>NC_052166.1:9565764-9871381 GCF_902713615.1 Scyliorhinus canicula | reverse complement strand
TGTCTCGCCATATTCTGTCAAGTGAGAAGCAGAGTAAGAGAGAAATGTCAGACAATAAATATTGAATATATTTTTCAAATGTGTGGGGTTTCTAAGAAAGTTCTGGTTGTTCTCGAGTGTGGCGTGTCATTCGGGTGAGATGGGATGTCGATGCGATCCTGCTATGTACTGCAACTATAAACATTCATGTTGTGACTTTCAAATATTTCTCATATCTTGGGATCTATTTTTTTAAATGTCACACTGTGTAAAGGAATATTATAATGTTTGAATATCTGCAGAACTGAAGCCCTAATGAGGAATTGAGCGAGTTCAATTCCATATGTTGATCGTTGGGGGAGTGGAAGGACCATGCAATTCAACTCGACCAGCTTCTTGAATTCTTGATCAAGATTTGTCATGTGATCACTTCCACTCCTCCATCCACATCTTTCCAGTTTTATACAGAAAGTTTAGGGTTTTTGTTCAGAGTTTGGCATGGTCGGGCGGGCGCAGGTTACCTACCTCACAACACTTTGCCTTTGGTGTCCTATTGTGTATAGTTTGCTTGACGCATTTGCCGCACCGCAACCGTGGCGACACTCCCCAAGTTAGTGAAATGTCCCATGGTGGCATCGCTGTTAGCACTGCTGCCTTACAGCGTCAGCAACCTGGAATCTATTCGGCCTTGGTTGTCTGTCTATGTTTTTATTAACGTTCTCCCCGTCTCTACGTGGCTTTCTTCCTTCTTTTCTAGTTTCCTCCCGCAGGCCAAGTTTCGGCAGATTATGAGCCGTTACAGAGATAGGACAAGTGAGTTGATCACTGAATGGTGTTCTTTCTTTGATTTGATTTGATTTATTATTGTCACATGTATTAGCATACAGTGAAAAGTATTGTTTCTTGCATACCGCACAGAGGGAAGGAAGGAGATACTGCAGAATATAATGTTGCACATATCAACGTGTAGAGAAAAGATCAACTTAATACGAGGTAGGTCCATTCAAAAGTCTGATGGCAGTAGGGAAGAAGGTGTTCTTGAGTCGGTTCCGTGACCTCAAACTTTGGTATCGTTTTCCTGACCGAAAAAGGTGGAAGAGAGTATCTCCTGGGTGCGTGGGGTTCTTAACATTCCTGGATGCCTTTCTGAGGCAGCGGGAATTATGGATAGAGTCAATGGACGGGCGGTTGGTTTGCATGATGGACTGAGCTACATTCACGACATTCTATAGTTTTCTGCGGTCTTGGGCAGAGCAGGCTCCATACCAAGTTGTGATACAACCAAAATAAATGCTTTCTATTGTGCATATTAATAGAGAAATACAGCACAGAACAGGCCCTTCGGCCCACGATGTTATGCCGAACTTTTGTCCGAGGTTAATCACAGATTATCATAGAATGTTTGACACTAAGGTCAATGTATCATGGCAAATCCACCCAACCGGTACATCTTTGGACTGTGGGTGGAAATCGGAGCACCCAGAGGAAACCCACGCACACAGGTGGAGGATGTGCAAGACTCCACACAGACAGTGAACAAAGCCGGAATCGAACCTTGGACCCAGGTGCTGTTAACCTATTGTGCTACCACAATGCTACCGTGCTGCCCTTAAGAACAAATTAATCTACACTCCATTATTCTACCCTAATCCATGTAACGATCCAATAGCCGTTTGAAGGTCCCGAACGTTTCCGACTCAACTACTTCCACAGGCAGTGCATTCCATGCCCTGACTACTCTCTGGGTAAAGAAACTACCTCTGACATCCCCCCTATATCTTCCACCATTTACTATAAATGTATGTCCCCTTGTAATGGTTTGTTCCAGCCGGGGAAAAACGTCTCTGACTGTCTACACTATCTATTCCCCTGATCATCTTATAGACTTCTACCAAGTCGCCCCTCATCCTTCTCCGTTCTCATGAGACAAAGCCTCGTGCCCTCAACCTTTCCTCGTAAGACCAACTCTCCATTCCAGGCAACATACTGGTAAATCTCCTTTGCACCTTTTCCAAAGCTTCCACATCGTTCCTAAAATGAGGTGACCTGAACTGCACACAGTACTCCAAATGTGGCCTTACTAATGTTTTGTACAGCTGCATCATCACCTCACGGCTCTTAAATTCAATCCCTCCGCTAATGAACACGAGCACACCATAGGCCTTCTTCACAACTCTATCCACTGGAGTGGCAACTTACAAAGATCTATGAACATAGATCCCATGATCCTCTGCTCCTCTACATTGCCAAGAACCCTACCGTTAACCCTGTATTCCGCATTCATATTTGTCCTTCCAAAATGGACAACATCACACTTGTGAGGGTTAAACTCCATTTGCCACTTCTCAGCCGACCTCTGCATCCTATCTATGTCACTTTGCAGACGAAAACAGACCTCCTCACTATCCACAACTCCACCAATCTTCGTAACATCTGCAAACGGACTGACCCATCCTTCAACTCCCTCATCCAAGTCATTAATGAAAATCACAAACAGCAGAGGACCCATAACCTATCCCTGCGGTACGGCACTGGTAAATGGGCTCCAGGCTGAATATTTGTCATCCACCAGCACACTCTGACTTCAATCGGTTAGCCAGTTCGTTATCCAACTGGCCAAGTTTCCCAATATCCCATGCCTCCTTACTTTCTGCAAAAGCCTCCCATGGGGAACCTTATCAAATGCCTTACTAAAATCCATGTACACTACATCCACTGCTTTACCTTCATCCACATGCTTGGTCACCTCCTCAAAGAAGTCAATAAGACTTGTAAGACAAGACTTATCCCTCACAAATCCGTGCTGACTATCCCTAACCAAGCAGTGTCTTTCCAGAAGTTGGTGAGGGTCGTAGCTGACATGCCAGATTTCCTGAGTCTTCTGAGAAAGTCCAGTCGTTGGTAGGTATTATTAACTATAGTGTCGGCATGGGGCGACCAGGACAGGTTGTTGGCGATCTGTACACATAAAAACTTTTAGCTCTCGACCCTTTCTAATTCGTTCCCATTGATGTAGACAGGGACATGTTCTCAACTACGCTTTCCGAAGTCGATGACAATCTTCATTTTGTTGACATTGAGGGAGAGAATATTGTCGTCGCATCAATTCACCAGATTCTCCATCTAATTTCAGTACTCTGTCTCGTCATTGTTTGAAATCCGACCGACTACGGTGGTGTCGTCAGCAAATCTGAAAATCGGGTTGGAGGGGAATTTGGTCATACAGTCACAGGTGTCTCAGGAGGGCGCTGAGGACACATCCTTGTGGGACACCGGTGTTGTGAATGATCGTGGAGGAAGTGCTGTTGCCTATCTTTACTGATTGTGCCTGTGTGTTAGAAAGTTAAGGATTCAGTCGCAGAAGAGAAGCCGAGGACAAGGCCAGGGAGTTTAGATATGAGTTTCGTAGGAATGGTGGTGTTAAAGGCTGAGCTGCAGTTGATAAATAGGAGTCTGACATAGATATCTTGTTATCTTGGTGTTCTAGGGAAGAGTGCAGGGCCATGCAGATGGCGTCTGCTGTGGACCTGCTGCAGCGGTAGGCGAACTGTAGTGGATCAAGGCAATCCAGGAGGCCCGAGTTGATTCGTGCCATGACGAGCCTTTCGAAGCACCATGATGATGGATGTCAGAGCGACTGGACGACAGCCATTAAGGCACGCTGTTTGATAAGGAGATGATGGTCGTCTTCTTGAAGCAGATAGGGACCTCAGATTGTAGTAAAAAGAGGTTGAAGATGTCTGCGAATACCCCATCAGCTGATCCGCGCAAGACCTGAGTGTTCGTCCGGGTACCCCAACCGGGCCAGTTTCTTTCCATGGGTTGACCTTCGAGAACGCAGCTCTGACGTCTGCAGTGGTGCTCTCAGATACATGTTCATCCGCGGCTTCTGGGGTGGAGGGCATGCTCTCGCAGCCCTCTTGCTCAAAACGGGCATAGAATGCGTTGAGATCATGAGGGAGGGGTGCGTTGGAGCCGACGATTTTACAGGCCTTCATCTTGTAGCCCGTTATGTCTTCAGAGGGACACGCAGACTCGGTGGGCCGAAGGGCCTCGTCTTGCAGGGATTGAAGTATCCTGTGGTTTGAAACCTAAACCCTGCCCATAGCTAAGCATAAACATTGATGAACAGATAATGCGGCCCGCAGCTCGCCATTATTTAGAAAAGTCAGACAGAAACTTATCAGAGAATGCAGTTCAATGCAAATTCTTCCGAAAATAATGAATCAGAGTTGAGATCTTGACAGATTACCGAGATTAAAAGGGAGGGTAGCAGAAATATGGCACTGAGCAGTTACAGAGATTGCGAAATAGAGTGAGAAAGGGGAGAGGAACAGAGGGATGGGGCGGGCAGGGGAAGAGGGACGAGGCACTGAGCGAGGGGTGTGGGCAGAGGGGAGAGATACAGAGAATGTAAAAGAGCAAAGCAGTCGGAAAATAAACGGAGAGAGGCAAACTGAGAAAGGGGAAATTAACACAGAGTTTGAGAGAAATAGAGATGGAAAGATAAATTGGGAATCTGGGTGAGGAGCATGGGGTGAGAAAGCCAACGAGATAGGTAAATGTGACTAACAGAAGTGGGAACATCTTTGCTAAAACTGAATATATGAATAGCCCCAATCCTACAGTGAGCAGGTAGTGCAGGCTGCGGGGTGAGGTGGCAGCTTGGGCAGTGAATGGGAGGGCATTTGGAGGACAATGATCAGTGTTGGTGTAGTTTTTACATTAAGTCAGAAAACAGCAAGAGGTGAGAGTTGAAACACAATGGGAGAGAGACAGCTGTTGGCATCGATGGCTGTTTGCAGCCCTTGTTCAGTGACCAGCCTCTGTCTCCTCAATGTCTCCTCAACAAACACCCAAACCACCCCCCACCGCAAGCCGACACCCCCAGTCCACTGATGCTTCGAATGTTTGACAAATATTAATACTGGAAGAATCATAATGCATTTGCACAGGGGAATGTTCAGATCCAGGGGAATTAGTTATTTGAATATTAATGCTTAAAGAGGGTACAGTTTCCAAATCCAACAAGACGGTGCGATTAGGCATGACTTGGGGAGGATAAGATGGAAACAGGAACCGTCAGGGATAGGAACAATTGAGATGTGGAGCTTCTTCAAGAAGCAAATACTGCGCTTCCTTGATTTGTATGTCCCTGTCAGACAGGGAGGGAATGGCCAAGTGAGGGAACCATGTTTTACAGAAGAGGTTGAATGTATTGTCAAGAGGAAGAAGGGGGCTAATGTAAGGATGAGAAAACAAGTTTCAGTTCGCGCACTTGAGGGATACAAGATAGCTGGGAAGGAGCTCAAGAAAGGACTTAGGAGCTTGGAGGGGGCATGAGAAGTCCTTGGCGGGTAGGATCAAGGAAAACCCCAAGGCATTTTACACTTATTTTTGAACTAATGTGGCAGAGGGACTGGAACCAGATTATGAAGTTAGAGGTCAGTAAAGAAGCAGCAACTAAAGCCAGTAATGTACTGGATAATAAACTCAATGTGACTAAGGGGAAGAGTAGACAGGGAAGAGATGATGATCGCAAAAGGACAGGTGGTCTGACGTGCATTTGTTTTAGAACATAGAACGATACAGCGCAGTACAGGCCCTTCGGCCCACGATGTTGCACCAACATGAGAAGTAAAAAACTAAAGGCCATCTAACCTACACTCTGCGATTATCATCCATATGCTTATCCAATAAACTTTTAAATGCCCTCAATGTTGGCGAGTTCACTACTGTTGCAGGTAGAGCATTCCACGGCCTCACCACTCTTTGCGTATAAAACCTATCTCTGACCTCTGTCCTATATATATTACCCCTCAATTTAATGCTATGTCCCCTCGTGCTAGCCACCTCCATCCGCGGGAGAAGGCTCTCACTGTCCACCCGATCTAACCCTCTGATCATTCTCTTTGCCTCTATTAAGTCACCTCTTAACCTTCTTCTCTCTAACAAAAACAACCTCAGGTCCATCAGCCTTTCCTCATAAGATTTTCCCTCCATACCAGGCAACATCCTGGTAAATCTCCTCTGCACCCGTTCCAAAGTTTCCTCGTCTTCCTATAATGAGGCGACCAGAACTGTACGCAATACTCCAAATGCCGCCGTACCAGAGTTCTGTACAGCTGCAACATGACCTCATGGCTCCGGAACTCAATGCTCTACCAATAAAGGCCAACACACCATAGGCATTCTTCACAACCCTATCAACCTGGGTGGCAACTTTCAGGGATCTATGTACATGCACACCGAGATCCTTCTGCTCATCCACACTACCAAGAACTTTACCATCAGCCAAATATTCCGCATTCCTGCTATTCTTTCCAAAGTGAATCACCTCACACTTCTCCACATTAAACTCAATTTGCCACCTCTCAGCCCAGCTCTGCAGCTTATCTATGTCCCTCTGTAACCTGCAACATCCTTCCGCACTGTCTACAACTCCACCGACTTTAGTGTCGTCTGCAAATTTACTCACTCAACCTTCTGCGCCCTCCTCTCGGTCATTTATAAAAATGACAAACAGCAACGGCCCCAGAACAGATCCTTGTGGTACGCCACTCGTAACTGAAATCCATTCTGAACATTTCCCATCAACCACCACCCTCTGTCTTCTTTCAACTAGCCAATTTCCGATCCACATCTCGAAATCACCCTCAATCCACAGCCTCCGTATTTTCTGCAATAGCCGACTGTGGGGAACCTTATCAAACGCTTTACTGAAATCCATATACACCACATCAAATGCTCTACCCTCGTCCACCTTCTCAAAGAACTCGATAAGGTTTGTGAGGCATGACCTACCCTTCACGAAACCATGCTGACTATCCCTAATCATATTATTCCTATCTAGATGATTATCAATCGTATCTCTTATAATCCTCTCCAAGACCTTACCCACAACAGACGTGAGGCTCACCGGCCTATAGTTACCAGTGTTATCTCTACTCTCCTTCTTGAACAAAGGGACGACATTTGCTATCCTCCAGTCCTCTGGTACTATTCCTGTAGCCAATGATGACATAAAAGTCAAAGCCAAAGGCTCAGCAATCTCTTCCCTGGCTGCCCAGAGAATCCTAGGATAAATCCCATCAGGCCCCGGGAACTTATTTATTTTCACCTTGTCCAAAATTGCCAACACTTCTTACCTACGCACCTCAATGCCATCTATTCTAATAGCCTGGATCTCAACATTCTCCTCCACAACATTATATTTTTCCTGAGTGAATACTGACGAAAAGTATTCATTTAGTATCTCGCTTATCTCCTCAGCCTCCACACACAACTTCCCACCACTGTCCTTGACTGGCCCTACTCATACCCTAGTCATTCCTTTATTCCTGACATACCTATAGAAAGCTTTTGGGTTTACTTGATCCGACCTGCAAATGACTTCTCATGTCCCCTCTTTGCTCGTCTTAGCTCTCTCTTTAGATCCTTCCTCGCTTCCTTGTAACTATCAAGCGCCCCAACTGAAACTTCACGCCTCATCTTCACATAGGCCTCCTTCTTCCTTGTAACAAGAGATTCCACTTCTTTGGTAAACCACGGTTCCCTCGCTCGACCCCTTTCTCCCTGCCTGACTGGTACGTACTTATCAAGAACATGCAATAGCTGTTCCTTGAACAAGCTCCACATATCCAGTGTGCCCAACCCTTGCAGCGTACTTTTCCAACCTACACATCCTAAGTCATGTCTAATGGCATCATAATTGCCCTTCCCCAAGTTATAACTCTTGCCCTGCGGGGTATACTTATCCCTTTCCATCACTAACGTAAAGGTCACCGAATTGTGGTCACTGATTCCAAAGTGCTCACCTACCTCCAGATCTAACACCTGGCCTGGTTCATTACCCAAAACCAAATCCAATGTGGCCTCGCCTCTTGTTGGCCTGTCAACATATTGTGTCAGGAAACCCGCCTGCACACATTGTACAAAGAATTACCCATCTAATGTACTCGAACTATATCTTTTCCAGTCAATATTTGGAAAGTTAAAGTCTCCCATAACAACTACCCTGTTACTTTCGCTCTTTTCCAGAATCATCTTCGCCATCCTTTCCTCTACATCCCTAGAACTATTAGGTGGCCGAAAGAAAACTCCCAACAGGGTGACCTCTCCTTTCCTGTTTCTAACCTCAGCCCATACTACCTCAGAAGAAGAGTCCCCATCTAGCATCCTTTCCATCACCGTAATACTGTCCTTGACTAGCAGCGCCACACCTCCCCCTCTTTTGCCCCCTTCTCTAAGCTTACTAGAACACCTAAACCCCGGAACCTGCAACAACCACTCCTATCCATGTCTCTGAAATGGCCACAACATCGAAGTCCCAGGTATCAACCCATGCTGCCAGTTCCCCAACCTTATTTCGTATACTCCTGGCATTGAAGTAGACACACTTCAAACCACCTACCTGAACACTGGCACCCTCCTGCGAAGTCAAATATGTGCTCCTGACCTCTATACTCTCAATCTCCCGTACCCCAAAACTACAATCCAGGTTCCCATGCCCCTGCTGAATTAGTTTAAACCCCCCCCCAAAGAGCACGAACAAATCTCCCCCCCAGGATATTGGTACCCCTCAGGTTCAGATGTAGACGATCCTGTCTATAGAGGTCCCACCTTCCCCAGAAAAAGCCCCAGTTATCCAGAAATCTGAATCCCTCCCGCCTGCACCATCCCTGTAGCCACGTGTTTAATTGCTCTCTCACCCTATTCCTCATCTCACTATCACGTGGCACGGGCAACAACCCAGAGATAACAACTCTGTTTGTTCTCGCTCTGAGCTTCCATCCTAGCTCCCTAAAGGCCTGCCTGACATCCTTGTCCCCTTTCCTACCTATGTCGTTAGTGCCAATGTGGACTACGACTTGGGGCTGCTCCCCCTCCCCCTTAAGGACCCGGAAAACACGATCCGAGACATCACGTACCCTTGCACCTGGGAGGCAACATACCAAACGTGAGTCTCTCTCGCTCCCACAAAATCTCCTATCTGTGCCCCTGACTATTGAGTCCCCAATTACTAATGTTCTACTCCTTTCCCCCCTTCCCTTCTGAGCAACATGGAGAGACTCCGTGCCCGAGGCCCGTACCCCATGGCTTACCCCTGGTAAGTCGTCCCCCCCACAAGTATCCAAAACGGTATACTTGTTACTCAGGGGAACGACCGCAGGGGGTCCCTGCACTGACTGCTTCTTCCCAGTCCCTCTTACAGTTACCCATCTATCTCCAGTCTTTGGTGTAACTACTTCCCTGAAGCTCCTATCTATGACCCCCTGTGCCTCCCGAATGATCCGAAGTTCATCCAGCTCAAGCTCCAGGTCCCTAACAAGGTTTTTGAGGAGCTGGAGTTGGGTGCACTTCCCGCAGATTAAATCAGCAGGGACACTGACGGCGTCCCTCACCTCAAACATTCTGCAGGAGGAGCATTGTACTGCCTTCCCTGACATGGGGCAGCACGGTAGCATGGTGGTTAGCATAAATGCTTCACAGCTCCAGGGTCCCAGGTTCGATTCCCGGCTGGGTCACTGTCTGTGTGGAGTCTGCACGTCCTCCCCGTGTGTGCGTGGGTTTCCTCCGGGTGCTCCGGTTTCCTCCCACAGTCCAAAGATGTGCGGGTTAGGTGGATTGGCCATGCTAAATTGCCCGTAGTGTCCTAAAAAGTAAGGTTAAGGGGGGGGGGGGGCGGGGTTGTTGGGTTACGGGTATAGGGTGGATACGTGGGTTTGAGTAGGGTGATCATTGCTCGGCACAACATCGAGGGCCGGAGGGCCTGTTCTGTGCTGTACTGTTCTATGTTCTATCACCTCGGTATTTAAAAAAAAACAAGAAAAAGAAAAAGAAAGAAAGAGCTTACCTGATATTACCTCAAACACTGCTGCCGCTGAAAGGTAAGTAAATTTAAAGGCACTCACTCACCTTCACGACAGGCCCCTGCTCCCGCTTCCCAACCACCGTGGGGTGGGGGGGGGGGGGGTTGGTTAGAGGAGGAGGTAGGGTGGGAAACACTCACGAAGTGTTTCGGTTTTAACTGTCACTTGCCAACAGCCCCTCCACAAACCACATTCAACTTAGGCGTTGATGGAGCAGAATTTGTAAGGAGCATCCAGGAGAGTTGTTTTTCGAGCAGGATGTAAATAGTCCAACTCGGGAAGGGGCCATACTGGACCTGGTATTGGGGAATGATCCCGGCAAGGTGGTTGACGTTTCAGTCGGCGTGTACTTTGGGAATAGCGATCACAATTCCATAAGTTTTAGAATACTCATGGACAAAGATGAGAGTGGTCCTAAAGAAAGAGTGCTAAATTGGGGAAAGGCCAACTATAATAAAATTCGGCAGGAGCTCGGGAATGTGGATTGGGAGCAGCTGTTAAAGGGTAAATCAACATTTGAAATGTGGGAGTCTTTTAAGGAAAGGTTGATTGGTGTGCAGGACAGACATGTTCCTGTGAAAATGAGAGATAGAAATGGCAAGATTAGGGAACCATGGATGACGGGTGGAATTGCGAGAGTAGCTTAGAGGAAAAAGGAAGCATACATAAGATCGAGGCGACTCAAAACTGATGAAGCTTTGGAGGAATATCGGGAAAGTAGGACAAATCTCAAACGCGCAATAAAGTGGGCTAAAAGAAGTCATGAAATATCTTTGGCTAACAGGGTTATGGAAAATCCCAAAGCCTTTTATTCGTATATAAGGAGCAATAGGGTAACTAGAGAAAGCATTCGCCCACTCAAAGACAAAAGAGGGCATTTATGCGTGGAGTCAGAGGAAATGAAATGAGATTCTGAACGAGTACTTTGCATCGGTGTTCGCCAAGGAGATGGACATGATGAATGTTGAGGTGAGGGATGGATATTTAAATACTCTAGGTCTGCAGAGGGCAGCAGAGCAGAGCTTTTGATTGGCTGTTCCAGGGAGATTTGCATACGTGCAGTGCGGTCAGCGTAAGTTGAAGGTGTACCTGCGCAAGTGACCCGAGGAGTTCGAGTGAAGGCAAGCATCCAGCAGAGGGCAGCAGAGCAGAGCTTTTGATTGGCTGTTCCGGGGAGATTTGCATACATACAATGTGGTCAGCGTAAGTTGAAGGTGTACCTCTGCAAGGGACCCGAGGAGTTCGAGTGAAGGCAAGCATCCATCAGAGGGAAGCAGAGCAGAGCTCTGATGGGCTGTCCCGGGGAGATTTGCATACGTGTAGTGCAGTCAGCGTACGTTGAAAGTGTACCTGCGCACGTGACCCGAGAAGTTCGAGTGAAGGCAAGCATCGAGCAGAGGGCAGCAGAGCAGAGCTTCTGATTGGCTGTTCTGGGGAGATTAGCATACGTGCAGTGCGGTCAGCGTAAGTTGAAGGTCGTTTGTGAAGTGGTTGTAAACGTTTACAGCTTTACCCGAAACGCTACTTACGTAATGTCTCCCACCCATCGTCCTCCTCTAGCCAAAACAAAAGTTCTCTCCGTCGGATTGCTAAAGTAACAAGTTTAAAAAAAAACATTTTTTCGTTTCCAGTAGTTGGGAAATTAGTTCAGTGGGAATGGAGGTTAGGGAGTTGAATGTTCCTCCTACAGAATGTGGGAGGAAAGGGTCACCTCGAGTGTCCCTGCTGACTTCATCTGCGGGAAGTGCACCCAACTCCAGCTCCTCGAGGACGGTGTTAGGGACCTGGAGCTGAATGAACTTCGGATCATTCGGGAGGCGGAGGGTATTATTGAGAGGAGTTATAGGGATGTAGTCACACCTCAGGTAAAAAATAAGGTACATGGACTACCGTCAGGGGAACGAGAGGGAACCGGCAGGCAGTGCAGGGATCCCCTGTGGACGTTCCCCTCAATAACAAGTATTCCGTTTTTGATACTGTTGGGGGGGACTTACCACGGATAAGCAATGGGGTACAGGTCACTGGCACAGAGACTTTCCCTGTTGCTCAAAAGGGAAGGGAGAAGAGGAACAGAGCACGTGTCATTGGGGGCTCCATAGTTAGAGGAACAGACAGGAGGTTCTGTGGGAACGAAAGAGACTCATGGTTGGTGTGTTGCCTCCCAGGTCCAAGTGTTCGGGATGTCTCTGATCGAGTTTTTGGGATCCTTAAGGGGTGGGGGAGCAGCCCCAAGTCGTGGCCCACATAGGTACCAACGACATAGGTAGGAAGGGAGATGGGGATTTGAGACAGACATACAGGGACTAGGGTGGGAGCTGAGAGCTAGAACAAACAGAGTTGTTATCTCTGGGTTGTTACCCGTGCCACGTGCTAGCGAAGTGAGAAATAAGGAGAGAGAGGAGTTGAACACGTGGCTACAGGGATGGTGCAGGAGAGAGGGTTTTGGTTTCCTGGATAATTGGGGTTCATTTGGGGTATGTGGGACCTCTACAAACTGGATGGTCTTCACCTTAACCAGAGGGGTACCAATATCCTGGGGGGAGATTTTCTAGTGCTTTTCGGGGGGGGGGGCGGGTTAAACTAATTCAGCAGGGGGATGGGAACCTAAATTATAGTCCCAGTGTACAGGATGTTGAGAGTAGTGAGGTCAGGGATAGGGTTAAAAGTTCGAAAGAGGGCACCGGCAAGCAAGACGCTGGTTTGAGGTGTGTCTACTTCAACGCCAGGAGCATCCGGAATAAGGTGGGTGAGCTTGCAGCATGGGCTGGTACCTGGGATCTCGATGTTGTGGCGATTTCGGAGACATGGGTAGAGCAGGGACAGGAATGGTTGTTGCAGGTTGCAGGATTTAAATGTGTCTGTAAGAACAGAGAAGATGGTAAAAGAGGGGGGGGGTGTGGCATTGTTAATCAAGGAAAGTATTACGGCGGTAGAAAGGACATTTGAGGACTCGTCTACTGAGGTAGTATGGGCCGAGGTTAGGAACAGGAGAGGAGAGGTCATTGATTGCAAAGGTGATTCTCGACAGGAGCGAGAGTAACTGGGTTGTTGTTATGGGGGACTTTAACTTTCCAAATATTGACTGGAAATACTATAGTTCGAGTACTATAGATGGGTCAGTTTTTGTACAGTGTGTGCAGGAGGGTTTTCTGACACAGTATGTAGACAGGCCAACAAGGGGCGATGCCACATTGGTTTTGGTACTCGGTAATGAACCCGGCCACGTGTTAGATTTAGATGTAGTTGAGCACTTTGGTGACAGTGATCACAATTCGGTTATGTTTACTTCAGCGATGGGCAGGGATAGGTATCTACCGCAAGGCAAGAATTATAGTTGGGGGAAAGGCAATTATGATGCTATTCGACAAGATTTAGGATGTATAGGATGGGGAAGGAAACTGCAGGGAGTGGGTACAATCGAAATGTGGAGCTTTTTCAAGGAACAGCTACTGCGTGTCCTTGATAAGTATGTACCTGTCAGGCAGGGAGGAAGTTGTCGAGCAAGGGAACCGTGGTTTAGTAAGGAGGTTGAAGCACGTCAAGAGGAAGAAGAAGGATTATGTTTGGATGAGGCATGAAGGCTCAGTTAGGGCACTTGAGAGTTACAAGTTAGCCAGGAAGCACCTAAAGGGTCAGTGAAGAGCGAGGAGAGGACACGAAAAGCCGTTTGCGGATAGGATCAAGGAAAACCCTAAGGCTTTCTATCGGTATATCAGGAACAAAAGAATGACTAGAGTAAGATTCGGGCCAATCAAGGATAGTAGTGGTAAGTTGTGTGTGGAATCAGAGGAGATAGGGGAAGCGTTAAATGGATATTTTTCGTCAGTGTTTACACTGGAGAAAGACAATGTTGTCGAGGAGAATACTCAGGTACAGTTGACCAGGATCGATGGGATTGAGGATCACAAGGAAGAGGTGTTAGCAATTTTGGAAAGTGTAAAAATAGATAAGTCCCCTGGGCCAGATGCGATTTATCCTAGGATTCTCTGGGAAGCCAGGGAGGTGATTGCAGAGCCTTTGTCCTGGATCTTTCTGTCGTCTTTGTCGACAGAATAGTGCCGGAAGACTGAAGGATAGCAAATGTTGTCCCCTTGTTCAAGAAGGGGAGTAGTGACAACCCTGGCAATTATAGACCTGTGAGCCTTACTTCGGTTGTGGGTAAAATGTTGGAAAATGTTATAAGAGATAGGGATTATAATCATCTTGAAAACAACAAGTTGATTAGCGATACTCAACACGGTTTTGTGAAGGGTAGGTCATGCCTCACAAACGTTATTCAGTTTTTTGAGAAGATGACCAAACAGGTGGATGACGGTAAAGCGGTTGATGTGGTGCATATGGATTTCAGTCAGGCCTTTGATAAGGTTCCCCACGGTTGGCTATTGCAGAAAATACGGAAGTATTCTGGGGCCGTTGCTGTTTGTCATTTTTATAAATGACCTAGAGGAGGGCGCAGAAGGATGGGTGAGTAAATTTGCAGACGACACTAAAGTCGGTGGAGTTGTAGACAGTGCGGAAGGATGTTGCAGGTTACAAAGGGACATAGATAAGCTGCAGAGCTGGGCTGAGAGGTGGCAAATGGAGTTTAATGTAGAGAAGTGTGAGGTGATTCACTTTGGAAAGAATAACAGGAATGCGGAATATTTGGCTAATGGTAAAATTCTTGGTAGTGTGGATGAGCAGAGGGATCTCGGTGTCCATGTACATAGATCACTGAAAGTTGCCACCCAGGTTGATAGGGTTGCGAAGAAGGCCTATGGTGTGTTGGCCTTTATTGGTAGAGGGTTTGAGTTCCGGAGCCATGAGGTCATGTTGCAGTTGTACAAAACTCTAGGACGGCCGCATTTGGAGTATTGCGTACAGTTCTGGTCGCCTCATTATAGGAAGGACGTGGAAGATTTGGAACGGGTGCAGAGGAGATTTACCAGGATGTTGCCTGGTATGGAGGGAAAATCTTATGAGGAAAGGCTGATGGACTTGAGGTTGTTTTCGTTAGAGAGAAGAAGGTTAAGAGGTGACTTAATAGAGGCATACAAAATGATCAGAGGGTTAGATAGGGTGGACAGCGAGAGCCTTCTCCCGCGGATGGGGGTGGCTAGCACGAGGGGACATAGCCTTAAATTGAGGGGTAATAGATATAGGACAGAGGTCAGAGGTGGGTTTTTTACGCAAAGAGTGGTGAGGCCGTGGAATGCCCTACCTGCAACAGTAGTGAACTCGCCAACATTGAGGGCATTTAAAAGTTTATTGGATAAGCATATGGTTGATAAGGGCATAGTGTAGGTTAGATGGCCTTTAGTTTTTTTTTCATGTCGGTGCAACATCGAGGGCCGAAGGGCCTGTACTGCGCTGTATCGTTCTATGTTCTATGTTCTATGTTCTATCGGATTGAAGGCGATTTAGAGGTTTGGATCAGTAATTGGCTAGCTGAAAGAAGACAGAGGGTGGTGGTTTAATGGCAAATGTTCATCCTGGAGTTCAGTTACTAGTTGTGTACCGCAAGGATCTGTTTTGGGGCCACTGCTGTTTGTCGTTTTTATAAATGACCTGGAAGAGCGTGTGGAAGGATGGGTTACTAAATTTGCAGATGACACGAAGGTCGGTGGAGTTGTGGATAGTGCTGAAGGATGTTATAGGTTACATAGTGACATAGATTGGCTGCAGAGCTGGCCTATGGAGTTTAATGCGGAAATGTCTGAGGTGGTTCACTTTGGAAGGAGTAACAGGAATGCAGAGTACTGGGCTAATGGCAAGATTCTTGGTAGTTAAATGAAATGAAAATCGCTTATTCTCACGAGTAGGCTTCAATGACGTTACTGTGACAAGCCCCTAGTCGCCACATTCCGGCGCCTGTCCGGTGAGGCTGGTATAGGAATCGAACCGTGCAGCTGGCCTGCTTGGTCTGCTTTAAAAGCCAGCGATTTAGCCTGGTGAGCTAAACCAGTGTAGATGAGCAGAGAGATCTCGGCATCCAGGTTCATAAGTCCCTGAAAGTTGCCACCCAGGTTAATAGGGCTGTTAAGAAGGCATATGGTGTGCTAGCCTTTGTCAGTAGGGGGATTGAGTTTCGGAGCCACGAGGTCATGCTGGAGCTGTACAAATCTCTGGTGCGGCCGCCCCTGGAGAACTGCGTGCAGTTCTGGTCATCACATTATCAGAAGGATGTGGAAGCTTTGAAAAGGGTTCAGAGGAGATTTACTAGGATGTTGCCTGGTATGGAGAGAAGGTCTTCCGAGGAAAGGCTCAGGGACATGAGGTTGTTTTCGTTAGAGAGGGGAAGGCTGAGAGGTGATTAATAGAGACATATAAGAGTCAGAGGGTTAGATAGGGTGGACAGTGAGTCTTTTTCCTCGGATGGTGATGACCAACACTAGGGGACATAGCTTTAAATTGAGGGGTGGTAGACCTAGGATAGATGTCAGAGGCAATTTCTTTACTCAGAGAGTAGTAGGGGTGTGGAACGCCCTGCCTGCAACAGTAGTAGACTCGCCAAAATTAAGGGCATTTAAGTGGTCACTGGATAGACATATGGATGAAAATGGAATACTGTAGGTCAGATAGGCTTCAGATGGTTTCACGGCTCGGCGCAACATCGAAGGCCGATGGGCCCGTACTGTGCTGTAATGTTCTCTGCTCTATGTTCAATGTGCGTGGAATAAGTTTTACGCAGAGGGTGGTGGGTGCCCCGAATGCTTTGCCAGCGGAGGTGGGAGAGGCGGGTACAATAGTATCATTTAAGATGCATCAGGACAGATATATGAACGGGTGGGGAACAGAGAGAAGTAGACCTTGGAAAATAGGCAACAGGTTTATATAAAGGATCTGGATCGGCGCAGGCTGGGAGGGCCGAAGGGCCTGTTCCTTGCTGTAATTTTCTTTGTTCTTTGTTCTTTCTTCTTATATGAGGAATAAAAGAATGACAAGAACATAAGAACATAAGAACATAAGAACTAGGAGCAGGAGTAGGCCATCTGGCCACTCGAGCCTGCTCCGCCATTCCATTAGATCATGGCTGATCTTTTGTGGACTCAGCTCCACTTTCCGGCCGGAACACCATCATCCTTAATCCCTTTATTCTTCAAAAAACTATCTATCTTTACCTTAAAAACATGAAATGAAGGAGCCTCAACTGCTTCACTGGGCAAGGAATTCCATAGATTCACAACCCTTTGGGTGAAGAAGTTCCTCCTAAAATCATTCCGAAATCTACTTCCCCTTATTTTGAGGCTATGTCCCCTAGTTCTGCTGTCACCCGCCAGTGGAAACAACCTGCCCGCATCTATCCTATCTATTCCCTTCATAATTTTAAATGTTTCTATAAGATCCCCCCTCATCCTTCTAAATTCCAACGAGTACAGTCCCAGTCGACTCAACCTCTCCTCATAATCCAACCCCTTCAGTTCTAGGATTAACCTAGCGAATCTTCTCTGCACACCCTCCAGCGCCAGTACGTCCTTTCTCAAGTAAGGAGACCAAAACTGAACACAATACTCCAGGTGTGGCCGCTCTAACACCTTATACAATTGCAACATAACCTCCCTAGTCTTAAACTCCATCCCTCCAGCAATGAAGGACAACATTTCATTTGCCTTCTTAATCACCTGTTGCACTTGTAAAGCAACCTTCTGTGACTCATGCACTAGCACACCCAAGTCTCTCTGAACAGCGGCATGCTTTAATATTTTATTGTTTAAATAATAATCCCGTTTGCTGTTATTCCTACCAAAATAGATAACCTCACATTTGTCAACATTGTATTCCATCTTCCAGACCCTAGCCCATTCATTTAACCTATCCAAATCCCTCTGCAGACTTCCAGTATCCTCTACACTTTTCGCTTTACCACTCATCTTAGTGTCATCTGCAAACTTGGACACATTGCCCTTGGTCCCCAACTCCAAATCATCTATGTAAATTGTGAACAATTGTGGGCCCAACACGGATCCCTGAGGGACACCACTAGCTACTGATTGCCAACCAGAGAAACACCCATTTATCCCAACTCTTTGCTTTCTATTAATTAACCAATCCTCTATCCATGCTACTACTTTACCCTTAATGCCATGCATCTTCATCTTATGCAGCAACCTTTTGTGTGGCACCTTGTCAAAGGCTTTCTGGAAATCCAGATATACCACATCCATCCGCTCCCCGTTATCTACTGCACTGGTAATGTCCTCAAAAAATTCCACTAAATTAGTTAGGCATGACCTGCCCTTTACGAACCCATGCTGCGTCTGCCCAATGGGACAATTTCTATCCAGATGCCTCGCAATTTCTTCCTTGATGATAGATTCCAGCATCTTCCCTACTACCGAAGTTAAACTCACTGGCCTATCATTTCCTGCTTTCTGCCTACCTCCTTTTTTAAACAGTGATGAAGTCAAACAAGATGAAGTTAGGGCCGGTCAAGCACAGTAGTGAAAACGTGTACATGGAGTCCGAAGATTTTGGAGAGGCCCTAAATGAATGTTTTTCTTCAGTGTTCACAAAAGAGAAGGGCCATGTTGTTGAGGAAGAGAGTGCAATACAGGCTGCTAGGCGGAAGGAGGTAGATATTCGGAAGGAAGGTGGGTTAGAAATTTTGAGAAGCCTGAGGATTGATCAAGCCTGGGGCCTGATGGGATATATCCTAGGATTCTTTGTGAGACGAGGGATGGGATTGCCGAGCCTTTGACTTTGATCTTTATGTCCTCACTGTGTACAGGAAGAGTGCCAGAAGACTGGAGAGTGGCGAATGTTGTCCCCTTGTTCAAGAAAGAGAATGGGTATAACTCTGAGAATTATAGGCCGATTAGTCTAATTTCGGTCATCGGTAAATTACTGAAAAGCGTCCTGAGGGATAGGATTGATGATCATTTGGAAAGATGCAGCTTAAACCATGATAGTCAGCACGGATTTGCGAGGGATAAGTGTTGCCTAACAAGATTGAATGTGTTCTTTGAGGAGGTAAATAAGTACATTAATGAAGGTGGAGCAGTTGATGTCGTATACATTGATTTTAGTAAGAAGTTTGATAAGGTGCCCCATGGTCGGCTCATGCAGAAAATAAGGAGGCATGGAATAGAGGGAAATTTGGCAGATTGGATCAGTAACTGGCTATCACGTAGAGGACAGAGGAATGTGGTAGATGGTAAATTTTCATCCTGGAGCCCAGTCACCAGCGGTGTACCACAGGGATCGTTGCTGAGTCCTCTGCTATTTTTGATTTTTATCATTGACATGGATGATGGCGTTAAAGGTTGGGTTAGTAAATTTGCTGATGACACCAAGATTGGTGGAGTAGTGGATAATGGGGAGGCCTGTTGGAGGCTGCAAAGAGGCATTGATAGCTTGCAGAGCTGGGCTGAAAAGTGGCAGATAGAGTTAACCCTGATAAGTGTGAGGTGATTCACTTTGGTAGGAAACATTTGAGTGCCGATTACATGGTTAACGGGAGGGTTCTGAAGAATGTGGAGACGCACAGAGATCTCGGAGTTCATCTCCATAGACATCTGAAAGTTGCAACCCAAGTGGATAGAGACGTGAAAAAAGCCTATAGTGTGTTAGCATTCATTAACAGGGGGATTGAGTTTACGAGCCGTGAGGTTATGCTGCAACTGTACAAGCCCTTGGTTAGACCACATTTGCAGTATTGTGTGCAGTTCTGGTCACCTCATTATAGGAAGGATGTGGAAGCATTAGAAGGGTACAAAGGAGAGTTGCCAGGCTGCTGCCTGGATTGGCGGATGGGTCTTCTGAGGAAAGGTTGCGTGAGCTAGGGCTTTTCTCATTGGAGCGAAAGAAGATGAGAGGTGACTTAATTGAGGTGTATAAGATGATGAGAGGAATAGATGGAGTGGACGTTCAGCGACATTTTCCTCGGGTGGATGTAACTGTTACAAGGGGGCATAACTATAAGGTTAATGGTGGAAGATATAGGAGGGATGTCAGAGGTAGCTTCTTTACTCAGAGGGTGGTTGGGGCATGGAACGCACTCCCAGCTATGGTAGTGGCGTCGGACATTTTAGGAACTTTCAAGCGGTTATTGGATCGGCATATGAAGTGTACTAGAATGATTGTGAGTACGTTGATTTGATGTAGTTTTAGACTAGTTCGGCAGAACATCGTGGGCCGAAGGGCGCGCATTGTGCTGAAGAGTTCGATGTTCTATGTGTATCTTCTATAAGACGGGGATTCTTAGGTGGGTTGTGGCGCAGAAAGATAGGACGTTCACAGTTTAGAATGAGCAGCGAATGGAGACTGGGGTCTCTCTGCCCAGAGAGATTAGTCAGTGTAACAGCTGAAGCGAGGGAGGGGAATGAGTCAATTTAATGGCTGTTCATAGGCAGAGGGTGGAAGAGTAAGACTATTGAAAATGTGGGTTAATTGGTGATTTTCAGTTCGATTCATAATGAAAGTGAATTAGTCGGAGTATGGGCCATGAATAGCGAGGGCGAATTCGTCAGTGTAAAGGCTGATCGCAGGCAAGCGGAATTACTCAGGGAAGGGGCTGTTCTTCTTTTGTTTTATAAATTTAGAGTAGCCAATTATATATTTTTAATTCCCAATAAAGGGACAATTGACCGTGGCCAATCCATCAAGCCAGCACATCTTTGGGTTGTGGGGGTGAAACCCACGCAGAGATGGGGAGAATGTGCAAACTCAACACCGACAGTGACCCACGGCTGGGAGTCGAACCTGGGTCGTCACCACCGCAGTCCCAGTGCACCACTGCACCACACGCCGCAGTGGAAAGGGGCTGTTCTAAGTGAGGGTGAAGTTGCTTGTGTACATAGGAGCAGTACGCAATTCAGTCTTCCGACTAAAATGTAAACCTCCACTCCGTCTACCAAACTTGGGCGCACTCACCTAACCGCTCTGTAACCATTGATAAATGTTACATTTCTTATTTGCTCATTACAACTTGTGGTCCTATCTATTTTGGTGTCACATGCAATTTAGCTATCGTACTTTTTATCTCGGTTTATAAGTTATGAATTTGTATTCTAAATAGTACCGAACACTGCCCCTTTACTCGTAATATCTTGGCAACCAGAAAACTGCCTATTCATTCTGACATTCTGACTTCTGAAGAATAGGCTTCTATCCAAGATAATGAGCTACCCTTAATCCCATTCTGTCTAACCTTGTATATTAACCTTTGGTGTGGCACCTTATCAAATGCCTTCTGGGTGTATAGATATACTACATCTACATGATCCCGATTATCCACTTAGCTTGTGACATTTAAAAAAAACTAGCATTTTACATTCCAGCTCAATTTAATTCTTCCTTAATAATGGATTCTATCTTGTTGCCAATGACAGATAGTTAACTAACTGATCCATCATTTCATACTTTCTGACTACCTCCCTTTTGGAATAAGGGCGGACGATGAGCATGTCCAATCTACTGGAACCATTCTGACATCCAGAGCATTGTGAAGTGCCACGGAACCATTATCTCCAATGCCACTTCCTTTAAGGACCGAGGATGTAAGCCACCAATTCGTAGCGACTTGGATGCCTTGAAACCCAGTCGTTTGTTTAGCATTTTCCCCTATTTATGATGTTTTCTCGAAATTCCAACTTACTATTAACTGTGCAGTACAAGATACTATTAAGATGGATATATTGCACTTCACCGTGAAAACTGAGGCAACATATTGATTTAGTATCTCCGCCATTTCAATGTCCCCACTATTAACTACCCAGTCGAAACCACCAAAGGACCAACTTTCACTTTGGCTCCTTTCTTCTCTTCTTTATTATACTTATATAAACGTTTGCACGCCTTTTTACATTTTGCGCAAGTTCTCTTTGAGAATTCATCTTTATTCTTTGTCTAACGTTTTACCAGTACTTTGTTCACCTTGAAAAGTTTCCTAGTCTCCCAGAATGTCACATGCACATGCAGCATTGTTTGCCTTAGTTTAGGTTTTTAAGTTATCTTTAACTTTCTTGCTTAGCCATGGATGTGAATCGCCCCCTTCCACAATCTGTCTTTCTTTCTCTATGGGACATATCTCAGTTGGGAATAATTGGATATCTCCTTAAACTGCTGCGACAGGTCATCACCTGCCCTCCTATTTCTCCTTCTGCCCAATCCATTCGGAAAAATCTCGACACATGCCTCCGTAATTACCTTTGTTTAACTCCAGATTGCATGTGTGGGCTCCCTTTTATAACCCGTAAATAGCATTTGTAGTTATGTAATGTTATGGTCACTATTGCCAAGTTGACACTTATTTTTTGTGGTCATTGATTAATCCCTCCTCGCTACAGAATTCCAAATCCCCAATAGCCTGCAGGCTGTTTTTTTTTCCACTATGCATTGCTCCAAGCCACACTCACTAACACATTCAATTAAATTCCCCTTGGGCGACTCATGCCAGTTTGATTAACCCAGTCAAAGTACATATTTAGATTTCCCGTGAGTAGTTATGCCTTTATAACAGACATTGAAAATAAAGCACCAAATAGGCCCTTCGGCCCACTATACTGTACCGACATTTTGTTTCAGATTCAGAACAAATCAATCTACACATCAGCATTCTGCCGTAATCCATATACCTATCCAATAGCCGTTTGAAGGTCCATAATTGTTCCGACTCAACTACTTCCACAGGCAGTGCATTTCATGCCCCCACTACCCTCTGGGTAAAGATCCTACCTCTGACACCTCCCTATATCTTCCACCATTCACCTTAAATTTATGTACCCTTGTATTGTTTTGTTCCACCTGGGAAAAAAGTCTCTGACTCTCTACTCTACCTATTCCCCTGATCATCTTCTAAACCTCTGTCTTGTCGCCCTTCATCATTCTCCGTTCTAATTAGAAAAGGCCGAGAGCCCTCAACCTTTCCTCGTAAGACCTACTCTCCAGTCCAGACAACATCTCCTTTGCACCTTTCCCAAAGCTTCCACATCCTTTCTAAAATAAGGCGACCAGAATGGCGCACAGTACTCCAAATGTGGCCTTATCAAGGTTTTGTACAGCTGCATCACCACCTCACGGCTCTTAAATTCAATCCCTCTGCTAATAAACGCGAGCACACCATAGGCCTTCTGCACAGCTCTATCCACTTGAGTGGAACATTTCAAATATCTATGAACATAGACACAAGATATCTCTGTGCCTTCACATTGCCAAGAACCCTACCGTTATCCATCCATCACATTCATATTTGTCTTTCCAAAATGGCCCACGTCACACTTTTCAGGGTGAAACTGCATCTGCCACTCCTCAGCCCGGCTCTGCATCCTATCTATGCCTCATTGCAGCCGACAACAGTCCTCCTCACTATCCACAACTCCACCAATCTTCGTATCGTCTGCACATTTACTGAACCACCGTTGAACTCCCTCATCGAAGTCATTAATGAAAATCACAAACAGCAGAGGACACAGAACTGATCCCTACGGTATGCCACTGGTAACTGGGCTCCAGGCTGAATATTTGCCATCTACCACCACCCTTTGACTTCTATCGGTTAGCCACTTCGTTATGCAACAGGCCAAATTCCCCACTGTCCCATGCCTCCTTATTTTCTGCATAAGTCTACCAAGTGAAGCTTATCAAATGTCTTACTCAAATCCATGTACACTACATCCACTACTTTACCTTCATCCACGTGCTTGGTCACCTCCTCAAAGAATTCAATAAGACTTGTGAAATAAGACCTCCCCCTCACAAATCCGTGCTAACTGACCCTAATCAAGCAGTGTCTTTCCAGATGCTGAAAAATCCTACCCCTCAGTACCCTTTCCATTACTTTGCCTACCACCGAAGTAAGACAAACTGGCCTGTAATTCCCAGAGTTATCCCTGTTCCCTTTTTTGGACAGGGACACGACATTAGCAGCTCTCCAATCCCCTGGTACCACCTCTGTTGAAAGAAAGGACGAAAAGATAATTGCCAACGGCTCTTCAATTTCACATCTTGCTTCCTATAGAAACCTTGGATATATCCCGTCAGACCCGGGAGGGTCGTCTATCCTCAAGTTTTTCAATATGCCCAACACACCGTCCTTCCTAACAAGTATTTCCTCGAGCTTACCAGTCTGTTTCAACACTGTCCTCTCCAACAATATGGCCCCTCTCATCCAAGATTTCCTCGTTTATACTTGTCTACTTCTTCCGCACATACAGATTACAGCTGCCAGGGATGTATTTATTTTAAGTGTGTTTCTTATCTCTGCCCAGACTGTTTCCATATCTTGATTTATTTCATTTGATTCAACACTGTTCCAGTAATTTCCGTGCAAATCTACAACACCTCCACTGCCTCCCTGTCGGTCTTCCAAAATATTGAGTATCCTTGTATATTTAATGCCCAGACCTGGGTCGGAATTCACTGGCCTTCGAAATTCGCTTATCGCAATCTCGCGCACGCCTGTCAGCAGATTGCTCGGCAGCCTGGGCTGGGTTCGATAGAAATCCCCATTGAAATCCAGCAGGAAAAACAGAATATCCCCACGCGCGAATGGATAGCAATCGGGAGCCCTCGTGCCTCTCTAAAATCAATCAAATCATACACTTTTCTCTAATTTCGTCGTGATCCAATAATTTTTTTTCCGAATTATTTGTGATTTCAGTCACAAAACCATTATGGTTGTTCCACTATCAAATTTATCTGCTCTTTCCTGTCACATTGGTGTAATATGATATTGATAGATTTTGTCCCCTCCTTTTATTTTAAGGTGACAATCAACTCCGTCATTAACCTGCCCTGCCACTTTCTCCTTTAATCTTGGATTTCTAATTTTCCCTGAAACGGAACCCACCCCCCAATCTCTTGCTCAAAACCCGTAGTTATTTGATTATCTAGGTCCCAGGTCCAAGCATAGTTAAGAAGTAGACTGTCGCAATGGACCAACTCCCTTCTAACCCCAGTCTGGTACCAATCTCCGGTTAATTCAAAACCATTTGTCCAATATGAAACATTGATCCTCTTTAACTTTATTGACCGTGTGCTAATTAGCGGGGTTCTCAAATAATAATTGGAAGATTATTGCCTTGTTGGTTGTTCTTTTTCTTTTCACCCCTAGCTGCTAATATTCGCTCAGCAGAAACTCTATCGCTTTTGTGCCGAGGTCGTTGGTACGTACATGGACAATGGAAATTGGATTTTTACCCACACACTCCAAATCCCTCTGCAGTCCAGATAAGAGATACAAAACACAGGCACCAGGTAGGCAACAACACATTTTGGACTTTTGTTCCTGATCACAGAGAACAGTGGTTATGCATCTGACTACACTGTCTCCAGACCTGCATAGTTATTTTCTCCCATTACTTGCATGATCCATGTACAACGGACCTGTGGTCAGTTTTCGCATCCTCTCACAGCCCTCGCTCTTGTACATCTAGAACAAAATATCGAACCTGCTGGTCAGGGACAAATGTTGAGACTTTTGAAAGGCTACCTCATGCACCCCTCTTCCTGCCTGACTCATAGCCACATCGTCCTGTCGTTGACGACTGGCCTAATTCTAGATAATCTAAAGGTGTGACTATCTCCTGAGACGCAGGGTTCAGGGAACTCTTCCCCTCCCGGCTGTGTCGCAACGTCCGAAGTTCAGACATTGCTCATTGATTGAGTTGATGTTCATCGACGAACCAACAATTGGTACAGATGCGGTCACCGGGAACCACAATGGGGTCCATCAACTCCCACATCATGCAGGGAGAATAACATCGTCTGTCGTTGCTGCCTATTAAATGCCGACTATGCAGCAGGGGGTCATCGAAGCCATAGTGTTTGCTCAGAACCTTTGAAAGGTAACAATAACAATTTCCATGCAAACGCCATATCCCGGTACTCCGCCTGAACTACACAACTTTGGATACAAAGAGTCAATTTTTTAGCATTGCGAATCCACCATACCTGCCCATCTTTTTATTTTTTTTATATTAAAAATATATATACTTTTTATTTTAACCAGAAAATGATAGAAATAAGTAATACAAATTATCAGTTACTTCCCAGCTAATGGGCTTACCGTTTACCCGTGACGTCACTTGTGCATTTCCAGGTGTTTTTAATATTCAGCATGTTGCCCGAGCAGAGGTGTCCCTAATAGGTCTGGTGTCTCTGCTCCGACCTCATTAAGCTAACTCCGTGTTTCACGAAGCTCCAGCTACACTGATGTAACAACACAGCATTCGGTGCATACATGGTTGCACTGAAGGAGGCCTCCTTTTATCCCTCCTGATTCAAGTCTTCTGAAACAAGAGTGAGCTAACTAACGACATTCATCTGGGAACCAATGAACGCGTGCTTTGAAGCTGCAACTAAATTTAACGTCGTCAAACGAGCAACATTTAGTTATTTGATAAATTGGAGACCGAACTTGAATTCAGATTGTAATCAGCTTCTAAATTAAATGAATCCTAAAACGATCTTGAGATTCCATGTTTCACTAATATGCAGCTACCCTCTTATACAGTAAGACAGCAGATAGAAGGGATTGGTCATTGGAAGTGGATTGGAAGGGGGTGGCTGTGTAAATGAAGTGGCTATTGGTCAGTGTAAGGGTTGTTCACAAGGAGCGTTCATTTGCCATCGGTCCATCAGGTTGGGTCTGTTCTCCGGGTGGGAGATATACTTAGATCATGTGTTGTTACGAGCGAGGGTGCAATACATCACGGTAGAAATTGTTCAGGCGAGGGGGGTATTCCTCAGGATATCGGCTGTTCACATGCAGGGGGTATTAATCAGAGTAGGGACTTATTACGGGGCATTAGTCAACGGAGGGGTTTTCTTGCGGGAAATGGGACTTCGTCAGGCGATGAGCATTTCACAGGGACTGGGGACGTGGTCAGAATAGAGGAAGTTCACAGCGAGACGATAATTACTCAGTGCACGGGCTGCTCACAGGGTCTGGAGAATTAGTTTAGGGAAGCACTATCGAGGGAGTGGGGAATTAATCAGTGTGTGGGTGTTCACAGGAAGGGTACGGTCTTCAGAATTTGGCCTGCTCACAGGGACTGGAGATTTATTCTGGCTGAGAACTGTTGACAGAGACTTGGAATTAGTCTGTTCTGGGCTGCGCATAGGGAGTCGGAGTTAGTTTAGGCACTGTTCATGAGAAAGGAGAATTAATCTACGTATAGAATGTTCATAGGCATTGGTAACTTAATCAGGGTATGGTCTATTCACGGGAGGTAGGATTTGATAGGGTTAAGAGCTCTTCACAAGGTGGAATAATCAGCCAGGATAGGGGCTGGTCAGAGGGGGCGGGGATAAACGTCAGTGTTGGGTGAGGGAGCCGTTTTGGGAAAGGTCGGAAGAGATGGTTCGGAGGGCTACGTTAGCATGTACTTATAGAGTTAGTCCAAGAGCGATTTCAAGGGAGAGTGGTTAAATGGAGCGAGGAGATCGGAAGGGGGAATTGGGTGTATGTGATTTGGAGGGGCTTAGGGCATCTGGGTGAAAATCTAGGCGGAGTGGGTGTCGGATGGAAAGGGGTGTTAGAGTCCAGGACCTAGAGGGGCGACGAAATGATAAGAGGTGTTAAATGGGGAATGAGTTTTAAGGTGTTGTGAGAATTAGAGTGAATTCCAAAGTGGTGGGAGTCAGGGAGTAACGGGAATGCGGTGTAGGATGGGTAATTGGAATCAGGGAGGAGTACGTTGGAGGCACGTTGGAGGATTATCTGTCAGTTTTGTTTCTTTATTAATTTAATTATGGATATAACTGGATATTTCACTGCATTCTTGAACTGTTCCCTGAACCTGGACTGAGTCACCACATAAATAAATGTGTTTGTGCAGCAGTTAAAACCCCGCAGCATATATCCGACTCGTTGTAAATTATACTGAGGAAGGGTGATGTAATATAATCCTCTCACTTCAATATAGAAAAATTTTATAACAGACACCGTCCAGAGGAGAATGAAAGCTCCGGAGATGCTGAAGAGTAAAATCATCGACTTCCTTCTGCTCTCCATTTGTGGGTCTCTACAATTTTCTCTCTGACTCTGGACCCTCAGTGCCTTCCGTACTCGACTGGTCAGTAAAATGTGTCTGACTGTCAGAGCGTTGATCAACAGGATTAAACCGAACGGGAGCAATGGGGTTAAAAGCCGAGTAATCCAGTTATATACAACCCATCCGCGGTCACTCCAGTAGCTTTGTTTTGTCGCACAGCCCCACTGGACATTTTTGATTATCACTACAGGTTCATATATAAAGTACTGGAGGATGTTCTTTGCACAAAGCAGCGTGCAGGTTGTCGACAGAACCACAGCCGCAGTTTTTCCTGTGCAATATTTACTTTTCAGTTTCTGGCAGCGAATGGCCACAAATCGATCAAATGAGAAAGTGAGGGTGAACCAGACAGAACTCTCTATGGAAGCAGCTCTCAGGACAGATTTAACACGACACACTGGCGTGAGGTCCAGGAAGTTCCGGGGGAAGTAATAACGATTCATGTTGCTCAGTATGGTGCTGGAGATAAGAAACATCAGATCCGCCGTTGCCATGGCCACTAGGTAGCGAGTGGAGCACGTAGACAGGCCACACCTTCCCCGACATAGTATCACAACTCCGAGTAAATTAACTGACAGAGAAAGAAGGGTGAAGAGCCTGGAAATTACTGATTAAACTTACTCCATGTCTGAACCAACAGTAAGGACAATATTTTAGCATCAATGAAATCGGTCGTCGCTGCGTGGGGATGTTAGTTGATGAGAGTTTAAAACGCAGAGAGAGAAGGAGCAAGTGTAACGCACGTGTTTAGGAGGGGGCGGGGGAAGGAGGGACTGTGAATTGCAGCCTGTTTGATAGCATTAGTGGGTAAATGTTCAAAATTCAAATATCTTTGGGAGAAGTTACATTTCTCATTTATACTTATATATAGGATTAATTAAGACTGGGTAGGTTTCCAAACTGAATACAACATACAGAAGCTGTTACCGCTCCTCATACCAAATAATTGGATCACCTCCAGGATTGGACCGTCCCCTGGCCAGCTGATGGAATTGAACACCACTACTGGATTATTGGATTCCTCTATGATCACTTGATAAAATCAAACAGGTGCAGAACTTCCCCAGTTAATAATCAATCGTGGGACGATTAGAGACTGTGTAGTCTGCAGAACATTCCCAGGGCTCACCCATTCCAGATTCCGTCGTAGGTATGGCACAAGCTCCATCGCAGTGTCTCAAAAAGCCCCAGACCACACTACTCCCAGGGACAAATCTTCCCCCGATTTGGAAGCAATCCATAACAAGCTTTTCTCAGCAATATGGAAATATGGAGATTTCTGGCACTAGAGCGAGGGTAGGTCCGATTAAGGACAGTAGCGGCAGATTGTGTATTGAGTCTGAAGAGATAGGAGAGGTCTTGAACAAGTATTTTTCTTCAGTATTTACAAACGAGAGGGGCCATATTGTTGGAGAGGACAGCGTGAAGCAGACTGATAAGCTTGAGGAGATACTTGTCAGGAAGGAAGATGTGTTGCGCGTTTTGAAAAACTAGAGGATAGACAAGTCCCCCGGGCCTGACGGGATGTATCCAAGGATTCTATGGGAAGCAAGAAATGAAATTGCAGAGCCGTTGGCAATGATCTTTTCGTCCTCGCTGTCAACAGGGGTGGTACCAGAGGATTGGAGAGTGGGGAATGTCGTGCCCCTGTTCAAAAAAGGGAATAGGGATAACCCTGGGAATTACAGGCCAGTTAGTCTTACTTCGGTGGTAGGCAAAGTAATGGAAAGGGTACTGAGGGATAGGATTTCTGAGCATCTGGAAAGGCATTGCTTGATTAGGGATAGTCAGCACGGATTTGTGAGGGGTAGGTCTTGCCTTACAAGTCTTATTGAATTCTTTGAGGAGGTGACCAAGCATGTGGATGAAGGTAAAGCAGTGGATGTAGTGTACATGGATTTTAGTAAGGCATTTGATAAGGTTCCCCATGGTAGGCTTATGCAGAAAGTAAGGAGGCATGGGATAGTGGGAAATTTGGCCAGGTGGATAACAAACTGGCTAACCGATAGAAGACAGAGAGTTGTGGTGGATGGCAAATATTCAGCCTGGAGCCCAGTTATTAGTGGCGTACCGCAGGGGTCAGTTCTGGGTCCTCTGCTGTATATGATTTTCATTAACGACTTGGATGAGGGAGTTGAAGGGTGGGTCAGTAAATTTGCAGATGATACGAAGATTGGTGGAGTTGTAGATAGTGAGGAGGGCTGTTGTCGGCTTCAAAGAGAAACAGATAGAATGCAGAGCTGGGCTGAGAAGTGGCAGATGGAGTTTAACCCTGACAAGTGTGAGGTTGTCCATTTTGGAAGGACAAATCTGAATGCGGAATACAGGGTTAATGGTAGGGTTCTTGGCAATGTGGAGGAGCAGAGAGATCTTGGGGTCTATGTTCATAGTTCTTTGAAAGTTGCCACTCAAGTGGATAGAGCTGTGCTGGCGTTCATTAGCAGAGGAATTGAATTTAAGAGCCGTGAGGTGATGATGCAGCTGTACAAAACCTTGGTCAGGCCACATTTGGAGTACTGTGTGCAGTTCTGGTCACCTCATTTTAGGAAGGATGTGGAAGCTTTGGAAAAGGTGCAAAGGAGATTTACCAGGATGTTGCCTGGAATGGAGAGTAGGTCATACGAGGAAAGGTTGAGGGTGCTAGGCCTTTTCTCATTAGAACGGAGAAGGATGAGGGGCGACTTGATAGAGGTTTATAAGATGATCAGGGGAATAGATAGAGTAGACAGTCAGAGACTTTTTCCCCGGGTGGAACACACCATTACAAGGGGACATAAATTTAAGATTAATGGTGGAAGATATAGAGGGGATGTCAGAGGTAGGTTCTTTACCCAGAGAGTAGTGGGGGCATGGAATGCACTGCCTGTGGTAGTAGTTGAGTCGGAAAATTTATGGACCTTCAAGCGGCTATTGGATAGGTACTTGGATTAGGGTAGAATAAGGGAGTGTAGGTTAACTTCTTAAGGGCAGCACGGTAGCATTGTGGATAGCACAATTGCTTCACAGCTCCAGGGTCCCAAGTTATATTTCGACTTGGGTCACTGTCTGTGTGGAGTCTGCACATCCTCCCCGTGACTGCGTGGGTTTCCTCCGGGTACTCCGGTTTCCTCCCACAGTCCAAAGATGTGCAGGTTGGGTGGATTGGCCATGAAAAATTGTCCAAAATTCTATGATTAACCTAGGACAAAAGTTCGGCGCAACATCGTGGGCCGAAGGGCCTGTTCTGTTCTGTATTTCTCTATATCTATATCTATTAGATATTCCTCTGGGTTAATTTGCCAGTACACACGCTCCAGTTTCGGGCCATTGCAATTGATGTAAAAAAAAGAGAAATGCGACATGATGCAAACAAGGGCGTTATGATGGCGGAGAAAGCTCCCAGTAAAAAATTGTTGAACTCAAACCTGAATCCTGAGGGTTAAAACGTGCCTCAATGGAAGCGAGGATCCGACTCTGCCAACCTGCGTTAGATTTCATTGGATCCTTACATCAATCCACGGACAGATATGCTGATATGCGAGGAAGTTCCTTTGTTAAATTGACACACAACAGGAAGTTGGAGTCATGCTTGTGGGCTTAGTAAAGGTGTTCGCAAAAGGCGCCAAGCAGTCATTGTTTAGACTCCGCAATGCTGCATTTGGAGCAGTGAATGCAGTAGACCAAATTGAAGGAAGCAAGTGAAAAGCTGTTTCAGCTGAGAGGAGAGTTTGGTTCCTAGATGATGAAATGGAAGGAGGTAAAGGGGTAGATTGTACGCCTTCTGTGATATCTTGGGACTGTGCCGTGGAAAAGGAATGGGATGTTCGCTGCTATGGGGGGGTGGACAATGTTGTCAAGGAGGGAACGGTAGATGAAGAACGCAAACATTGTGAGGAGTTTTTGCAGGGGGGTGGCGATGTGTTTCGTGGTCGCATGATGCTAGTTTGAGTTCAAATGGCTGTGTGAGCCTTTGGCCGTGAAGATTGGTGGTGTCGAGAATGAGGATGGGGGACTGTATCATGATTTGTTGAGGGAAGAAGGCTAATGTGTGAGAGGAGAGGTGCGGTAAATCAGTTGAACACTCTTGAGTGGCCTCTTTAGTGAAGTAAGGTGGTGGAGGCAAGGTTAATGAAAATGCGTACATGCCAGAATGGCCTGTTTTAAAGGTTGCATCATTACAACAGAGGACATGGAAGGGGAGATAATGGGACAAAGATATTTATGGCCTTCCGTGAAGCCGGGTGTTAGGATCTGCACGCGAGGGAGTCCGATTAAGGAAGAAGCTGAGAGTCCTCTGACACTCATAGAACAGTACAGCACAGAACAGGCCCTTCGGCCCTCGATGTTGTGCCGAGCCATGATCACCCTACTCAAACCCACGTATCCACCCTATACCCATAACCCAACAACTCCCCCCCTTAACCTTACTATTAGGACACTACGGGCAATTTATCATGGCCAATCCACCTAACCCATGTTAGGGAAACATGTTAGGGAATGTTAACCATATTAGGGAAACCCACCTAACTCATGTTGGGGAAAACAGGTGCAGCGGGACTGGATATCCGCAATAAAGATTAGGACGGTACTTTTTAGATGGTGTTTATGAGACATGCAGCATCAGAGGAATCAGAAATGTCGGTTGGAAGGAATGAAACTATGGGAGAGAGGATGGAGCGAAGATTGGAAGAAATTCGTTTGGTAGGGCTGAAACAGACTGCAATAATGGGTCTACTAGGATAGTCCAGTTTGTGGATTTTGGGAAGGAGCTAAAAGCTATACGTTAATAGAGGCTGTGCGGTGTTGCGTGACTGTGATGTTGGTTATGTGGACAGAAGATCTCCATAGTCGATGATGTCAGTGATGTCCTGGAATCAAAATCGTGATGATTGGTAGTGGGGTCACGGTCCAGGGGGAGGTAGCAAGATGCGCCTATGACTTGGTGCTCAGCCTGTGCGATGAAGAGGTCAGTATGTCAGACAATAAAGGCACCATCATCGTGAGCAGCTTTGATCACCAGTTCAGGGTTGGATATTAGAGAGAGGAGGGAAGGAAGTTCGGTGGTCGAGAGAATAAAGTCAACGAGAGGAGCAGAGAAATTGAGATGGCCCATGTCGCACAGCTCTTAATGAAAATATCAAGAGCAAAAACGAGGCCAGATGGTCAGATTCAGTTATCGGGAGATGACAGGGTGCTGATAGATTTGAGCTAAATATATTAATAGATTGACAGTTGAAACTGCAGGCAGATTATTATGTATATATTTATATTACAAAAGAATTGAAAGGCAGCAATTTGTTTCTGTTATTCTTTAGTTTAAGACAGAAAACAAACCAATTCCTGAAAACAATTCTCCAGTCACAACATCAACAGTAGGAAAAAGTGGAATCAAAGTTTTCAGATAATATCAGGTAACGTAGATTATAATAATGAGTCAGCACATATACCAAAATTAATATCAATCTTGAGAGATTTGATTGAACTATTTCTATGTAAGAAATTATAGATTTGATAAGTATGATTGATGTAGAACAATTTTACTTCTTGAATGCCTCTTCAAGATCTGACTCCCTGGCGATGCTGAGGAGGTCGTGGATAGCACGTTTAGCGAGTTGGTCACACCGCAGGTGAAGGTTACTGAGGGAGATAGAAAATGGGTGACCAAAAGAAAGAGCAAGAGTAGGAAGGCAGTGCAGGTGTCCCCTGCGGTTATCTCCCTGCAAAACAGATATACCGCTTTGGATACTGTTGAGGAAGATGGCTCACCAGGGGAAGGCAGCAGCAGCCAGGTTCATGGCACCGTGGCTGGCTCTGCTGCACAGCAGGGCAGGAAGAAAAATGGCAGGGCTATAGTGATAGGGGACTCGATCGTAAGGGGAATAGACAGGCGGTTCTGTGGACGCATTCGAGACTCCAGGATGGTATGTTGCCTCCCTGGTGCAGGGGTCAAGGATGTCTCGGAGCGGCTGCAGGACATTCTGGGGGGGGGGGGGGGGAGGGTGAACAGCCAGCTGTCGTGGTGCACATAGGCACCAACGATATAGGTAAAAAACGGATATAGGTAACAAGCGGAATTCAGGGAGTTAGGAGTTAAACTAAAAAGTAGGACCTCAAAGGTAGTAATCTCAGGATTGCTACCAGTGCCACGAGCTAGTCAGAGTAGGAATGTCAGGATAGATAGGATGAATGCGTGGCTTGGGAGAAGGTGCAAGAGGGAGGGATTCAAATTCCTGGGGCATTGGGACCGGTTCTGGGGGAGGTGGGACCAGTACAAACCGGACGGTCTGCACTTGGGCAGGACTGGAACCGATGTCCTAGGGGGGGTGTTTTCTAGAGCTGTTGGGGAGGGTTTAAACTAATGTGGCAGGGGGATGGGAACCAATGCTGGAAGTTGGAAGGTAGTAAAACAGGGACAGAAACAAAAGGAAGTAAGGGGAAAAGTGCAAGGCAGAGAAGACATAGTCCGAAATCCATAAGGGCGACAGTACAAGGTACAGTGACTGAGGGGAGCACAGTGAATAGGCCCAGTAATAACAAAAGGAATAAAACTGGAGATGTTAAGATTCAAAACAGAGGTAAAAAAACCAACATAAGTGTACTTTACCTGAATGATCGTAGTATTCGGAATAAAGTAAATGTGTTGGTGGCACAAATCATCGTAAATGACTATGATTTAGTGGCCATTACTGAAACATGGTTAAAGGATGGTCACGACTGGCAGTTAAATATCCGAGGGTATCAAACTATTCGGAAGGACATGGTGGATGGTAAGGGAGGTGGTGTTGCTCTGTTATTTAAGGATGACATCCGGGCAATAGTAAGGGATGACATCGGTGCTATGGAGGATAAGGTTGAATCCATTTGGGTGGAAATCAGGAATAGTAAGGCGAAAAAGTCACTGATAGGAGTAGTCTATCGGCCACCAAATAGTAACGAGATGGTGGGGCAGGCAATAAACAAAGAAATAACTGATGAATGTAGAAATGGTACAGCAGTTATCATGGGGGATTTTAATCTACATGTCGATTGGTTTAACCAGGTCGGTCAAGGCAACCGTGAGGAGGAGTTTATAGAATGTATCCGCGATAGTTTCCTAGAACAGTATGCAATGGAACCTATGAGGGAACAAGCGGTCCTAGATCTTGTCCTGTGTAATGAGACAGGATTGATTCATGATCTCATAGTTAGGGATCCTCTCGGAAGGAGCGATCACAATATGGTGGAATTTAAAATACAGATGGAGGGTGAGAAAGTAAAATCAAATACTAGTGTTTTGTGTTTAAACAAAGGAGATTACAAGGGGATGAGAGAAGAACTAGCTAAGGTAGACTGGGAGCTAAGACTTTATGGTGGAACAGTTGAGGAACAGTGGAGAACCTTCCAAGCGATATTTCACAGTGCTCAGCAAAGGTTTATACCAACAAAAAGGAAGGACGGAAGAAAGAGGGAAAATCGACCGTGGATATCGAAGGAAATAAGGGAGAGTATCAAATTGAAGGAAAAAGAATATAAAGTGGCAAAGATTGCTGGGAGATTAGAGGACTGAGAAATCTTTAGGGGGCAACAGAAAGCTACTAAAAAAGCTATAAAGAAGAGTAAGATAGAGTATGAGAGTAAACTTGCTCAGAATATAAAAACAGACAGTAAAAGTTTTTACAAATATATAAGACAAAAAAGAGTGGCTAAGGTAAATATTGGTCCTTTAGAGGATGAGAAGGGAGTTTTAATAATGGGAAATGAGGAAATGGCTGAGGAACAGAACAGGTTTTTTGGGTCGGTCTTCACAGTGGAAGACACAAATAACATGCCAGCGACTGATAGAAATGAGGCTATGACAGGTGAGGACCTTGAGAGGATTTTTATCACTAAGGAGGGAGTGATGGGCAAGCTAATGGGGCTAAAGGTAGACAAGTCTCCTGGCCCTGATGGAATGCATCCCAGAGTGCTAAAAGAGATGGCTGGGAAATTGCAAATGCACTAGTGATAATTTACCGAAATTCACTAGACTCTGGGGTGGTCCCGGTGGATTGGAAATTAGCAAACGTGACGCCACTGTTTAAAAAAGGAGGTAGGCAGTAAGCAGGAAATTATAGGCCAGTGAGTTTAACTTCGGTAATAGGGAAGATGCTGGAATCTATTATCAAGGAAGAAATTGCGAGGCATCTGGATAGAAATTGCCCCATTGGGCAGACGCAGCATGGGTTCGTAAAAGGCAGGTCATGCCTAACTAATTTAGTGGAATTTTTTGAGGACATTACCAGTGCAGTAGATAACGGGGAGCCGATGGATGTGGTATATCTGGATTTCCAGAAAGCCTTTGACAAGGTGCCACACAAAAGGTTGCTGCATAAGATAAAGATGCATGGCATTAAGGGTAAAGTAGTAGCATGCATAGAGGATTGGTTAATTAATAGAACGCAAAGAGTTGGGATAAATGGGTGTTTCTCTGGTTGGCAATCAGTAGCTAGTGGTGTCCCTCAGGGATCCGTGTTGGGCCCACAATTGTTCACAATTTACATTGATGATTTGGAGTTGGGGACCAAGGGCATTGTGTCCAAGTTTGCAGATGACACTAAGATGAGTGGTAAAGCGAAAAGTGCAGAGGATACTGGAAGTCTGCAGAGGGATTTGGATAGGTTAAGTGAATGGGCTAGGGTCTGGCAGATGGAATACAATGTTGACAAATGTGAGGTTATCCATTTTGGTAGGAATAACAGCAAACGGGATTATTATTTAAACGATAAAATATTAAAGCATGCCGCTGTTCAGAGAGACTTGGGTGTGCTAGTGCATGAGTCACAGAAGGTTGGTTTACAAGTGCAACAGGTGATTAAGAAGGCAAATTGAATTTTGTCCTTCATTGCTAGAGGGATGGAGTTTAAGACTAGGGAGGTTATGCTGCAATTGTATAAGGTGTTAGTGCGGCCACACCTGGAGTATTGTGTTCAGTTTTGGTCTCCTTACTTGAGAAAGGACGTACTGGCGCTGGAGGGTGTGCAGAGGAGATTCACTAGGTTAATCCCAGAGCTGAAGGGGTTGGATTATGAGGAGAGGTTGAGTAGACTGGGACTGTACTCGTTGGAATTTAGAAGGATGAGGGGGGATCTTATAGAAACATTTAAAATTATGAAGGGAATAGATAGGATAGATGCGGGCAGGTTGTTTCCACTGGCGGGTGACAGCAGAACTAGGGGGCATAGCCTCAAAATAAGGGGAAGTAGATTTAGGACTGAGTTTAGGAGGAACTTCTTCACCCAAAGGGTTGTGAATCTATGGAATTCCTTGCCCAGTGAAGCAGTTGAGGCTCCTTCATTACATGTTTTTAAGGTAAAGATAGATAGTTTTTTGAAGAATAAAGGGATTAAGGGTTATGGTGTTCGGGCCGGAAAGTGGAGCTGAGTCCACAAAAGATCAGCCATGATCTAATTGAATGGCGGAGCAGGCTCGAGGGGCCAGATGGCCTACTCCTGCTCCTAGTTCTTATGTTCTTATGTTCTTATGAATGACCTCAAAGCAAAGAGAGTTAGAGGACACAACAGTAGAATGGACAATCAACTGCCTGCACAAACAGCGAAAGGAGTTGGGAAGTCGTATTTCAGGAGGGATAGCGCTGGGATCATTGTTCTTCACCATTTGCATCAACAATATGGAATCGAAAGCCGAATAATAATTGCAATACGTACAGACAAAACCAGATTGATAGTTACAGTGAATACATACGAAAAATGCAACAAAACTCAGTAACAGTAAAAAATATTTATAAACTTACAAGTGCGTATTTGAATATGGAATTAATTTCCCGATTGCTCTGAGTGTACAGTGCTGCATTTTGATTCGAACAATAATTTTTGCAATCACGCTTTGGAAAAAAAGTGTCTGAATGGCCTAACGGGGAGGTTGTGGTTTCAGTGAGCTGCTTCACATTTAAAAAAAAACAGCAATACAGTTTTTTAAGATTAATAAAAAATTGTACAATCATTGGAGTTAATTTTCTTGTGAATAGAAATTAGAAGACATCACAAAACGTCATGGAATTCTATACATATTTTAAATGCCAATGAGTGGGTGGAATCTTTTCCTGTTGGAGCAGGTCAATGAAAAACAGAGTACGTCATTTCACTTCTTCGAATAAATATGAAACATCGTCCAAACACAGCCAAACACTTCATGTTTTCAATCTATTCTAAAGTATAAACTGAGAAAGACAAAATCACATATAATGGAACGCACATTCCCCAATGGAATGCGTTATTTCAAAATGGAACACACTAATTTCAATCCAGTTTCTAACCCACACACAATGCAATTCTACACCGACTTGTAGTCCCAGTAACAGATGGATACCTTTATCAGATATTCCTTTCTGGCGAGGGACCCACATTCAATACAATTCTACACTGACAGATACTTCCAATTATATTTTTCAAGTGCTGTCCAATATTTCACTGTGATGAGAGGCCGCAATCCGTAGAATTGTACACTGACAGATATTTCCAGTAGTACTAATAAAAATTTACGAGAATGCAACCAGGACTTGATGGTCTGAGTTACTGGAGATGCTGTATAGTCTAGGACGTTTACCCTTCAGCCGATGAGACTTAGGGGTGATCTTACAGAGGTCTATAAAACAGTGGAGCATCGATAAGGCAGATAGTCTAGATCTTTGGCCAAAGGTAGAGGAGTATAGAACTAGTGGGCATCGGTTTCAGGTCCGAGGCGAGAGATTCAAAATATTCCAATGAGGAAATTTCTTCACAGATTGTGGTGAGCTTCTGGAACGGGCTGCCAGAGGCAGTGGTGGAATCGGGTACAATATTGCCCTTTAAAAGGAGTTAGACAGTTACATGGGTAGGGTGGGTATAGAGGGATATGCGCCAAATGTAGGCAAGTGGGACTAGCTTAGTGCTAAGAACTGGACGAACTGGACCAGCTGAGCCTCTGGGCCTATTGCCATGCTGTAAACATAGATGGCTCTATGACGCTACTTATTCACTCTTGTCAGATATCCCACTGTGATTAGCAGGGCACATTCAATACAATTTGACACTCCCAGATACACCCAGTAAGATGTGTCAGATATTCCACTCTGGTTAATGATCCGTACCTAGCAGAATTCCGCACTGCCAAACACTTTCAGTAAAACTTGTTATTAAACAATTTTAGAATTGTACTGAATATGCGTGACTGATGTCAGATATTCTCTCAGGTCAGTGATACACATTCAGTACAATTCTAAAATTACAAATACTGCAATAATACCGCAGTATGATATTTCAGTCTGGTGAGAGACCCTCATTCAGTACAATCATACTGTTAAATCATTCCAGTGATTATTATTCAGTGCTGCCGATTTGTGATTTGATTCTGACTCCGACGAAACCTTTTTAAAGATAATGGCTTCACTGAGACCCTATCGAACATTATGAAAAAAAATTGACTTGATATAAAATCTCAATTAAGTGAACTATATCATTGTACAACAGTGAGCCTGAGATCAGCATTAAACATTTTCCGCCCCAGTTTGTAATCAGAGAGCCGCTCACACGCAGATATGCATAATTTCAATGGTGATAGGCACCTACCAGGGACACCAGCAACAGCAAGGATTGTGTAGAATATTTTCTCAGCTACATAGATTGGCAGGACCATGTTTAGTGATAAATGATGTGTCCCTTTGTGCTGCTTGCAATCTCCCTGTCTTAAACCTGAGGTTATATGTCTCAAAAGCTATTAGTTTATACCCTGTGGAATCACCTCGGGGATATTGAGGTTGAATCATCGTTAAACATGTTAATTATAGGATAGGAACAACCCGATTACGACATTGAGTTCATTGAAATAAAATATTATTTTTGAGTGAGTGACCTCTTTCCAAACACTGGACTGTGTTGATCTACTAAAAGTTACAGAAAGGATAATGTCCATTCAAACACCATCAGTCCCATGTTGAGATCTGAGATTGTTTCAGTGATATCTAGCATTTTAAGTGATTTACTACCAATCGTCAGCGTGATAATCTAGATGGTTCCACTGCACTTTGTGCTGCAGCTGCGTCTTTCGCAGTGAGCATTTACTGATCCATTTCCAATTGTTAGTGTGTTTCTCTGGGTGGTTCAACTGCGCCCTGGGGTGTAAATGCCGCTTAAACTGTGACCATGCACTGATTCAGTTCCAGTTGTTCGCGTGTTTCTCTGGATTGTTCCACTGCACTCTGGTGTGCAGCTGCCTCTTTAAATGTGGATATTCAGTTATGTTATTTCAGCAGGTTCGGTTGCAACGTTCAATGAATCAAATATCAGGAACTGTTTAAATGCAAAGTGAATGATTTCACCTCTCAATATAAAACATCGCTTCTGTGAGCTTTGCGCATGAGCAGGGGTAGGCCACATCTGGAGTGACGAACATGCAGAGTGACTTTTGAACTCGGCAATTTGAAGCAGAGTAGGAATTTGGTGCAGAGCGGAAAGATATACTATTTGCTTTGTTTGTCCTTTGTTTGTAACTTTTAAATCTTTACCGAGAGTATTTCCCTGTTAAAGATGATCTTCACGGGAGAGAGCAGACTGGTAAGTGATGGGTAAGGTCGGTAAGACTTGACAACTTTCATCAATTCTCGTTCGAGAATACATTTTTTGGTATATAATCTGTCAGGGCTACAATTGTTAGTACCGAGGACATAGATAGAAGTTAGTGGAGAAGTGCACATAATGCGATATTAAATACCATCAAACGCATTAGTGCAAAAGGGTAAGTCACGGCAGGAGAACTCAACGCCTTGTTTTGATATTCCTGCTGTAGCCATCTGGGATGTCCACTTCCAGAATATAAAATGGATGCTCGCAATGAATGTAGGGAACTATGGAAAATGTTAGGAAAGCAAGCAGGCACAGAGCCTGTATGCGTATTGGGAAGGCAGCTCCCAGACGAGACTGAAACTGTAGGTCCATTAACATATTGATGGCCCATCTCCGGGAACAAAGGAAAGACACTCAAGCAACCGATACTGCTCCAGACATCACGGCGACAGTTCACTATCCGAAAGCACAAACAAAGCAAGAGCAACGGCCACCAAAGACCCGCCCAGCCATCAGGCCACCGACCCCTTTATTGGTCAAGATCAATACCAGTGATCAAGATGCGACCCAATTAATTGGTGCCAAGTATAACGCCCGCTCAAAAGCGCCCAAAACCCCTCGGGGTATCAGAAGAAACCCCGAGACGGAATCGCTCTCTTGGACTTGGCTCTCAAAGCGACCTGTCCACCAGCTGCACCAGAAGCAAGTAAGTCCAAGGTCAATGGTTGCTACCAGACGGGAGACCTCAGCTGTTCTCCTGTACCTCTTCGAACCCAACAATCTCAGATCCAAACAACGGCCATTGTTCCTCTGACTGAGTTGGCACCCGAAACTAAGTATAGGCGTTAGCGTTAGAGGTAGTTTAGTTTGTCGTACGCTGTGCATGAGTAGATATTACTGTGTATGTAAATAAATAGTATTGACTTTGAACTGATTAACTGGTGTATTGGCTCTTTGATCAGTATTTAACCAACCTTGTGGCGGTATCGAGAGATACCTGGCGGCTCGAAAGCAAACATATTAGGATTAAGGAAGGCGACCATATTGACAGCCATATTTACAACCAGATAAACAGAGCAACATTACTGGTGACTCTGATGGGATTCCACCTAGAAGTGGCCTAGTCACTCCAAGAGAACCCAAAATTAGAATTAGAATCCAATTGAGAAAAAAAAAAACCCATAAGTGTAGGACCAATAGAGTTCAAACCTCCAAGATTCTGAAGTGTGTTATTGATGTGTACGAACAGGGATATAAGGTGAACCTACCAGATTTTGTTGCGTAAAACTGTCGGGAGTTCTGTAGGCTGGAAATTAGTGTATGCCGTACCTGTGTTTACATCACCACTTTATCCCCCCTGTTCCAAAGTCGGTAGAAGCACCAGAGATTGGACTAGAAATGGCAATGACGGCAATGGAACGACTTATGAACCCCAAGGAATTCGACGTCACAGCGACCAGTAGAGTAGGACAATCTACTGTATGCGAAGAGGAAATCAGAAAGTACCTCAAAGGGAAAGGATGGCCCCTTTGGAGCGAATTCTGTGCGACTAATGAAACAGGTCCCTGAAGTATAGGGCATACTTGGTGCAAGAACCTGACAGAGATCCATAGGAAGAGCTTATGGAAAGATCATCAGCCGATGGCAGTCGTGTACCGCTTGGCACAATTGCAAGGCACAGATGAGGTCGTGAGGATGCTCCGTAGTAAGATTGAGGAGAGAGACAAGAATAGTGAAGGAGACGTGAGTAAATATGAGAAAGACAACAGGGAACTGAGAGAGCAGTTAGCGGAGAAGGACAAGGAGATAGCTGATGCCAAAGCGGGCACACCAATCGTGTCTCGCCCATTTAAGCAGCTTTCAGTCGCAATACGATAAAGCCTATCAAGACATGCACCCGCGGTGTTGGTGAGGGAGGAAATGGAACAACAAGTTGAGCAGTAACAGAAACAGTGTAACGATTTAAAAGCAGCCCCACGAGCACGCCACATTTCCACGACAGATCAAAGGCAGAGCTTGGTAGACCACATAAAGTGCCGGAGGCACATTGCAGAACTGCAATCTCTGCTTTCTGTCCAAAATAGGTTCCAGGACACGTTTGGACCCCAATTAAACCACGACAGTGGGCCCAATTGGCAGGAGATGAACGAGACTGCCCACAGATAAGTACATGGCACATGTACACAGGACAAGCCAGAAAAGAGAAGAACACCCCAACTCCCGACTGCACAGGCAGAATTCAATCCTATGAACTCTGTCACCACACAGCGCAGTGCCACAACAGAAGGAGACCCAAGTTTCCGAGACACCACCCCATTAACCGTCACTTAATTACGTGACGTGTGTGATAAAATAACACCGTTCCTACCGAGATCACACCACCACCACTACTGCGCAAGGTAAAACAATAGGCCACCATGTACGGCCTGGATGAAAAGGAGCAAATGACGTTCACAGTTTTAAGCCTCGACCCTTCAGTCGTGGCAACCCTTTCCGACCCACATATGTGGGAGGAGGCACGCTCCAAGAAATGCACACAGCGATCCTTGATGCGATTGGCTTTAACAAAGGCCTAATCAACTGCCGGCAAAAGAAAACAAAGCACCACACATCGTTTGCTGTCGCTTGTAGATACGTTTTACAGCGGTGTTTGGAGAGTTAATATGACCAAATGGACTTGCATCCTAGTCTCTCATGTATAGAGGCAGGACAGAAATCTTGGGCAAATTACAACCCCTTAGACGAGGCCCACAAGGAGAAATGGGTTTTAAAGAGATTTATCCGCGCTTGGGAATAGTCCGTCCAATGTAAAACAGCTTATGGCAAAGCAGAGCAAGGGCAGGAAGATGCGAACATGCATCCAGTTAGGACGCAACACAATTCCACATGGGTAAATGAGGGGAGAAACAGCCCACAGCAAACAAAATCCCAGGAGTGTTATAATTGTGGCCAATTAGGACACAACGCACTAGAGTGCAATGCGCCCCAGAAACAGCACAGAAATCAGCAGACAGCCACCCTAAATAAGAATAGGCCAACGCGAATTCACAGTGTTCGCACCCGTTCTGAGAACGCAGATATGAACGGCACCGACTGACGGTGTTCGGGCTCAGAAACCTGGGTCTGCGACACCCTTTGGGAGAAACCCGGTAGACCGGTAGTGGCACAGTCCGGAAACACCCCGTAGAATTTCTTTGGGACGCTGGAGGTTCCCGCACCATGCTCAACTGCTCCACGATATTTCAGCTGGACACGTGGCCCATCACCGGCACCTTTACTCTTAGCGGTTTTACAGGGCATTTGTCGCAGGGACACATGACAGCCACTGTAGCAATTCAGATAGGGAACATTAAAACTAAACCCCGGTAGTTCTGGTCGATCTGCCCCAGACAGCCGAAAACATTTTAGGAATCGATTTTATGAGCTCACACAATCTATCATTCGACCCAGTAAACAAATATGTGTGCAGAATGGCAATGGCTGCACGAGCCCCCGCCACGCTCACAGTTGGAGACTATGAAAATAGAATTAGCGCAGTAGGATACTACTGGTTCGACCCCCGAGCCATTAGTCAGAATAAAGAAGTTAGGGAAGTCCTTCAGCAACACACAGCAGCATGTGCACAGCACAAACATGACTGTGGCAAGATCGCTGTCTTGGTGAACATTGCAGGTCCCGACCCCAGACACCAAAAACATTACGGTATTCCCTAAGAAGCAGAGGAAGACATCTTAAAAGTTATGCACAGTCTGATGCACGAACGCGTACTCCGTCCAGTAGCCTCACCGAATAATGCACAAATTCAGCCGTCAGGAAAGCCGATAAATCATGGTGACTGACCATCGATTATCGGGAACTGAACAGAGTAACCCCAGTCGCAGCACCCAGCGGAGCCAGGAGTCCCGAGACGATGCTCAAACAGGGAATACAGTCAAATTCCTTTTCGGTTTTGGACATTAGCAACGGCTTTCGGTCCATTCCATTGGATAAAGCGTGCCAATATAAATTGGCTTTCACATTCCAGTGGCAGCAATGTATTTGGGCGTGCATTCCACAAGGCTTCCTCAATTCTTCCTCCATTTTCCACCGACAGCTGGCAAATGGTCTAGCAACATTTTCCCGACCCGATTGTCTGCTCCAGTATGTAGGTGATTTGCTTTTACAGACGGACACAAACGGAGAGCACATTTCTCTTCTCGCCGAACTATTAGGACTCCTACAACAAATTGGCTGTAAAGTGAACCCCAAGAAGGGCCAGATTTTACAGGAAAAAGTGATACACGTAGGAACAGTAATCACACATGGCAAACGCGAGATCGAGCAGAAAAGAATCGGCGAGATCGAGCAGAAAAAAAATCGACTCGGTCGCCACATTACCCTTGCCCCATAATGTCACAGTCCTGTGGTCATTTCAAGGACTGGCCTGCGTTTGTAGAAACCACATCGACGGTTTGCCACAAAGGCAGTGCTCCTATCCGAACTTCTAAAGAAGCAAGCACCTTGCCGGTGCATTCAAAGGAGCCCTCAGCGTTCCAGGTCCCAGATCCACTCTCCCCGTATGCAATTGAAGTTGCTACCACCGACCGAAACCTTTAGGCCGTGCTCCTCCAAGAACGCCATGATCGCTTTGGCCCCGTGGCATATGCCTCACGAGTATTAGATCGAGTCGAGCAAGGATTTTCTGCCTGCGAAAGGCACCTGCTAGCAGTTCTTTGGGCAGTACAATACTTTGCCTACATTACAGGACTCAAACCCATCACCATTTTAACTGAGCACAACCCAACACAACTCCTACTTGATGGTACACTTAAGGACGGGGCAGTCGTCAAGATCTGTGCAACCGTTGGGCCCTTCAAGGACGAGTCATTACTGTCAAGAGGTCAAAAACCCACACTTTCCTCGCTGATAATTTACACTATGCAGGCACCCTACGTGAATGTGTAATAATAACCACTACACACAATACAGGACTCTTTGTACGAGAGTCAGCTCTCCAGGAACCAGGTGCTACACCACAGAGACCCCAGCACACAGACATAGGCGTACCCCTTATGAACTATGTGGAGTTCCTCCACAATTTTAAACAGAGAGGGATTACAGGCTGCGGTATTTATGTTGAGGACGCACATGGACACGCGCGAGAGGAAATATCGTTGAATTTAGCAGGACATTTACGCTTTCAGGCAGCAGAGGTAGCAGCCATAGCTTACATTGCAGAACACGCCGACTCGTACACGACCACAGCCGACATGTATTCTGTTTATATGTCTGCAACAGTTTGACCGAATTCCTACCCCTGTGAAAATCTAGAGGATTTGTTTCCGCAGGCGGAAAACCCCTACCCTCAGCCCCATTACTCCAGCATATCCTAAAAACTGCCAAAGATCGGAAATATGGCATCATTAAAGTTCGTAGCCACCATCGTTCTTCCACCCCCCCCCCCCCCCCCCCACTTCCCAGTAACGTTAAGGCAGACGCCCTAGAAAAGGCTGGTTCCAGACATGGTCACTTTTGGAACCCTCCCGAAAGAGCCCCAGTAAACGCGGTTCAGGTTTCACAGACCAACATACAGGATTTAGCAAAGTCCCCAAAAGAAGACACACAGCACAGGGAAGTTTTAAAAGGCAACCTTCCAGCCCCCTATGATAAATACAAAAACGCGTTGACAACACATGACGGTATTACTTTAAAAGGCGGAATTTATGTAGTCTCCAGCCTGGACAGGAATCAAATTATTTGCCAATTCCCTGACAATCATGGACATCAAAGCCTAGAAGTCACACTAGCCCACCTCAGACCTATCTGCTGGTGGCCCGATTTAAAAACCAATGTAACACACAACATTGGGAACTGTTTGATTTGTGCCCAGAACATTTCGGACAGATACGCACAGAAAGGTCAGCTGAGTCAAACCTGGTTAATAGCCCATGGACGTACTCGCAAATTGATGATAGAGGTCCCCTACACACCTGTAGGAATGGTTTTAAGGTGTGTTCCTGGTCATCAACACCTTCACAAAATGGGTGGAAGCATTGCCATCCCGAACAAACACAGCTAAAACGACAGCCATAATCCTCACTCAGCACATTTTTACCAGATGGGGACTTCCACGCAGGACAGAGTCCTACAAAGGCTCCCATTTTACTGGACGAGTGATGAAAACCGTCCTTAGAGTTTTCGAAATCAAACAAAAATTTCACATTGCATAAGACCCCCAATCAAGCGGCACAGCAGAAAGAACGAACATAACTTTAAAATAATAATGGTGCACCAACACAACAGCACCTGGGACACAGATTTCCCCTTTGCACTCATGTGCATAAGAAACCCGGTATCCACGTCGACAGGATAAACCCGTACACCCACATGACTGGACGCCCCATGAAAGGGAGAAAATATTTGTTAGGACTGGATTTGGCCAGCCCCGCAGTCACTCATGAGAAGCCAGTTCAACAGATTTTAGAAAATGTAAATGCAGCCCAGCTAGCAGCAGCTGTTAGACTTGGGACACGCAAGAAGCAAAGCAATGTTTGCTTTGATAAGACAGTACACGTCACAGAGTTTGTAGTAGTGAGCAAGTCATGCTATTCCTATACAACAACAGTTAATTCCTTTCCCCCAAATTTGCCGGACCGTACTCCATCTCTGACAAAGTCAGCCCCACTGTATATAAAATCACATATGCTAATTGCATGTCTACGTGGTTCCGCATAAACCAGCTCAAGGCTTATGGCTCGCAGAACAACCATTCACACCACATCTCGCTTGCAGCAGCAGATGACCACGCCCCGCTCACGAGCGACCTATTCCTAACCTCCCCAGCCGGTCCAGCCCATCCTCAGGCATGACTGCGACCCCACCCCCAGAGACACGACTCCGCCTCTCCTTCCTCCAACCAGTAGCGACAGCGACAGCGACAGCAATAGCGATAGCGACAGCCCCAGCTCACCACGCTACGATTACACCAGGCCCCACTCCCAGCGACTCCGATCATGATTCCAGCGACCCCTCTGAAATAATTTATATTAAAGCCCCTGATCCAGACCCACCACCCGACGATTACGGATTGCCCCCTAGCAGTTCAAACCTCGACACGAAACACTGGCACCGAGACAATTCGGTCAGACTCATCCAGAATGATGAGATGGACCCCAATTGGCCCCAAGCAGCTTTGTCACAACTACTCCAGTCACGAGTATGGCAACCGGAAGAAGATGGTGACTTTGAGTCTGACTCCCACCACACGAATCCTTTTGTGACTGTTCGCTTTAGAGAAGTGAGGTGTCCAGACGATGGTAAAAAGGAACCGAAGCAGATTTATAGTATCCTTTCTGATGGAACCTGCACGATTTTGTTCTGTTTGTGTGTTACGTTAAATGTTTGTCACAGTAAATGTTAAATGTCGTTTGTGCACTTGAAGTTTATTCATGGCCCGTGCCATCACTCTTGTGACGCCCGCTGGCAGTTAAATGAACTAGTTTGTCGGCTGACAACCGATCATAACTACTCTCCTGATTTGAACGTTGCCACAAAGGCAACACCCACGACATTCACAAATTCTTACCGTTCTTGTCCGGTCACTCAGGCAGTGGAGTAACGGCACTGGTCCCCTCCATGCCTGAGGACCCCCATCTGGTCAGCTACGCTCGGGGAGAGCACAGACTGCATTGGTCACCGTCCTTCTTGGGGATTCCAACCATTCTTATCCGAACTTTTGGTTCAAAACTCTTTTGTTTGTTTCCTGGCGACCCTTAGGTTGCTTTCCATATGCTATTTACACCCTCAAACACTGGGATGGGTCATACACCGCATCGTACGCATAGGCGGCGAGACTGCTCGTGCTGTGTCAGTATTTGTTTCTTCGTTGTCTTGTCCCAAATATTTGTTTTAAACAAAAATGAGGGAGTCACATGTGGTGACCAATTATAATGAGTAATTTGCAATAAAAGACAGACATACGAAATCTTAAGCAAGATAATAACTGATATTGTGTCCACAGAAATCCACAATCGCAGGAGCTTCAGGAAGACTACAGAAGAAATAGAAGAACATGAAGACAACCATAATGGTCTACATTTGGATCTTCACGGGTTTCCGACAGTTGGTGCGGATGCGACCCCCAATGACGCCTACCACACAGGCCGTAAATGTTTCACACCCCTGCCATACACTGTAGCCAGAGATAGCAACCGATACACCAACCTGGTATCACAAGTTCGTTACTTGACAGTCCCTGTCCTACGCTGTAGAAGCACTATTAGTACTTGCAAAACCCTGCAGTGTCATCAGACACAAAGGCTTAGGAAATGGCGGAGGAAAGCCTCCCGCACTCTGGCACACATATTTAGATCCGCTATTTTCGGACTGTGACAGCCCCCCCCCCCACCCTCATTAAGTGAATTAAAGTGCATCAGAGTTTTGTGTTTGTTTGTTCCATTAAAAGAGATGTAAAGCTCTGTGAAATGAAAATGAAAATCGCTTACCAGACGATGGTAAAAAGGAACCGAAGCAGATTTATAGTATCCTTTCTGATGGAACCTGCACGATTTTGTTCTGTTTGTGTGTTACGTTAAATGTTTGTCACAGTAAATGTTAAATGTCGTTTGTGCACTTGAAGTTTATTCATGGCCCGTGCCATCACTCTTGTGACGCCCGCTGGCAGTTAAATGAACTAGTTTGTCGGCAGACAACCGATCATAACTACTCTCCTGATTTGAACGTTGCCACAAAGGCAACACCCACGACATTCACAAATTCTTACCGTTCTTGTCCGGTCACTCAGGCAGTGGAGTAACGGCACTGGTCCCCTCCATGCCTGAGGACCCCCATCTGGTCAGCTACGCTCGGGGAGAGCACAGACTGCATTGGTCGCCGTCCTTCTTGGGGATTCCAACCATTCTTATCCGCCGTGGCCCATACGCCCCTCATTTGGAACTTTTGGTTCAAAACTCTTTTGTTTGTTTCCTGGCGACCCTTAGGTTGCTTTCCATATGCTATTTACACCCTCAAACACTGGGATGGGTCATACACCGCATCGTACGCATAGGCGGCGAGACTGCTCGTGCTGTGTCAGTATTTGTTTCTTCGTTGTCTTGTCCCAAATATTTGTTTTAAACAAAAATGAGGGAGTCACATGTGGTGACCAATTATAATGAGTAATTTGCAATAAAAGACAGACATACGAAATCTTAAGCAAGATAATAACAGATATTGTGTCCACAGAAAGCCACAATCGCAGGAGCTTCAGGAAGACTACAGAAGAAATAGAAGAACACGAAGACAACCATAATGGTCTACATTTGGATCTTCACGGGTTTCCGACAGTTAGCGCGGATGCGACCCCCAATGACGCCTACCACACAGGCCGTAAATGTTTCACACCCCTGCCATACACTGTAGCCAGAGATAGCAACCGATACACCAACCTGGTATCACAAGTTCGTTACTTGACAGTCCCTGTCCTACGCTGTAGAAGCACTATTAGTACTTGCAAAACCGTGCAGTGTCATCAGACACAAAGGCTTAGGAAATGGCGGAGGAAAGCCTCCCGCACTCTGGCACACATATTTAGATCCGCTATTTTCGGACTGTGACAGCCCCCCCCCCCCCACCCCCCACCCTCATTAAGTGAATTAAAGTGCATCAGAGTTTTGTGTTTGTTTGTTCCATTAAAAGAGATGTAAAGCTCTGTGAAATGAAAATGAAAATCGCTTACCAGACGATGGTAAAAAGGAACCGAAGCAGATTTATAGTATCCTTTCTGATGGAACCTGCACGATTTTGTTCTGTTTGTGTGTTACGTTAAATGTTTGTCACAGTAAATGTTAAATGTCGTTTGTGCACTTGAAGTTTATTCATGGCCCGTGCCATCACTCTTGTGACGCCCGCTGGCAGTTAAATGAACTAGTTTGTCGGCAGACAACCGATCATAACTACTCTCCTGATTTGAACGTTGCCACAAAGGCAACACCCACGACATTCACAAATTCTTACCGTTCTTGTCCGGTCACTCAGGCAGTGGAGTAACGGCACTGGTCCCCTCCATGCCTGAGGACCCCCATCTGGTCAGCTACGCTCGGGGAGAGCACAGACTGCATTGGTCACCGTCCTTCTTGGGGATTCCAACCATTCTTATCCGCCGTGGCCCATACGCCCCTCATTTGGAACTTTTGGTTCAAAACTCTTTTGTTTGTTTCCTGGCGACCCTTAGGTTGCTTTCCATATGCTATTTACACCCTCAAACACTGGGATGGGTCATACACCGCATCGTACGCATAGGCGGCGAGACTGCTCGTGCTGTGTCAGTATTTGTTTCTTCGTTGTCTTGTCCCAAATATTTGTTTTAAACAAAAATGAGGGAGTCACATGTGGTGACCAATTATAATGAGTAATTTGCAATAAAAGACAGACATACGAAATCTTAAGCAAGATAATAACAGATATTGTGTCCACAGAAATCCACAATCGCAGGAGCTTCAGGAAGACTACAGAAGAAATAGAAGAACATGAAGACAACCATAATGGTCCACATTTGGATCTTCACGGGTTTCCGACAGTTGGCGCGGATGCGACCCCCAATGACGCCTACCACACAGGCCGCAAATGTTTCACACCCCTGCCATACACTGTAGCCAGAGATAGCAACCGATACACCAACCTGGTATCACAAGTTCCGTTACTTGACAGTCCCTGTCCTACGCTGTAGAAGCACTATTAGTACTTGCAAAACCGTGCAGTGTCATCAGACACAAAGGCTTAGGAAATGGCGGAGGAAAGCCTCCCGCACTCTGGCACACATATTTAGATCCGCTATTTTCGGACTGTGACAGCCCCCCCCCCCACCCCCCACCCTCATTAAGTGAATTAAAGTGCATCAGAGTTTTGTGTTTGTTTGTTCCATTAAAAGAGATGTAAAGCTCTGTGAAATGAAAATGAAAATCGCTTATTGTCACGAGTAGGCTTCAATAAAGTTACTGTGAAAAGCCCCTAGTCGCCACATTCCGGCGCCTGTCCGGGGAGGCTGGTACGGGAATCGAACCGTGCTGCTGGCCTGCTTGGTCTGCTTTAAAAGCCAGCGATTTAGCCTTGTGAGCTAAACCAGCCCCTGTAAAGTTTTACCACGAGCCAGCCAGGAGTCGAACCTGGAATCTCCTGATCCGTAGTCAGGCGCATTATCCATTGCGCCACTGGCCCACACTTGACTTGGCCCATGCTTGACTGCCAAGCCAGCGAGACCTGTGTTGCTGCTACTGTATAGTTTAAAATGTTGTACGTGTTTACCTTGATTAAGGATACTTTAGTTAAGGACAGTTAGAGGTTCCAGTTTTAAATTTTATTTTCTAATGCATGCCTGAATGTCATAGCACCCCGTAGAATTTTATAAGGCTGTGTTCACATGAAGTAATTTCTGTAAAACTCCAATCCATAGGACAGAGTAGCGTAGAGCCTACCCTTGCTTATGGGTGCCCGGCTAAGGAGGAGAACGAAGAAGATAGAGTAATTTGACCCTTCACGCTTCACGTTGATGAACACAAGGAGGAAGTGTTGCCATCTGGGATTGCCACTTCCAGAATACAAAATGAATGCTGGCGATGAATGCAGGGACCTATGGACAATGTTCGGAAAGCAAGCTGGCACAGAACCTGTATGGGCACTGGGAAGGCAGCTCCCAGACGGGACTGAAACTTTAGGCCCATTAACATATTGATGGCCCATCTCCGAGAACAAAGGAAAGACACTCAAGGAACCGATATTACTCCAGACATCCCGGCGCCAGTTCCCCATCCGAAAGCGCAAACAAAGCAAGATCAACGGCCACCAAAGACACGCCTAGCCATCAGGGTACCCACCACTTTATTGATCAAGATCAATACCAGTGATCAATCTGCGACCCAATTAATTGGGGACAAGTCTAAGGCCCGCCCAAAACGGCGCGAACCTCACCCGGTAGAAGAAGAAACCACCGAGAGAGAATCGCTCTCTTGGACTTGGCTCTCAAAGCGTAGAGAACCGTCCACGAGCTGCACCAGAAGCAAGTCAGTCCAAGGTCAACGTTCGCTACCAGACAGAAAACCATAGCTGTTCTCTTGTACCTCTGCGAAGCCAAGAAGGGGAGTAGAAGGGGCTTCTTGTACCTCAGATCCGAACAACGGCCATTGTTCCTCTGACTCAGTGGGCATCGGAAGCTAAGTATAGGCGTTAGCGTTAGTGGTAGTACTTTGTGCACGAGTAGATATTACCGTGTGTGTAAATAAATAGTTTCGACTTTGAATTAACTAACTGTTGTATTGGCTCTTTGATCAGTATTCGGGTTTGAAACTTTTGGCTGTATCGAGAGATACCTGGCGACTCTAAAGCAAACATAACTAGGATTAAGGAAGGCGACCATATTGACCGCCATAATTACAAACAGATAAACAGAGCAACACTGCACCATGTGAGAGGCCGGGAACATTTCGGTGGCTGGAGCCAGCGTGTGTGCAGGAAGTGTCTACAGGTTCTAGAATCCAAGGATTTGGATCTGTAGCGGCGGCTGCAGGAACTGTAAAGCATCTGCGAGGTGCAATTGATATGAACAGCACGAACAGAGAGCAGGTCATTCTGCTCAGAATACACAGACAAGAAGGGAATAAGTGACCACCAGGAAGATCAAGAGAGCTAGGCAGGCAGTGCAGGAAAATCCTGCGGCCATTCCCCTTCAAAACAGGAGACGGTTTTGAATAGCGTTGAGGAAAATAATCTATCATCGGATAGCAGCATAATCTCGATGTGTTGCCCCGCCGTGGCTTTTACTGCAGTGGGGAGGAGCACTAATTGTGGAAATGCAATAGTTGTACGGGATTTGATTGTAAGATGAATAGAAATGAGTTTCTGTGTCTGCGACGGAACTCCAGGATGGTATGTTGCCGTCCTGCTCCGAGGGTCAAGGATGTCTCAGAACAGGTCCAGGACATTCTGGTGGAGTGGATGGGCTGAACTACAAGTGGTCCAGATACATTTCGCGACCATCGACAAAGAGAACATAGGACATAGAGAAATACAGCACAGAACAGGCCCTTCAGCCCACGATGTTGTGCCGAACGTTTGTCCTAAGTTAATCATAGATCATAGAATTTTCGATACTAAGGGCAATTTATCACGCCCAATCCGCCGAAACTGGTCATCTTTGGACTGTGGGTGGAAACTGGAGCACCGGGAGGAAACCCACGCACACATGCGGAAGATGTGCAGACTCCGCACAGACAGTGACCCAAGCCGAAATCGAACCTGGGACCCTGGAGTTTTGAAGTAATTGTTCTATCCACAATGCTGTCGTACTTTCCTTGAGAACAAATTAATCTACATTCCATTATTCTACCTTAATCCATATACCTATACAATAGCCGCTTGAAGGTTCCTAACGTTTCCGACTCAACCACTTCCACAGGCAGTGCATTGCAAGCCCCCCACTACTCTCTCGGTGAAGAACATCCTCTGACATCCTCCCTGTATCTTCCACCATTTACCTTAAATTTATGTCCCCTTGTAATGGTTTGTTCCACACGGGGAAAACGTCTCTGACTGTCTACTCTATCTATTCCCCTGATCATTTTATGAACCTCTATCAAGTGGCCCGTCATCCTTCTCCGTTCTAATGAGAAAAGGCCCAGCACCCTCAACCTTTCCTCGTAAGACCTACTCTCCATTCCAGGCAACATCCTGGTAAATCTCCTTTGCATCTTTTCCAAAGCTTCCACATCCTTCCTAAAAATGAGGTGACCAGAACTGCACACAGTACTCCAAATGTGGCCTTACCAAGGTTTTGTACGGCTGCATCATTACCTCACGGTAAAAATGGGATGAAGTCCGGAAAGCAGAATTTAAGGAGTCAGGGAGAAAGTTGAAAAGTTGGGCCTCAAAGTTGGTGATCTCAGGATTACAAAATCTACCACTTGCTGGTCAGAGTAGAAAAAGTGGGAAGTATCGGATGAATAGCTGCCTGAAAAGACAGTGTAAGTGGAAGTGTTTCAGATTTCTGGGTGTTTCAGAACGGTTCAAATGGACGCGGGACAAGTAGAAATTGGAATTGTTTCACCTGGGCAGGCCCGGGACTGATATCCTTGAGTGGTTACATGCTGTAGTGGTTTGAGAGGTCGTAAACAAATATGGCAGGGTGATCGGAACCGACTGTCGGATTCAAAGTAGTGGTAGCTTTACAGAGAGTGCACCTGACTGGGAGCAGAGTCGGAGGGCGGAGATCCAATTGGTTCACAGGGCAGCTACATTCTGTAAGGTAAGAGTTGTTTGTTTTTTTTGTTCATTTTTTGGGTGTCAACAAGCTACCTTTTATCATTTATCAGGATGAACAATTTTAGAGGGTTCACTTGAGAGTGTAGCAGCAGTATGTATACATAGACATTTGTTTTAAGGGACTGACGGGTGTGTAATCTTTTCTTTTCCGTTTAAATCTCTTTGGGAATTTAGATCAGAGGGGATGGAAGCTGGGGCAGTTGCATACTCCTCCTTTAGGTTGTTGCTGGTGAGGGACATCACTGGTGCCCCTACTGACGACACATGCGGGGAGTGCACGTGTGGGAGTCCAGCTCCCCGAGACCGCGTTAGGGAACTGGAGCAGGAGCTGGATGAACTTCGGATCATCTGGGAGGCAGAAGCAGTGATAGAGAGGAGTTACAGGGAGGTATGAACCCCCAAGATTCAGGAGGAGTAGCTGGGTTACAGTCAGGAGAAGGAAAAGGAACGAGCAGACTGTGCAGGAAACCAACGTCGTCGTTCCACTTCACAGCAAGTATTTCGTTTTGGATGCTGTTGGGGAGGGGGCCACCTAGCTGGCGAAGGCCGAAACTGGGACTTCTCTGCCACTGGCCCTGTCTCTGTACCTCAGAAGGGAATGGGGAGAATAGAAATGTAATAGTGATAGCAGACTAAATGATTAGAGGAACAGATAGGAGATTCTGTGGTCGTGCACGAGACTCCCGGAAGGTATGTTGCTTCACGGGTGCAAGGATAAAAGATGTCTCGGATCGAGTGTGCAGGATTCTTTAGGGACAGGGTGAGCAACAGCAGTCATGGTACACATAAGCAACAACGACACAGCTAAGAAAAGGGTTGAGGATCATTAACAGGTGTATTGTTTAAAAGCCGCGAGGTTTTGCTGCAACCTTATAAAACCGTAGTCATACCACACTTGGAAGATTGTGTCCAGTTCTGGTCGCCTCAGGATAGGAAGGATCTGGATGCTTTGGAGATGGTACAGAGGAGATTTGCATGGATGCTGCCTGGACGGGAGGGCATGTCTTTTGAAGAAAGATTGAGGGAGCTCGGACTTTTCTCACTGGAGAGAAGAAGGAAGAGCGGTGACTTGATCGAGGTGAACAAGGTAATAAGAGCCACGGATAAAGTAGATAGCCAGAGACTCTTATCCATGGCGGGAATGACTTTTCTCACTGGACCGAAGAAGCCAGAGAGGTGACGTGATAGAGGTGGACAAGGTGATGAGAGGCATGGATACAGTGGATAGCCAGAGACTTTTCCCCAGTTTGGAAATGGCTGCCACGAGGAAACATAATGGGAAGGTGTTTGAGCAAGGTATAGGGGAGATGTCAGAAGTAGGTTATTTCCACATAGAGTGTGGGCGTATTGAATGCTCTGCAGCAGATGTGGTGGAGTCACCGTCATTAGGGACATTGGAGCGACTATTAAACAGACACATGGACAGCAGTAAATTGAAGGGGTTGTACGTTCGGTTGATCTGAGATCAGGACAAATGGTCGGCAAAACATCGTGGGCTGAAGGGCCGGTACTGTGATGTACTGTTCTATGATCTACGTTTCAAAGAGCAGGACAAGCAGAGTAGTAATCTCAGGATTGCTACCGGTGTCACGTGTAAGTGAGGCAAGGAACAGCGAGCGAGTGCAGCCGAACACGAGCTGGTGCAGAAGGGAAGGCTTCTGACATGTGGATCATTGGGATAAGTTCTGGAGAAGGTGCTGCCTGTACATGAAGGCCGGAATACAGCTAAACTGGAGCGGCACCAATATCCTGGGTAAGACGTTTTCTACAGCTCTTCGGGAGTGTTTAATGTAGTTGGGCAGACGGGTAGGAACTAGGGCTGTGGATCAGAGGATAGGGGAGCTGTTGTAGAGGCAGAAATGCAGTGTCTGTGAGGAAAGACAGACAGTTGATAGGGCAAAGTTGCACTCAGTGGAATGGGTTAAAGTATTTCAATGTACGTCGTGTCAGGAATAAGGGAGATGAACTTAGATCATGGATCAGTAAAGATCAGAAAAGGATCAGAAAAGAGCGAAAGTAACAGGGTAGTTGTTATGGGAGAATTTAACTTTCCAAATATTGACTGGAAAAGATATAGTTCGAGTACATTAGATGGGTCGTTCTTTGTACAATGTGTGCAGGAGGGTTTCCTGACACAATATGTTGACAGGCCAACAAGAGGCGAGGCCACATTGGATTTGGTTTTGGGTAATGAACCAGGCCAGGTGTTAGATCTGGAGGTAGGTGAGCACTTTGGAAACAGTGACCACAATTCGGTGACCTTTACGTTAGTGATGGAAAGGGATAAGTATACCGCGCAGGGCAAGAGTTATAGCTGGGGGAAGGGCAATTATGATGCCATTAGACATGACTTAGGATGTGTAGGTTGGAGAAGTAGTCTGCAAGGGTTGGGCACACTGGATATGTGGAGCATGTTCAAGGAACAGCTATTGAATGTTCTTGATAAGTACGTACCAGTCAGGCAGGGAGGAAGGGGTCGAGCAAGGGAACCGTGGTTTACCAAAGAAGTGGAATCTCTTGTTAAGAGGAAGAAGGAGGCCTATGTGAAGATGAGGCGTGAAGTTTCAGTTGGGGCACTTGATAGTTACAAGGAAGCGAGGAATAATCTAAAGAGAGAGCTGAGACGAGCAAGGAGGGGACATGAGAAGTCTTTGGCAGGTAGGATCAAGGAAAACCCAAAAGCTTCCTATAGGTATGTCAGGAATAAAAGAATGACTCGGGTAAGAGTAGGGCCAGTCAAGGACAGTGGTGGGAAGTTGTGTGTGGAGGCTGAGGAGATAAGCGAGATAATAAATGAATACGTTTCATCAGTATTCACTCAGGAAAAAGATAATATTGTGTAGGAGAATGCTGAGACCCAGGCTATTAGAATAGATGGCATTGAGGTGCGTAGGGAAGAAGTGTTGGCAATTCTGGACAAGGTGAAAATAGATAAGTCCCCGGGGCCTGATGGGATTTATCCTAGGATTCTCTGGGAAACCAGGGAAGAGATTGCTGGGCCTTTGGCTTTGGTACAATTGCCCTTAGTGTTCAAGAAGGGGAGTAGAGATAACCCCGGTAACTATAGGCCGGTGAGCCTAACGTCTGTGGTGGGTAAAGTCTTGGAGAGGATTATAAAAGATACGATTTATAATCATCTAGATAGGAATAATATGATTAGGGATAGTCAGCACGGTTTTGTGAAGGGTAGGTCATGCCTCACAAACCTTATCGAGTTCTTTGAGAAGGTGACAGAACAGGTAGACGAGGGTAGAGCAGTTGATGTGGTGTATAAGGATTTCAGTAAAGCATTTGATAAGGTTCCCCACGGTCGGCTATTGCAGAAAATACGGAGGCTGGGGATTGAGGGTGAATTAGAGATGTGGATCAGAAATTGGCTAGTTGAAAGAAGACAGAGAGTGGTAGTTGATGGGAAATGTTCAGAATGGAGTTCAGTTACGAGTGGCGTACCACAAGGATCTGTTCTGGGGCCGTTGCTGTTTGTCATTTTTATAAATGACCTAGAGGAGGGCGCAGAAGGATGGGTGAGTAAATTTGCAGACGACACTAAAGTCGGTGGAGTTGCAGACAGTGCCGAAGGATGTTGCAGGTTACAGAGGGACATAGATAAGCTGCAGAGCTGGGATGAGAGGTGGCAAATGGAGTTTAATGTGGAGAAATGTGAGGTGATTCACTTTGGAAAGAATAACAGGAATGCGGAATATTTGGCTAATGGTAAAATTCTTGGATGAGCAGAGGGATATCGGTGTTCATGTACATAGATCCCTGAAAGTTGCCACCCAGGTTGATAGGGTTGTGAAGAAGGCCTATGGTGTGTTGGCCTTTATTGGTAGAGAGATTGAGTTCCGGAGCCATGAGGTCATGTTGCAGTTGTACAAAACTCTAATACGGCCGCATTTGGAGTATTGCGTATAGTTCTGGTCGCCTCATTATGGAAGGACGTGGAAGCTTTGGAACGGGTGCAGAGAAGATTTACCAGGATGTTGCCCGGTATGGAGGGGAAACCTTATGAGGAAAGGCTGATTGACTTGAGGTTGTTTTCGTCAGAGAGAAGAAGGTTAAGAGGTGACTTAATGGAGGCATACAAAATGATCAGAGGGTTAGATAGGGTGGACAGCGAGAGCCTTCTCCCGCGAATGGAGGTGGCTAGCACGAGGGGACATAGCCTTAAATTGAGGGGTAATAGATATAGGACAGAGGTCAGAGGTGGGTTTTTTACGCAGAGTGGTGAGGCCGTGGAATGCCCTACCTACAACAGTAGTGAACTCGCCAACATTGAGGGCATTTAAAAGTTTATTGGATACGCATATGGTGATAAGGGCATAGTGTAGGTTAGATGGCCTTTAGTTTTTTTTCGATGTCGGTGCAACATCGTGGGCCGGAGGGCCTGTACTGCGCTGTATCGTTCTATGTTCTAGTACTTGGAACTACGATGTTCTGGCCATTGCGGAGACTTGGATTTCACCGGGGTCGGAATATTTGTCAGATGTTCCGGGATTTAGATGTTTTAAGAATAATAGATATGGAGGTAAAAGAGGAGGGGAGGTGGCACTATTAATTATCACAGCTGCAGAACATGAGGTCGTCGAGGAGGGTTTGTCTTCTGAGTCAGTCTGGGTGGAAAACAGAAACAAGAAAGGAGCAGTCACTTCATTGGGAATTTTCTATTGACCCCGCCCCCCCCCCCCATAGAGATGGAGGAAAATATTGGGCAGCAGATCGTGGAAAGGTGCAAAAGTAACTGAGTTGTTGTCATGGGTGACTTCAACTTCCTTATCATTAACTGTAACCTCCTTACTGCAAAAGGTTTGGATGGTGCAGATTTTGTCAGGTGTGTTCAGGAAGGATTCCTGACTCAATAGGCTGACTGGGGGAGGCCATATTGGATTTGGAGTTTGGCAACAAATCAGGCCACGTGACAGATGTCTCGGTAGGAGAGCATTTCGGTGACAGTTACCACACTCCTTGTTCTTTACCATAGTTATGGAGAGGGATAGGAACAGGCAGCATGGGACGGTATTTAATTGGCGGATGGGAATCCAAACCTGAAGAGTGATTGATCGTGCGGGTTCTTGATCCGGAAATGTTCCAATGCGAAACGTGAGATGAACGAGAGCGAATTCTGATCCAGAAGATGTTTGAACCTGTTGCTGTCTGATTCCAGGGATGGTGCCTCAATCTGGTATCATGGAGTAACGGGAATAGGGGAGGAGTGAGCCCAGATTACGGTGCTCTTTGGAGGCTCGATGCAGAGTTGATGGGCTGAATGGCAGGTTTCTGCACTGTAAGGATTCTATGATTTTTTTAGTATGGGCCAATCCTGATGGGTTTCTGTTGTACTGGGAGGCGGCCAATGAGGCGATTTTTTAAACACTAAAACGCTTCATTAAATAGAAGGCTACCATACACATGTGGTTGCACTACAGGTAGATAGGCCGTGTTTACCCGACTGTCCTGCTTCTCTGCGTCATGTCCCCTAGCACTCGGATAGGTAAATAAAGTGATGGTAGGCAGCCCGTCGCCTGCTCAGCCTCCATTGATTCCGGACCAATAACGGGTCCACGAAGTATCAAAGGGGTGCCACACAGTCCTCTCCCCTTAAGTTCCTTTAAACGCCACCACTACAAAATGAACATAGTTAACTAGTATGTACAGTTATTTAGAAAGAGTTTCAGGAAAGGAGCACATAAATCATTTCTGAATTTAAGTCTATCATCCGCCTTCCTCAATCTTGTCAACCATTTTACCTTTGAAATGGCCCAGAAAATCTGTAAATGTAAGATGGAGCCTGGCCCTGGAACGCCTGTCCATTAGCAACTCAGTACGCGTAATCCCCGTGGCAGTGAGTGGGGCTGGATTTCACGATAGCAAGAAGTCCGCCTAGCGAGGCATGAGGTGTCTGTGAGATTGTTACTTCATTGCCGCATTGAACATCTGGACGGCTCTTCGTGTATGCTCGTTCGAGACGAGGTGGTACGAAACTGTCAAAATATGCTTGGTCACGGTGGATTTTATCGAATACAGTAATTAGGAAGCTTTGAAAGACGGACTATTGTCCACGAAATCACATAAGATAAGTCTTGAATGATAAAAAATTTCCGCTGATTGCTGCAGCTACTGATGTGGTCGGACACATCAGTTGAACGGTTAAACGCTTCGAGTGTGCATCCACTAAGACATATCGATGAAGTGGTCCCGCAAATTTTATGTTGATTCTCGTCCAAGGGCTCCCTGGCCACTCTCATGTGTGTAGGTTTTCTGCAATTGAATGTTGCGTTTAGAGTGCTTGCAGCTGTTTAGCATACATTCAATGTCCTTATCATGTTATGGGCCAGGGCTTAGAAATTCGAAAGTGTATTATGAAGTTCACCTGATCTATAACTTTTGTGTTAAATTTCGCTGGAATGAACACAAGAGACTTCACTTGAGGTATGATTCACCAGACTTAGGCGCTTTTAATCAAAACAAGTCTTATTCTAAGAATGTAGTTATCATATACAGATAAACACAGCAAGGTTTTGGTATCGCTTACAGACATAAAGAAAACACAACAGCTACAGTAGCCTGTGGATAACACTCTTAATGAATCCCCCTTAGCTGTTCGAATTCAATAACAAAATCCAATAAACCAAACAAAATCAATTTCATTGGCGTGGCCCAGCACACTGTATTCTCATTTGAATGGGACTGGTCCTTTCCCAGAAATTCTCCTCCAGTTCCTACCAGCAGATTGAAATACCTTCGGTAAAACAATTATACCTTTAATGTTACCAAGACAATGTTCCACACACAAACCGAAACCGAAACCCTCTCTCACCTCACAGTCACTGCCTCGCTCCACCCACAAAATGACACAACAGAATCCATGCTCCAAGTCATTGTATGAGAGCAAACATTTCTTGAAGGGACACTCCCATGGCAGTGAAGCCCTCATAACCAAATATAACAACTCGCCCGTGCTCCCATTTCTTGCCTCGATTGCCACTAATTCTTTTTGAATGGTCTTCCGCTCTGGGCGGCACAATGAATCTACAACCCTACAGAAGAATCAAGTCTTCGCAATTAAGTTTGTTTTTCCATTGGAATAGGGTTTTATCTGTTCCGTATTAACCCGAAACACTTCCTCAGTGTTTCCCTCCCTATCCCCTCGTCTAACTAAAAAGGAACAACCGTGGTTGTCGGGAAGGTAAGTTTATCTCTTTAAAAACGTACCTTGATGGGTGACATCACCTGATTGGCTGGCCAGGAAAGTGCTCCAGTTAGCAGTTGCTGGGAGAAATTTAACTCTTCGCGTGTTGGTGAGTATTGCGATTAGTAAGTAAAATCTTTATTACTTTCACTTATTAATTATTTGATACTATATTTGTAATCTGTTAAAGTAAAGGGTAAAAATGGCAGGAGATTCCAGACCCGTGTTATGCTCCTCGTGCGCAATGTGGGAGTTCAGGGAAGCGGCCAATGCCCCTGACTCCTTCATGTCCAGGAGGTGTGTCCAGCTGCAGCTTCTGTTAGACCGCATGACGACTCTAGAGCTGCGGATGGACTCACTTTGTAGCATCCGCGATGCTGAGGAGGTCGTGGATAGCACATTTAGTGAGTTGGTCACACCGCAGATTAGAATTGGTGATGGAGACATGGAATGGGTGACCAATAGGCAGAGAAAGAGAAAGAAGGCAGTGCAGGTGTCCCCTGCGGTCATCACCCTCCAAAACAGGTATACCGTTTTGGATACTGTTGGGGGAGATGGAAGGCAGTAGTAGCCAGGCTCATGGCATCGTGGCTGGCTCTGCTGCACAGAAAGGCGGGAAAAAGACTAGCAGGGCTATAGTCATAGGGGATTCAATTGTAAGGGGAGTAGACAGGCGTTTATGTGGTCGAAAACGAGACCCCCGAATGGTATGTTACCTCACGGGTGCTCGGGTCAGGGATGTCTCCGGTCGACTACAGGATATACTAAAGGGGGAGGGGGAACAGCCAGTTGTCGTGGTGCATATAGGCACCAACGATATAGGTAAAAAAAAAAGGGTTGAGGTCCTGCAATCAGAATTTAGGGAGCTAGGAGATAAGTTAAAAAGTACGACCTCACAGGTAGTAATCTCAGGATTGCTACCAGTGCCACGGGACAGTCAGAGTAGAAATTCAAGAATAGTCAGAATGAATACGTGGCTGGAGAGATGGTGCAGGAGGGAGGGGTCCAGATTTTTGGAACATTGTAACCGGTTCTGGGGGCGGTGGGACCATTACAAACCGGATGGCCTACACCTGGGCAGGACTGGAACCAATGTCCTAGGGGGTGCTTTTGCTAACACTGTTGGGGAGGTTTCAAACTAATGTGGCAGGGGGATGGGAACCAGATTAGGAAGTTAGAGGTCAGTAAAGAGGCAGCAACTAAAGCCAGTAAGGTACAAAATAATAAACTCAATGTGATTAAGGGGAAGAGTAGACAGGGAACAGATGTTGAGTGCAAAGGTACAGGTGGTCTGTGTTGCATTTATTTTAATGCGAGCAGTGCAGCAGATAAGGCAGAAGAATTTGGGGCTTGGATTAGTACCTGGGAATATGATGTTATTGGTATTACTGAGACTTGATTGAGGGAAGGGCAGGACTGGAAACTTAATATTCCATGGTATAGATGCTTCAGGAGCGATAGAGAGAGAGGTAGAAATGGTGGAGGAGTTGCATTACTCGTCAGAGATTATATCACAACTGTGATTAAGGAGGGCACGATGGAGGATTCGAGCACTGAGGCAATATGGATGAAGCTGAGAAATCGGAAAGGTGCAGAAACATTGTTGGGACTTTACTACAGACATCCCAAAAGCGAGCATGAAGTAGAGGTACAAATATGCAGACAGATTATAGAAAAATGTAGGAGTAATAGGGTGGTTGTGATGGGAGATTTTAACTTCCCCAGCATTGAAAGGGATTCGTGTAGTGTTGGAGGCGTAGATGGAGCAGATTTTGTAAGGAGCATCCAGGAGAGTTTTTTTCGAGCAGTATGTAAATAGTCCAACTCGGGAAGGGGCCATACTGGACCTGGTATTGAGGAATTATCCCGGCCAGGTGGTTGATGTTTCAGACGGTGATTACCTTGGGAATAGTGATCACAAATCCGTAAGTTTTAGAATACTCATGGACAAGGACAAGAGTGGTCCGAAAGGAAGAGTGGTAAATTGGGGAAAGGCCGGCTATAACAAAATTCGGCAGGAGCTACGGAATGTGGATTGGGAGCAGCTGTTTAAGGGTAAATCCATATTTGAAATGTGGGAGTCTTTTAAGGAAAGGTTGATTTTAGTGCAGGACAGACATGTTCCTATGAAAATGAAAAATAGAAATGGCACGATTAGGGAACCATGGATGACGGGTGAAATTGTGAGACTAGCTCAGATGAAAAAGGAAGCATACATAGGATCGAGGCAAGTCAAAACTGATGAAGCTTTGGAGGAATATCGGGAAAGTAGGACGAATCTCAAACGCGCAATAAATAGGGCTAAAAGTGGTCATGAAATATCTTTGGCTAACAGGGTTAAGGAAAATCCCAAAGCATTTTAGTCGTATGTAAGGAGCAAGAGAGTAACTAGAGAAAGGATTGCCCCACTCAAAGACAAAAGAGGGAATTTATGCGTAGACCCACAGGAAATGGGTGAGATTCGTAATGAGTACTTTGCATCGATATTCACAAAGGAGAGGGAAAAGACGGGTGTTGAGGCGAAGGATGGATGTTTAAATACTCTAGTTCAAGTTGTCATACGGATGGTGGAAGTTTTGGGTATTCTAAAAGACATTAAGGCGGACAGGTCCCCAGGATCTATCCCAGGTTACTGAGGGAAGCGAGGGTTGAAATAGCTGGGGCCTTAACAGACATCTTTGGAGCATCCTTGAGCACGGGTGAGGTCCCGGAGGACTGGAGAATTGCTAAGCAGGAGACAGGTTTAGATAAAGGATCTGGATTGGCGCAGGCTGGGAGGGCCGAAGGCCTGTTGCTGTGCTGTAATTTTCTTTGTTCTTTGTTCTTTGTATTCTCGAACTGCCCCCCCCCCCTTCAATTCCATTCTCTTGACTCTTGAGAGCATAGGTTCTCTGTTTGCCCATGCCTTTATCAGTACCGACAAAACAGGAAAGTTATCCAGAAGGTTGAGGGTCAGGATAATCTCCTGTGGTGGCAATATCAGGGCGCGTTCAGTGTAAATTAACCCTGCTCATGCACCTCGTCATTTCGACCCCACCCTTCTTTTTTTTTTACCAAGAAACATGATTTGCAATATATTTTATTTACCCAACTCGCCTTTACACTTCGTTCAGCAATTTCTGAATTATTCCTTCTGCATTGCACCAGTTGTGTCTGGGATACCGCTTTGGATCTGACGGATTCAACCCTGGGCCAATCCAACACCGGATTGCCCTTAAGCATTTCAAATTTCCCAACTTGCAATAAACCCAATCAAATTAATATTATCTTATCCTTACATGTGTGAATTTGTATCCAAGTGAAAATTCCGGGTGTTTATCAAAAATACCATAGAATAATTGGTAAGCATGGCTCTTGGTTGATAACTTTTGAAAAGAAGGATTCGTTAAATACATTTCCTTTTGATAGCTGTTTGCCTCAAACCACGTAAACTCCATTATATCAAAACCACACGCCGAGAAAGTAGAACCTAGCGCTTCAGTGCTTTGATAAAAATTAGTTACGTAAAAGCCTTGTGGTTTCTGTTTAATTAAAAACTCAAGGTTACATGTCCAGAAAGATAAAATTAGCAAATATGCGGTAGCACAGTGGTTATCTCAGTTGCTTCACAGCTACAGGGTCCCACGTTCGATTCCCGACTTGGGTTACGCGTCTGCGCAGAGTTGGTATGTCTCCCCGTGTCTGCATGGGTTTCCTCCGGTCGCTCCGGTTTCTTCCAACAGTCCAAAGATGTGCTGGTGAGGTGGATTGGCCATGATAAATTGTCCTTAGTGTCCAAAAAGGTGAGGTGGGGTTACGAGTATAGGTTGGATGAATGAGTTTAAGTAGGGTGCTGTTTCCAAGAGCCGGTGAACAATCGATCGTCCGAATGGATCACAATCCTTCTGCATTGTAAATTCTATGCTTCTGTGATGCAGACACCCACATAAAACAAATGAAACACACGGATTCTCACAGCTCGCAAATATACCGTTTACCCTTCATTTAGGGCTAGAGATTCTTAAAGAGAGAGGAATTTCACAATCGCTTGATTGAAAGACTAAACAATATTTATTTTCACAATTTCATCCCATTTATGTCAATTTCCAAAGATTGATTTTATCGGCAGCAGCTATTCTTCGTGGAATTCAAACCAATTGCCTCCAGACCATTTTCAAAATTTCCACATTAACTAGCCTTGTTGAGCCCCCATAAATTCATAATTAAAGCTACATAAATTGATCATAGAGAAGTTATTTTTAGGCAGCAATTTAGAACAAATAAACTGTCTGCTTAAATGGTTAATTTTCGTCCAGAATCGGAAGGGCAGGAGAGTGGGCGGAGAAACTTGGAACCCACTCTGTCCCTTTACGTAATATGAAAACGTATATTGTTCGAATACGTTCAATGTGCTCGAATTTCTTGCCTTTATACTGATTTCAACTCCTGATCTTGAAATATATCTCACTCGGTTATTTTTAACTCGAATTTTTGAGAACTTCAAATTCAAGAACTTTCCTTCCCAGGAATACCAGTACCAAAGAAGAACAAGGTAACTGCATCAACGACTACTGAACGGTGGCCCTGACTTCTGTTATCTTGAAATGCTTAAGCCAGCCTGCCAGACGGTCTCGATTCACTGCAGTTTGCCTGTCACCGCAACAGGTCCACAGCAGATGCTATCTCCATGGCTTTAATATCAACACTCGTAAATGTCGACAACAAGGGCACTATGTACAACTGCTGTTCATCGACTGCAGCTCCGTCTTCAACACCATTATTCCGACGATTAATAAGCAAACTCTGGAAGCTTTGACTTGACCCCTCCATGTGCAGTTGGATCCTTGACTTCCTCACCAACACCAACACAGCAATCTGCCAGGATAGGCACCAGCACCTCCTCCACATTAGGCCGAAATAACGGGGCCCCACAAGGATGTCTGCTGAACTCCCTACACACACGACGGTGTGGAATGATTTAACTCCAACTCAGTCTATACATTTGCGGATGATACGACTGTGGAAGACCGTGTCTCAAACAACGAAACAATGACGAATCTGACTATCAGAGGGAGATAAATCCCTTGGTTGCAAGGTGCACTGAAAACATCTCTCTAAATATTGGAAAGACCAAGGAACTGGTAATTGACTTCATGAAGCACAGCATGACACACACACGCGTCTGCATCAATGTCTCCGAAGTGGAGATGGTTAGTAGCTTTAAATTCCTGGGGGTCACCATCACCAACATTCTGCCCTGGTCCACTCACGTTGACGCAACAGAGACAAAAGCCCCAAAACGTCTCTACTTCCAATGGAAGGAAATTAAATTTGACATGTCTGCATTGACTCTCACAAACGTCTACAGATGTGCGACAGAGAGCATCCTATTGGGCTGCATTACAGCCTGGTATGGCAATTGCAAAGTCCAATATTGCCAGAAACTGCAGAGCGTGGTGAACTCAGCCCAGAGCATCACACAAGCATGCCACGCAACATTGATTTTGTGTACACAACCCGCTGCCTCAGGAAGAGGAATTATAAGATACACCGCCCCCCCCCCCCCCCCACACACACCCAGACATTGCCTTTTTCCAGACCCTGCCTTCAGGCAGAATGTACGGAAGTCTGAAGACCCGCACATCCAGACAGAGGAACAGCTTCTTCCCCACAGCTACATGACTCCTCAAATACACCCCCTCGAACTGATCTGCTCCCTGTAAGAACACTATTCACGATGCCCTATGCTGCTCTTGTGCATGCATTTATTTTGAATGGGCCTTGTTCCGCACTGGAACCAATCACTGTGTATCGATGTACCATTTGTCAATAATCTCTGTTGATTATTCTATTTGTTTACTGTGTATGTACTGTGTACGTTCCTCGGCCACATAAAAATACTTTTCCCTGTACTTCGGTACATATGACAATAAATCAAATCAAATTGTGAGTAAGCTTATTGAACATTTTCAGTCGCCTTTGCTGGAAATATGTAATGAAATCCACAACGCTTTCACATTTTATCAATTGTGGTGCAATATATCTGCACGAGGAGAAGAGACATTGGACATTTACCTCCAATTATCAATTAACCTGAGGTCTGTGTGTTTGGATTTAGCTTCATTTATTATTCTTTTTGATGTCTCTTTCATCTAAATGGTAATTGAACCTCTAAACATAATGCGAATTGTGGCGTTCCCCTCACAAGAAACCTTACCGCTCAGTAAAGTTCAAATCGGATAGAATTATCTTATAGATAAGCGTTTGTTCTAATTGACAAATGGCACATGAGGGACTATGCCTGTTCATATTTCAGCTCTGTTTATTTTTACTGGCCTGGCTTGTGTAGGATTAGAACCGTTAGAAATCTGCTCTCAGAGGTCAACGTTAACTCCAACGCTACTTGTCACCTCTTGGACGACTGTCGGGTCACAGTTATGTCACAATTTCATACAAAAAGCTTATGATACAATTCTTAAATACTTTAAGCAACGCCCGAAAACGCCTCTGTCTCTTCACGACCTAACTACTAGGTCAAACCCTCTTCACAGATTTGGAATTCGTTGGTAGCTGAATAGCAAACGGCCCAGGATAAGGACAGCAGCACTCATGAGTAAATATTATCACCTGGTACTCAGATGGTATTAACCAACCGACGAATCATTGACGACTGTGGCAGAGTGTGAGTGTGAATGAATGCGAAAGAAACATTCAAAATACCGGTGTGTTCCAATCGTCAAACATTTTATTGAAGTTATGCAAGTCTCTTGGACGAGGCAGATATGCCTCCACCGAACATAGAAATTCATCAATTGTTATGTGACTCGAAACAATTGCTCAGCTCATCCCGGCTGGCCACAATTATATTTAAGGCCTTCTATTTGTTAATGCTTCCTATTTTCTGTATTTGGTAGTTTATGAGAGGTCGTTAGTTCCTGGCTATTTGGTCAATCTCGTAGGCAGTTTTAGTATTTGAGTGTTTGGTCAATTTAATAATGTTGCTTTATTTTCTGTGTGTTCTTTCAGTTTATTAATGCTGCTTACATGTATGCGCGTCAGGTCAGTTTATTGATATATGCTTTGTTGCTGTGTGTTTAGTCAGATTATTAATGCTACTTTTGATGCAATCTACTTGGTCAGTTTAATAATGCTGCTTTGGATTAGGGCAGCACGGTGGCCTAGTGGTTAGCACAGCTGCTTCACGGCGCTGAGGTCCCAGGTTCGACCCCGGCTCTGGGTCACTGTCCGTGTGGAGTTTGCACATTCTCCCCGCGTCTGAGTGGGTTTCGCCCCCACAACCCAAAAATGTGCAGAGTAGGTGAACTGGACACGCTAAATTGCCCCTTAATTAGAAAAAATAATTGGGTACTCTAAATTTATTTAACATTTTTTTTTAAAATGCTGCTTTGGATTCAGTGTGTTTGGGCAGCTAATTATTGCAGATTAAGTTTATGCGTGTTCACTAAGTTTTCTAATGCTGGATAGTTTGTCTGTGTTCGACCACATTATAAGTGCTCCTCGACTTCCTGTGTGTTTGATCGTTCATTAATGCTGTTTCAGTTGTTTTTTTTTGTTCAGTTTTTTAATGCTTCTTTTTTCTGTGTATTTTTTCAGTTTATTAATGCTTGTTAATTCTTGTGTGGTTGGTAATTTTATCAATGCAGCTTTAATATTGAGTGTTTGGCCAATTTATTATGCAACTTTATTTTCTTTGTGTTTGTTCAGTTTGGTAATGCTGATTTGATGTCTGTGGTTTAGGTCAGTTTATTAATGCTCTTTTAATTGCTCTGTGATTAGTCAGTGCAGTTATGCTGCTATGGATTCAGTCTGTTTGATCAGTTTATTAATGCTGTCATGTGAGAGTTCCTTTAAAAACTAGATGTTTGTTTAATACTATCGTGGATGTGCCTTTAGAAATGGGTGCTCATCAAATAGATGCAGTGATGTCAGAGTGTGCGTTGAGCTAGGCTGTCTGTCTTTCACTTTCGTTTTTGAGCAGGCAGCTACAGCGAGTGTTTAGTTCAGTTTTACAGACTTGGACCTGCATTCAGCAAGACAAGGTATGATTCTGATTTGTTTCTGTATGAAAGGATTGTCTTCAGATAACATGCTAATTTAACAGTGGTAACTGTTCTCAGTAGAGAACTTAAACCTGATCTGTGTTTAAAAAGATATTTTAGCCTTCTGGATGTTGCAAGGAAAGATACAGGGTTACTTATATAATATTGTATCTGTGGGGATTATTGGTGTTGATAGTTGTTACGGTGTTTAATGTGGGTTCATAAAGTGTTAACTGGTTTCATAAATAAGCATTGTTTTAATTTAAAAGTAATTTAAATCTCTGATGAATCACACCTCTATAGTGGGCCCCTGTGATCCCCATAAGCAAAATCTATTCAAAGTTATGGGTCAGCTGAACTCCATGATACACGTTGGGGTTCTCTGAACACTGGCCCATAAGAGTGCTGCTAAAATTTCAATGTGTTTGGTCAACATATTAATGCTGATTTAGTTTATGTGTGTTTGCTATGTTTATTAATGTTGGATTGTTCTTCTGTGCTTGGTCAGTTTATAAGTGCTTGCTTATGTTTTGCTGTGTTTTTTAAACACTTGCTGTGTTTTTTTAAAAAATTGATATGTTTCTGTGTATTTTATCAGTTTATTCATGCTGCCTTAGTACTGTGTATTTGGTCAGATTGTTAGTGCTCCTTTAGTTTTTGTTTGTATGGTCAGTTAATAATTGCTGCCACATTATGTCTCTTTGGTCATTTCATTAATGTTGCATTAGTTGATGTGTGTTTCGTCAGTTTATTAATGCTGCTTTTGTTGCTATGTATTTGGTCAATTCATTAATGCTACATTATTTTATGTTCGTTTGGTCAGTTTATTTATGCTGCCTTAGTTTCTGTGTGTTTAGTGAGTTTATCAATGCTGCTTCATTGTCTGTGTGTTAGGTAAGTGTGTCGACGTTGGCTTAGCATCTGTGTGTTTGGGCAGTTTATTAATGTACTTTAGTTTCAGTCTGATCACTTTATTAATGTTGCAGTAGTGTCTGCGTATTTGCTCAGTTTATTACTGCTGCTTTAGTTTCAGTGTGTTTAATCAGTTTATTTATTCTGGTACAGGTTATGTTTGTTTGTTCAGTTTATTAATGCTGCATTAGCTTTCAACTGTCTGGTCAATATATTAATGTTGGTATAATTTCTGGGTGTTAGGTCATGGGAGTGTCCCTTTTTGCAATGTTTTTATCTTGGCACATGGCTTCAATGATATCGTTGTGTGGGTGGAGCTGGGAAGTGGCTCTGCGAGTTTCACTTTTGCTTTCAATTTTGGCTGCTGTGGACTCAGAAAACAGAATTATTTTGGCCTGTCCCTCTATTTTCAGTTTAAGGTGTTGCTCCTAGGAAGAAACCCACTGATTATAGCTCCCTGCTGTTTTGGTTAAAAAAGGGCTTTTTTGGGCCATCGGATGTTGTTTCTAAATTGGAACAGTTTTTGTTTTGATTTGATTGAATTTGATTTATTATTGTCACATCTATTAATGTTCAATGAAAAGTACTGTTTCTTGCATTCTATGCAGACCACACATACCATTCAAAGGGAAGCAAGCAGAGACTACAGAATGTAATGTTACACCCATAACTAGGTTTCAGAGAAAAAATCAACTTAATCCGAGGTAAGTCCATTCAAAGGTCTCATGGCAGCAAAAATAAGCTGTTCTTGGGTCGGTTTTACGAGACTTCAAGCTTTTGTATCTTTTCCTGATGGAGGAAGGTGGCAGAAAGTATGTCCAGGGTATGTGGGGTCCTTAATTATGCTGACTGTTTTCATAGATATCATAGATATCATAGAGTTATAGAGTTTACAGTGCAGAATGAGGCCATTCGGCCCATCGAGTCTGCACCGGCTCTTGGAAAAAGCACCCTACCCAAGGTCAACACCTCCACCTTGTCCCCATAACCTACTAACCCCACCCAACACTAAGGGCAATTTTGGACACTGGGTCAGTTTACTAATGCTGGTTTAGTCAATTTATAAATTTGATCAATACATTCATGCAGCACATTTGATGTATTTCATCAGTTTGTTAATGTTGCTTGAGTTTTCCTGACAACCAAAATTTGTACAGGGTAGGTGGCTTGGTAACGCTAAATTACCTCATAATTAGAAAAAATATAATTGTGTACTTAAAATGTTTTTAAAAATCTTGCTTTAGTTTTTGTTTGTTTGTTCAGTTGATTAATGCAGCTTTACATGCTTTTTGTTTTACTGCTTTGTTAGTTGCTGCGTATTTGATAAGTTTGTTCATGTTGCTTTCGACTGTATGTTGATTCAGCTGACTAATGGTGCCTTTCTTATGGTGTGTTTTCTCATTTATGTAATGCTGGTATGTTGCCTGTGTGTTTGCTGAGGTTTTTCATGCTTCTCTACTTGCTTTATGTTTGGCCATTTTATTAATGCTGTTTTAGTTGCTGTGCGTATGCTTAGTTTTCAATGCTGCCTTTGTGCCTAGAGGCCTTGGCACCGTGAGGAAGCAGTACTAACCATTGCGCCATCGTGCTGCCCTTTGGTCAGTTTATTAATGCTGGTTTAGTTGCAGTGGATTTGGTCCGTTATTAATGCTAGTGTATCTGCTGAGTGTTTATTAATACTGGTTTAGTTGATGTGTGTTTGGTCTGGTTATTGATAATTTTTAGTCGTTGCGCGTTTGGACAGTTTCTTAATTAATTTTTAGTCGTTGCGCGTTTGGACAGTTTCTTAAAGCTACTTCAATTTTTGTGTATTGGTCAGTTTATTCATGTTGCTTTTGTTTCAGAGCATTCATCAGGGCATCAATGCAGGTTTAGTTGCTGTCCGTTTCGTCAATTTATTAAAGTTGGCGTGTCTCTGTTTTCGGTAGTTTATTCTGCTTTAGTTGCTGTGTTTTGGGTTAGGTTATAAATGCTGCTTCAGTTACGTTGTGTTTGTTCAGTTTAATGACACTGCTTTACTTTCTGTGTGTGAGGTCAGATTATTAATGATGGTGCAGCTTCTTTGTGTATGATCATTTAATAATAATAACACTGTTTTACTTTATGTGTTTCGTCAATTTATTAATGCTGATTTATCTATGTGCTTTATCAGTTTATTCATATTGCTTTAGATTATTCGTGTTTAGCCAATTTGGTAATGCTGCTTTAGTTTGTGTGAAATTAGTCATTTTTTTAAAAGCTGGCTTAGTTACGGTGCGTATGACCATTTAATTAAAGCTGGTTTAGTGCCTGTGTATTTGATATAGTTATTAAAGCTGGCTTGACTGTGATTTTGGTCAGATTACTAATGCTGCTTTAGTGTCTGTGTGCTTGGTCAGTTTATGAAAGCTGGTTTCGTTGCAGTGGACATGGCCATTTACTTAGGTGTGTTTGGTTATTTTAATAATGCTTCTTTAACTGCTGTGTTTTTGGTCAGTGTATTAACGCTGATTTTCGTGTGTATGTCATCGGTTTATTGATGCTGGTGAAGCTGTTGTGCATATCGTTCATTTATTAATGCTGCTTTATAGTCTTTGTGCTTTGGCAGTCTTTTAACGCACTTTGAGATGCTGTGTTGTTGAGTTTATTAATGGTGCTTTATTTTCTGAATGTTCGGCCAGTTTATGAATGCTGTTTATTTGGTGTGATTTTGGTCAGTATATTAATACTGTTTTAGTTGGTGTGAATTTAGTTACTTTATTAATTCTGTTTTAGTTTCTGTGGTGGGAGGCGCAGCATTGCAGCGACAATGGAATCTGGAGTTGGTGCCCCAATGTGCTGAATTCCAGAAAAGACTCAATGTGGACAATGAGCAGCAGGAAACCTGCAGTGCGCCTTCGTGCTCATCATACCTTGCTCGGCATCCATATTGTGCAGTCATGGGCGTCGCTTGGTGGCCAACTAGAGTTGCCATGGGAGGTGGTCGGCGTCTATCTTGAGCTGCCAGGGGCAATATGATCGGTGAGGCGGTGCGCCGCACGCTGCCATCTGGGAGGGAGACCATCGTCACATGTGCACAGGCAGCAATATTTGAATATACCATTTTTAAATGATTATTAGCAACACTGTAGCAAAGTGGTTACCATAGTTGCTTCACAGTTTCAGGATACCAGGTTCGATTCCTAGCTGTGGCACTCTCTGTGGGGAGTCTGCACATTCTCCCTGTGTTTGCGTGGGTTACCTCCAGGTGCTCCGGTTTACTCCCCCAGTCCAAAGATCATCGACATGGATACCACCGTTACACGTGAGAACACCACCCACCGGGTACGCAGCACGTGCTCGTGTGACTCGGCCAACGTTGGCTACCTCATACGCTGCAGGAAAGGATGTTCCGAAGCGTGGAACATTGGCGAGGCTATGCAGACGTTTCGAGAACGAATGAATGGACATCGTCCGACAATCACCAGGCAGCACGGTAGCATTGTGGATAGCACAATCGCTTCACAGCTCCATGGTCCCAGGTTCAATTCCGGCTTGGGTCACTGTCTGTGTGGAGTCTGCACATCCTCCCCGTGTGTGAATGAGTTTCCTCCGGTTTCCTCCCAGTTAGGTGGATTGGCCATGATAAATTGCTCCTCGTGTCCAAAATTGCCCGCAGTGTTGGGTGGGGTTACTGGGTTATGGGGATAGGGTGGAGGTGTTAACCTTGGGTAGGGTGCTCTTTCCAGGAGCCGGTGCAGACTCGTTGGACCGAATGGCCTCCTTCTGCACTGTAAATTCTATCTATCTGTCTATCTTTGCAGGAATGTTCCCTTCCAGTCGGGGAACACCAGCAGTCAAGGGCATTCAGCCTCTGATCTCTGGTAAGCATTCTCCAAGGTGACCTTCATGACGCGCGGCAATTCAGATTCGCCGAGCAGAAACTTATAGCCAAGTTTCACACACATGAGTGTGGCCTCATTTCACATTACCCCACTATCTGGCCTGGGCTTGCAAAATCCTACCAACTGTCCTGGCTTGAGGCAATTCACACCACGTTAACCTGGGGTTACCCCTATCTCAAAGATTTAATTACCTGCAAATGCTCGCATTCAAAGCATTGTCTGGCACCTTTGAATTTGTCTATATATATGTTTCTGGAACATACCTCTTTATTCACCTGAGGAAGGAACAATGCTCCAAAAGTCGTGCTTGAAACAATCATGTTGGACTTTAGTCTGGTGTTGTAAGACTTCTTAATGTGCTCACCCCAGTCCAACGCCGGCATCGCCACATCATCAGCCCAAAATTGGGCGCGTTAGTTGGATACGCCTTGCTGAATTGGCCTTATATTCCAAAAAAAGTTAAGAGGGGCTTAATAGGTTACGGGGATGGACTAATATGTGGGCTTGATTAGGGTGCTCTTTGTAAGGCCGGTGGAGACTCGAAGGGCCGAATGGCCTCCTTTTGCACTTTAAATTGTACGATTCTGAGATATGATGTGGAGATGCCGGCGTTGGACTGGGGTGAGCACAGTAAGAAGTCTTACAACACCAGGTTAAAGTCCAACAAACCTGTTGGACTTTAACCTGGTGTTGTAAGACTTCTTACGATTCTGAGATAGTCTTTGATTCCATCATTATGACTCACATCGTCTCCGATCCGATGTCAGTCCTCTATATTTTGAAGTGCCGATTCTCCGTTATTCTGTTTTGCAATTTGATTTTTTTTAATTGAAGGGATGTACTGTCTCCTCCGATAGTCCCTGGATTTTCTGCCAATGAGCAGAGGAGGGGTCGATCAGGGCCCAGTAGTAATACGAGGAGGAGCAGTAGCAGGCACAAGGAGGTTGATAGCGACCTCTGGTGGCCACGAAGGAAACATTAGCAAGTTTGCAGTGTGAGAGAAAAGGGGGTCACGTCTGCCCTTGTGTGATTCTGTCCACTCTATGGGGATTGTGTGTGATTCATGGTGAATCACGCAGACCTAGCTGATGAAATATAGGGGCATCACAGAGAGCCAGCAGATTGGCACTGGAAAATCACTCACTTATAGTGCATTGGCTGTCAAGGAGACAAGACAATCATTTATCTGGCAGCAGACCGGACAGAAGGATGGTATGTCACAACTCTGTTTCCCGAGTTAAGTGGCACTGAAAGGTTGCAGACAACTGGGAAGGGGGGTGGGGGTAAACACTTAGATGCCGTGGTTCACGTTGCTGTTTATGATCTTGATTTAATCAAGAATGATGAGGTCATGCAACTGGTCTGTCTTCCTAAACGAGGACACAAATAAGATCCCAGAAATATTGGTGAATGAAAGGTTTAGTGAGAGAGAAGTACTGAGTGAGATCAAAATTAGTAGAGAAATGGTGCTGGAAAAACTGTTGGGATTGAAGGTGGATAAATCCCCAGGGCCAGAGAAGCTGCATCACAGATAAGGAGGTGGCCTTGGGAAGGGGGGATGGATTGATGGTCATCTTCCGTGTACCTATAGACCCTGGAACTGCCCCTGCAGATTGCATGGGTTGCTCACGTCACTCAGATATTTAAAAAGTGAGGTAGAGAAAAGGCAGGTAATTATAGAACAGAAAGCCTAACATTGGTAGTGGGGAAAATGCTTGAATCCATTTTGAAGGACTTTATATCAGAACATTTAGAAAGCAGCAGCAGAATTCGTCAGATCCAGCATGGATTTATGAAGGTAAAATCATGCTTGACAAATTTGTTGGAACTATTTGAAGACGTAACCATTGCAGTTGACAAGGGAGAGACGGTCAATGTTGTATATTTGGACTTTTAGACGGTGTCTGACAAAGTCACACAAAAGGGATTCTTGTGCAAAGTTAAAATGCATGGGATTGGGGGAAATGTGTTGAGGTGAATAGAAAACTGGCTGGCAGAGAGGGAACAAAGAGAAGGGATTCGTGCGTCCTTTTCAAATTGGCAGACTATAATTAGTGGAGTACCATAGTGATCGGTCCTTGGACCCCAGTTATTCACAATAGATATTAATGATTAGAATGAAGAAACAAAATGTAACATCTGAAAGTTGCAAGATGATACCAAACTAGGACGGAGTGTGAATTATGATAAGGATGCAGGAATCGTACAGCGAGATCTGACAGGTTGCGCAAGTGGGCAAATCAATGAGATGTTGTACAATTTGGATAAGTGTGAGATTATTCACGTTGGAAGCAAAAACAGGAAGGCAGTTTCCTGCCTGAATAGTTGTAAATTGGGATAGGGGAGTGTGCAGAGGGACCTGGGTGGCCTTATGCATCATTCGCTGAAGGTAAGCATGCAGGTGCAGCAGGTGGCAAAGAAGGTTAATGGTATGTTGACCTGCATTGCGAGGGGTTTCGCGCATAGAAGATGGGATGTGTTGCTGCAATCGAACAGGGCCTTGGTGAGGCCTCTGGATCTGGTGATGTGTAGAGTTTTGTGCAGAGTCTGTTGGGAGAGATAAATGTGTGTTGGTGAAAAAGGAACAGCACTTTTGTCTCTTCATACCACAGCATCGAATATGTCTAACAATTGGTAGCAGAAAATGGTTGTTGTGCAATGTGAAGGGTTGAAAGATACAATTTTTCCAGATCAAACCAAGGAGTGAGTGAAAAAAAGGGGATATATGGCTGAACCCAGGATGAAGATGGCTGGATATGACTCCTCCCTTATTTTCTGAAAGGGAATCGTACGACCAATGGAGGTGCATTAGTTATGTTGACTAAGGTAACTGCTTGGGAAAGAGTAAACAAGGTATGGCATTGGCTTTTTCTTTATCATATGGCAGTAAAATGTGAAACAAAGCGCTTTCTGAGCTGGAATTAGAAGAGTTAGAGTCAGAAGATGGTCTAGCGACTTTATTACATTATATGGATAAGATTTATAATAAAGATGACTTGTTAAGTGCGTATGAAGCATAGTCGGATTTTGATCAGTTCCGGAAAATGGAGGATTTATCCTTGGAAGACTATATAATGGAATTTGGCAAACTATATAAAAGACTGCAGAAACACAGCCTGGAATTTCCACAGTCAATGTTGGCCTTGAAATTACTTGACTTTGCTAGAGTGAGGTTCCTGGTTTTGACAGGAGGTCAGTTTACGGATCAGGATACCTTATTCGAACAGATAACAAAAGCTTTACAAAAGTTTCTGGGGAAACATTCGATTCCGATGGATCTGATGACCCAAATTGGCCAGCTTGAAATCAGGCAGAATATGGAAGATACACTACTAACAGGATGGTGAAATCGTATGGCTACGAACAGGCCTCAAGACTATAAAATGAGACCGAGATAAGGAAATTATGAAGACAGAAAACCAGTTAGAAACTACAATAGGAAGATGTACTCCAGAAATGCACGGGGCATAATAAATCGATGTTTTCGATGTGACAATACCATTATGCTTTCAACTGTCGAACTCGTTATGATAGAGTGTTTGAAGCGGCAGAACGGTAGCATTGTGGATAGCATTGCGGATAGCACAGATGCTTCACAGCTCCAGGGTCCCAGGTTCGATTCCGGCTTGGGTCACTGTCTGTGTGGAGACAGCACATCTTCCCCGTGTGTGCGTGGATTTCCTCCGGGTGCTCCGGTTTCCTCCCACAGTCCAAAGATGTGCGGTTTAGGTGGATTGGCCATGATAAATTGCCCTTAGTGTCCAAAATTACCCTTAGTGTTGGGTGGGGTTACTGGGCTATGGGAATAGGGTGGAGGTGTTGATCTTGGGTAGGGTGCTCTTTCCAAGAGCCGGTGCAGACTCGATGGGCCGAATGGCCTCCTTCTGCACTGTACATTCTATGACATGACACGGAAGAGTCAGAAGAGGAAAAAATATTGACCAAAAAGAAGGCATTGTCGAATTAACAAGCAGTTTTACGCCGTTAATGAGGGTGGTGGTTGCAGAATCCTTCAACTGTGCTGTATTGGACAGTGGCTGCACATCTACTGTGTGTGGGATTGACTGGTTAAAATGTTATCTGGACTCCTTAAATGCTGAAAATCGTAACAAGGTTAAGGAATTTAAAAGTTCCACAAGTTTCAGGTTTGGGGATGATAATACCCTGAAGTCGCTGAAAAGAGTGGTGATCCCTTGGAATATTGCTGGAGTGAATCATTTCATTAGCATGGATGTTGTATCAAGTGAGATACCTTTGCTTCTGAGCAGACCGTCGATGAAGAAAGCACACATGAAGCTGGATATGGAACAGGATAGGGCAACAGTTTTTGGAAAGACGGTGGACTTACAATTTACACAGTCGGGACACTATTGTGTTCCATTATTGACAAATAATATTTCAAGTAGAGTGGTTAAGGATGTGTTAATGGCAGTTGAAAATGGGACTTTAGCTGATAAAAAGCTTGTTGTAGTAAAACTGCATAGGCAATTTGAACATCCGTCTCCTCGGAGGCTGAAAATGTAGTAAAGGATGCAGGGGTAAGGGATAACGACTATACTACACGGATGGAACAGGTTAGTGATCGCTGTGAAGTTTGCAGGAAGTACAGAAGGATACCAGTACGACCGCTAATAATCTTACCTTTGGCCAGGGATTTTAATGACATTGTGGCCATGGACCTTAAGATCTGGGATAAAGCAAATAATATATTTACTTTGCATTTTGTAGATTTAGCAACCAGATTTAGTCAATCAACGATTGTACGAAGTAAAGAAAAGAGAGTAATTCTGGATCAAATTGTGGAAAAATGGATCGGGACAGGAATGGGTCCACCAGCAAAATTATTCACGGACAATGGGGGAGAATTTGCTAATGATGAGTTTAGGGATATGTGTGAAAACACAAATATCAGAGTTGTGAACACGGCTGCAGAAAGCCCATTTAATAATGGTGTCTCCGAAAGAAATCATGCTTTTATGGATGACATGCTTCGGAAAGTTTTGGGAGCTCGACCACACTGCACGCTAAATTCAGCTTTATCATGGGCGGTACATGCAAAGAAGTCACTGCAGATGGTTGGGGGCTATAGTCCTTATCAATTAGTGTTTGGTAGTAATCCTAAAATTCCCTCTATTTTGGATGACCAGCCTCCAGCTTGGGAAGGGACTACAATTAGCTCAGATTTTGCTGAACATTTAAACGGTTACATAGCAGTAGAAAAGCTTTTTTGGAAGCAGACGTCTCTGAAAGAATTCGCAGAGCTTTAAGACATAATGTACGGCCATCAGATGCTGTTTCTCAGCAAGGAGACATGGTATACTATAAAAGAGACAATTCTAATGAACGGAAAGGCCCAGGGAAGATCATCGGCATCGATGGCAAAACATTTATTTAGCAACATTGTAATCAAACTGTTAGGGTACATTCATCTAGGATAATGGGTACCGATTACAAATTTTCAAATTTAGACAGAGCAAACATACATGACGAGGAACCAGAGTCATCCTGTACGAATGTGTTACAGAATTATGAGGACCAGTTAACTGATATAGACAGGGTTTCTGTGGAGGAACACAACAATTCTGATAAATTAGATCATGTCATTTTTCAGAAAGGGCAACTGCCATAGGTTGGTACAAAAATGGCATACTTGTCTGAAGGGTCTAGTCAATGGAAGGATGCAACTGTTATTAGTAGAGCAGGGAAGGCCACTGGAAAGTATAAACATTGGTTGAATGTACAGCATTCAGGGGAGGAAGCTAAGACAATGGATTGGGAAAACGAAGTTCAAAAATGGAGGGCACAGAAACGCATAGAAAGAGAACATGGAACATAGAACATTACAGAGCAGTACGGGCCCTTCGGCCCTCGATGTTGCGCCGACCCGTGAAACCATCTGAAGCCTATCTGACGTACACTATTCCATTTTCATCCATATGTCTATCCAGTGAGCACTTAAATGCCGTTAAATTTGGCGAGTCTACTACTGTTCAGTTCAGATAGTACATCGGATAGTGAACAGGTTCGCAGGGAAAGGTCGAGAACTATTGAAAGGACATCCCGCTGCAGAAGAGAAAGATCAAGCAGTAGTAGTACAGAACGAGATACCAGGCAGGAGAGGGGACGCAGTTTATCAAGGTCTCGAAGCAGGAGTAAGACTATGAATACTAATAGAAGTAGAAGCCCACATGCACGTGAGATTTTGGTGGCTTCAAATAAATTAAATGAAAAAGTTATGAAAGATGCTAAACAGCAAGAATTGCATAATTGTAGTGAATATGGGGTATACACGGAAGTACCGGATAGGGGACAAAAAGCTCTATCTCACAGATGGATTTGTGCAGAAAAGGTTCTTCCAGATGGAAATTATAAGGCAAAGGCCAGGCTTGTGGCAAGTGGATTTGAAGAAAACGTAGAAGATCAGGACTTAAGGGTAGATTCACCTCCAGCAGGAAAGGTTAATTTAAAGATCTTCTTGGCTCTATTAGCCACAAAGGCATGGAAATGCAAATCTATAGATATAAAAGCTGCCTTTATGCAGGGGCATCAGCTCCAGAGAGACATTTTTCTCCGCCCTCCTAAAGAAGCAGCTAACACAGAAGGGGTACTCTGGAAGTGTATATGGATTAAATGATGCATCTAGAGTTTGGTACTTTCCGGTAATATCAGTCTTGTTAAAGTTAGGCTGTTGCCAGTTGAAAGCAGATCCTGCAATGTTTTACTGGCACTATAAAGGAAATCTTACTGGCATCTTTATGATGCATGTCGATGATTTTTTGTGGGGTGGGACTAGTGATTTTGAAGCTATTGTAATCTCTGCTTTCAGGAAAGAATTCAGCGTTGGAAGTCAGTCTTCCGGTGCATTTAAATATATATTGGACTGGAAATCGGACAGACTATGTTAGGGGCAACTTTACATCAGTAATTTTATTTGGAAAGCATCAGCCCAATAGCAATTAGTTTTGGCCGGGTTTCACAAAAAGACGCAATGGTTTCGAAAACAGAAAAAGAGCAACTGCGCAATTTAATTGGGCAACTGAACTGGTTAGGTAGACAGACTAGACCGGACGTGAGTTTTGATGTTTTAGAGTTGAGTACAATAATGATCCCAAAGTGGAAGACATCATAAGAGCGAATAAAATGTTGGCCAAACTAAAAATTCAGGAGTGTGTTTTGTAGTTCCGGGTTTTAGGTGATTGTAGGCATTTGAAACTCATAGTTTATAGTGATGCATCCTATGCAAATTTATGTGATGGAGTTTCAAGCGCAGGAGGTTTTATAATTATCCTTTTGCGGAACAATGGTAAATGTTGCCCCCTTGTGTGGGAAACAAAGAAAATAAGGAGAGTGGTGAAAAGCACTTTGGCTGCTGAGACGTTAAGCTTAGTGGAAGCGGTGGATATGGCCTTTTATATCAGTCAGATATTGACAGAAATTTTGAGATTACGGGTTACGGGTATAGGGTGGATACGTGGGTTTGAGTAGGGTGATCATGGCTCGGCACAACATTGAGGGCCGAAGGGCCTGTTCTGTGCTGTACTGTTCTATGTTCTATAGACATCGCAAGTTTGAAGCAGATGTTGGACAGAGGGGAAATATCAAAAATTAAATGGGTTGATAGTAGCTATCAACTGTCAGACTGTTTTACGAAAAGAGTTCACAGAAACTTTTGGATATTGTGAATGTTTCTGTGAATGTTTTTTTTTCTTCCAATCAAAAAAGGGGGGAATCAGGTGTGTTTTAGTTTCTTGAAATTTTAGTTTCTTGAAATTTTGTTTTCACTTAATAGTATTTTTTCTCCAAGGAAGGGGAGACTGTTAAGTAATGGGTTAAGAGACATTGCAATTAGTTGTCTCATTTATGTTAAGTGTTCAATGATTGTCTCATTTATGTTAAGTGTTCAAACATTGACACTGATATGTAAAGCACTTCAGGTGGCCTCTGGATCTGGTGATGTCCAGAGTTTTGTGCAGAGTCTGTTGGGAGAAATAAAGGTGTGTTGGTGAAAAAGGAACAGAACTTTTGTCTCTTCATACTACAGCATCGAATATGTCTAACACAGGGATGCAAGGACTGTCATCTGAGGAGAGATTTACTAGGTTGTGATTGTTCTCACTGGAGTTCAGAAGAATGAGGGGGATCGCATAGAGACTTATAAAGTTATAATAGTGCTAGAGAGGGTAGAATGAGGGACAATGGTGCCAAAGATGGGTGTGTCCAGAACCAGGAATCACAGTCTGAGGATTCAGGGAAAACCATTTCGGACAGAGATATGGAGATATTTCTTCAAACAGAGAGTGGTGAGTCTGTGAATTACCACAAGTAATGTAAAGTAAAATGGAAAAGCTATCTTTACATAAGCCCCCTTCTTCCTCTTCACGTGTTTCAACTGCTTTAGTAAACCACGGTTCCCTCGCTCGACCACTTCCTCCCTGCCTGACAGGTACATATTAATCAAGGACACGTAGTAACTGTTCCTTGAGCAAGCTCCACATTTCCATTGTGCCCACTCCCTGCAATTTTCCTCTCCATCTGATGTGTCCGAAGTCTTGCCTCATCGCATCATAATTGCCTTTCCCCCAGATATAACTCTTGCCGGTACATACCTATCCCTTTCCATCAGTAAAGTTAACGTATTCGAATTGTGGTCACTATCACCAAAGTGATCAAATACCTCCATATTTAACACCTATCCTAGTTCATTATCCAGTACCAAATCTAATATGGCCTCGCCTCTCGTTGGCCTATCTGCATACTGTGTCAGGAAATCCTCTGGCAAACATTGGACAAAAACAGACCCATCTACAGCATTTCCAGTCAAAATTTGGAAAGTTAAAGTCCCCCATTACAACTACCCTGTTATTTTCGCTCCGATCCAGAATCATCTTTGCAATCCTTTCCTCTACATCTCTGCAACTTTTTGGAGGCTTATAGAAAACCCCTAACAGAGTGACCTCTCCTTTCCTGTTTCTAACCGCAGTCCATACTACCTCAGTAGACGAGTCCTCATCAAACGTCCTTTCTCCCACCGTAATACTGTCCTTGATTAATAATGTCACCCTTTCACCGCTTTTACCACCATCCCTGTGCTTACTGAAATATCTAAACCCCGGCACCTGCAACAACCATTCCTGTCCCTGCCTATCCATGTCTCCGAAATGGCCACAACATCGAAGTCCCAGGTACCAACCCATGCCGCAAGTTCACCCACCTTATTCCAGATGCTCCTGGCATTGAAGTAGATGCACTTTAAACCACCTTCCTTCCTGCCGGTACACTCCTGCAACTTTGAAAACTTACGCATTACCTCACTATTCTCAACCTCCTCTATACTGGATCGACAATTCAGGTTCCCAAACCCCTGCTGATCTAGTTTAAACACTCCCGAAGAGCATGAGCAAATTTCCGCCCCCCCCCCCCACCGTGACATTGGGACCACTCTTGTACAGGTGTCGACAATCCCGTTTGTAGAGGTCCCTCCGACCACAGAATGAGCCCCAATTATCCAGAAATCTGAAACCCTCCCTCCTGCACCATCCCTGTTGCCACGTGTTGAACCTCTCTCTCTCTCTCTCCCTTTTCCATGTCTCGCTAGCACGTGGCATAGGTAACAACCCAGAGCTAATAACTCTGTTTGTCCTCCATCTAAATTTGCACCGTAGCTCCCTGAATTCCTGCCTTACCCCCCTATCCCTTTTCCTACCTATGTCGTTGGTACCTATGTGGACCACGACTTGGGGCTGCTCCCACCCCCTCCCGAAAACAAGATCAGACATATTATGGAATATGTGTTCAGTGTGGAGCAGGACGATGTCGATCTCGAAATCAATGGGTGGGTCTGTGATATGATTGAGCAAAGTAGGTTTGGACGGGAGACCAGCTGTTCTAGCAGACTTAAATTATGTTTCCCCGGCATGTGGGAGGTAAGAGAGGTGATTCCGGAATATCTGACGATAATTTTTAAATCGTCTCTGGCCAGAGAAGAATGCCAGAGGACTGGATGAGATTTAATCATTCAACAGGAGACGTGGGGATAAATGAAATACCTATAGGCCAATGATTTTAAAATGAGTGATAGGATTACTGGAATTAATAAAAAATCTTCTCAGCGACAGATTGACATTCCACTTTGAAAGACAAAATTTAATCCTGGCTGGTCAGACATCGTTTGTCAGGAGGAGCTCATGTCCAACACAATTTATTGAATGTTTTGGGGAGTTGCTAAGGTGTGTTGATAATGGAAGAGCAATTGATGGAATTTACATTGACTTTAGTAATGCATTTCTTCAAGTTCCGTATCGCACTCCACTGGTTTATTTATAATAATAATTAGAAAGACAGTCTTTAATTCAGTACTCCATTTTGAATGTATTCAGAAATCCATTCCCAAACAAGAACAATGCAAAATATATATATTGTTGTACTTTGTCAAACAGTAAGTGGGATCGTGCAACCAATAGAACCTCAAACCTTAATATACCTGGAAGCAATAACATTTCCCATATCCCTCTTTTTCTCTCACACGTAAAGTGATATAACTACAGGCAAGTGAAACCAAAATCAGTGATATGATTCTTGGCATTATTGAAAAACGTTGTCAGGGTCAGATTTACTTCCTTGCTGGGAGGGAGGTTTGCAAGTACTCTTCGGAAGGTTTAAACTAATTTGGCAGGGGAACGGAAACCGGACTTGTAGTTCAGCACCTCAGGTAGCCGATGTTCAGGACGACAAAGTGTGCAGTGAGGCAGTGGGGAACGTAACACTGACAAAGTAGAGTTCTTGCAGGCATGGAGATGCGTTGAAGTGTGTTTACTTCAACGCAAATAGTGTCAGGAATAAGGTGGGTGAACCTAAGGCATGGATCGGTACTTGGGCCTATGAAATGGTGGCCATCACGGAAACTTGGATAGAAGAGGGCAGATATAGTTGTTCGAAGTTCCTGGTTATAGATGTTTCAATAAGATTAGGGAGGGTGGTAAAAAAAAGTGGGAGGTTGCATTGTTAATTGGAGACTGTACAACAGCTGCAGAAAGGCAGTTCGAGGAGGATCTGCCAACTGAGGTAGTATGGGTTGAAGTCAGAAATAGGAAAGGAGAGTCATCTTGTTGGGAGTTTTCTATAGCACCAGAGATGTGGAGGAACAGATTGGGGAAACAGATTTTGGAAAGGTGCAGAAGTCACATGGGAGTAACAATGGGTGGCTTAAACTTCCCAAATATTCAGTGGAAACTCTTTAGATCAAATAGTTTGCATGGGATGGTGTTTGTGCAGTGTGTCCAGGATCTTTTATAACACAGTATGTAGATTGTCCGACCAGAGGGGAGGCCATATTGGATTTGGTACTTGATAATGAAGCAGAGCAAGTGATAGATTCGTCAGTGGGGGAGCATTTTGGAGATTGTGACCACAATTCTGTGACTTTCACTTCCGTAATTGAGAGGGATCGGTGCGTGCAACAGGGCAAGATTTACAATTTGGGGGGGGGGGGGGTAAATACGATGTTGTTAGACAAGTACTGAAGTGCATAAGTTGGGAACATCGGCTGTCAGGGAAGGACACAATTGGAATGTGGAACTTCTTCAAGGAGCATATACTACGTGTCCTTGATATGTATGTCCCTCTCAGGCATGGAAGAGATGGTCGAGTGAGGGAACCATGGTTGACAAGACATTGAACATCGAGGGCCGAAGGGCCTGTCCTGTGCTGTACTGTTCTATGTTCTATGTTAAGAGGAACAAGGATACTTATGTAAGGCTGAGGAAACAAGGTTCAGACAGGGCGCTGGAGGGGTACAAGATAGCCAGGAGGGAACTGAAGGAAGGGATTATCAGAGCTCAGAGAGGGCATGAAAATCTTTGCCGGGTAGAATCAAGGAAACCCCAAGGAAACCCCACACATATGTGAGAAATATGGGAATGACGGAGTGAGGGTGTTTCCGATCCAGGAAAGTAGCGTGAGATTGTGTATTGAGTCTGAAGATATAGCAGAAGTCTTGAACGAGACATTTTCTTCAGTATTTACGAATGAGAGGGGGAATATTGTTGGAACTGACAGTGTAAAACAGACTGGTAAGCTCGCGAGATACCTGCTAGGAAGGAAGATATGTTGGCCATTTTGAAAAACATGAGGATAGACAAGTCCCCTGGGCCTGACAGGATATATCCGAGGATTCTATAGGAAGAAAGAGACGAAATTGCAGAGCCGTTGGAAATGACCTTTTCGTCCCCATTGTCAATTGGGGTGGTTCCAGGGGATTGGAGATTAGCGAATATTGTACCCCTGTTCAAAATAGGGAATAAGAATAACCTCTGGGAACTACACGCCAGTTAGTCTTACTTCGGTGGTAGGAAAAGTTATGGAAAGGGTACTGAGGGACAGGATCTCTGAGCGTCTGGAAATACACTGCTTGATTAGGGACAGTCGGCACGGATCTCTGAAGGGTAGGTCTTGCCTCACAAGTCTTATTAAATTCTTTGAGGAGCTGAACAAGCACGTTGAGGACGGTAAAGCAGTGGATGAAGTGTACATACATTTTGGTCAGGTATTTGATCAGGTTCCCCATGGTACACTTATGCAGACGGTAAGGGGGCATGGGATAGTGGGACATTTGGCCAGTTGGATAACGAACTGGCTAACCGATAGAAGTCAGAGTGGTGGATGGCAAATATTCAGCCTGGAGCCTAGTTACCAGTGGCGTACCGCAGGGATCAGTTCTGGGTCCTCTGCTCTTTGTCATTATCATTAACGACTTGGATGAGGGTAGGATGCAGAGCTGGGCTGAGAAATGGCAGATGGAGTTTAACCCTGAAAAGTGTGAGGTTGTCCATTTTGGAAGGATAAAATGAATGGGGGAACAGGGTTAACGGTAGGGTTCTGGCAATGTGGAGGAGCAGAGAGATCTTGGGGTCTATGTTCATAGATCTTTGAAACTTGCTACTCAAGTGGATAGAGTTGTGAAGAAGACCTATTGTGTGCTGGTGTTCATTAGCAGAGGGATTAAATTGAAGAGCTGTGAGGTGATGATGCAGCTGCACAAAACCTTGGTACGGTTACATTTGGAGTGCTGAGTGCAGTTCTGGTGGCCTCGTTTGAGGAAGGTTGTGAAAGCTTTGGAAAAGATACAAAGGAGATTTACCAGGATGTTGCCTGGAATGGAGAGTCGGTCTTACGTGGAAAGTTTGAGGGTGCTGGCCTTTCCTCATTGGAACGGAGAACGATGTGGGGCCAATTGAGAGAGGTTTATAAGATGATCAGGTGAATAGATAGAGTAGACAGTCAGAGACTTTTTCCCGAGTGGAACAAACCATGACAAGGGTACATAAATTTAAGATGAATGGTGGAAGATATAGAAGGGATGTCAGAAGGATGTTTTTTACCCAGAGAGTAGTGGGGGCATGGAATGCACTATTTGTGGAAATAGTTGAGTCGGAAACATTAGGGACCTTCAAGCGGCTATTAGAAAAGTATACGGATTACCGAAGAATGATGTGGTGCAGTTTAATTTGTTCTTAATCTGGGACAAAAGTTCGGCACAACATCGTGGGCCGAAGGGCCTGTTCTATGCTGTATTTCTCCATGTTCTATGTTCTATGTTTCCGGATTGGAAAGTAATCCTCCTTAACTTTTCTGATAACCTCATTGAGCTAGCTGCTCTTTTTGTGAAACAGTCAGATAATTGGTAACTGCAATTCTCTAACATTTCTTTCAAGCTCGCTCTGTCATCTATCGTCTCTTTTCATCGATGGAGTTCGTAGAAAATCTCCAAAAATTACTCTGTGCCTCCCTGACAGCTTGTAGAATTTGGTCCAGACTACTTGTCTCATTTACAATTGATTCCCGATTCTGTATTTTAAAGAAAAAGATGACTTATCAAAGGCAACATTTTCCTTTCTGTCGGAGGCGACAATCTGCGGTGCGCTGTCTCGAAGTGAATTTTTCTGGTGGACTGTGATGCTCGTTCGAGTGCGCTTTTCCGCTGATGTGGGACAACCTTTGGGGTTGCAGGGAAAATGAGGAGGGGGAGTGGTGGGGGAAGAGCAAATGTTGGTTTGGATGCTGGTGGTTCCGTTACGTTGATTGTTTCTTGTTTACTGTCACGGGCTTGGCCAGTATCTTGCTGTGCCTTTATTGTAGAATGGACTGTCATTAAACTGAAGCAAACTCAGCAATTCTCACCTGAACACGCCTCCTCCAAGTATGGTTGAGACAAAGATGTCTTTGTCTAATTGTGGGGAGGGGTGTTGTGTGTAATTACCAGCGAGGTAGGTAATCTCAGGGCTTTCTCTCTCTCTCTCCCTTCCCACAAATTAAACGTCCCCATTAATGGAGATCAAAGGAAGTCCCATTAGAAACTTATCGTTCATCCACGGACAGAGAGGAAGAGACCGACTTTGACTGTGGATTCTTCATTTTACAGCTTGTTCATTCTTGACGACAGCAGCGAGACCATATCCTGATTTCCTGATGTATTTTTCATCAACGTTAAGGTGAGAAGAATCCAACTGCGTCCTGAGATTTTAATGATTAGAATTGGACTGTAAAGTGTGAGGTTTTTGTGAATAGTGCTGGACTGTACAATGTGATGTTTTAGTGAACAGAGCAGGGTTGTGCAGGGAGACGTTTTAGTAAATAGAGCTGGGCTCTGCAGTGCGAGGTTTTAGTGAAAAGAACATAGAACATTACAGCGCAGTACAGGCCCTTCGGCACTCGATGTTGCGGGGACATGTGAAACCACTCTGAAGCCCATCTACACTATTCCCTTGTCATCCATCTGTCGATCCAATGACCATTTGAATGCCCTTCCTGTTGGCGAGTTCACTACTGTTGCAGGCATGGCATTCCACGCCCTTACTACTCTCGGTGTAAAGAACCTACCTCTGACATCTGTCCTATATCTATCTTCCCTCAATTTAAAGCTATGTCCCCTCGTGCGAGACATCACCATCCGAGGTAAAAGGTTCTCAGTTTCCATACTATCTAATCCTCTGATCATCTTGTATGCCTCAGTTAAGTCATCACCTAACCTTCTTCTCTCTAACGAAAACAGCCTCAAGTCCCTCATAAGATCTTCCCTCCATACCAGGCAACATTCTGGTAAATCTCCTCTGCACCCTTTCCAATGCTTCCACATTCTTCCTATAATACAGCGAACAGAATTGCACGCTCTACTCCAAATGCGGCCGCACCAGAGTTTTGTACATTTGCAACATGACCTCATTGCTCCGAAACTCAATCCCTCTACCAATAAAAGCTAACACGTCGTACGCCTTCTTAACAACCCTCTCAACCGGGGTGGCAACTTTCAGGGATCTATGTACATGGACACCGAGATCTCTCTGCTCATCCACACTACCAATAATCTTACCATTAGACCAGTGCTCTTTCTTCCGGTTATTCCTTCCAACTAAGATTGGATGAGTTGCAAATAGAAAATCGGACTGTTAGAGAATATAGAAAAATATAGATAGATTGGAGATGTGGGCAGAGGAATGGCAGATGGAGTTCAATATAGGCAAATGCGAGGTGATGCAATTTGGAAGATCTAACTCAAGAGCAGACTATATGGTCAATGGAAGAGTCCTGGGGAAAATTGATGTACAGAGAGATCTGGGAGTTCAGGTCCATTGTACCCTGAAGGTGGTAACGCAGGTCGATAGAGTGGTCAAGAAGGCATACCGCATGCTTGTCTTCATCGGACTGGGTATTGAGTACAAGAGTCGGCAGTTCATGTTACAGTTGTATAGGACTTTGGTTATGCCACATTTGGAATACTGCGTGCAGTTCTGGTCGCCACATTACCAGGAGGATGTGGATGCTTTAGAGAGGGTGCAGAGGAGATTCACCAGGATGTTGTCTGGTATGGAGGGTGCTAGATATGAAGAAAGTTTGAGTAGATTAGGATTGTTTTCATTGGAAAGACGGAGGTTGAGGGGGGACCTGATTGAGGTCTACAAAATTATGAGAGGTATGGACAGGCTGTATTGCAACAAGCTTTTTCCAAGAGTGGGGGTGTCAATTACACTGGGTCACGATTTCCAGGTCAGACGGGGAAAGTTTCAGGGAGATGTGCGTGGAAAGCTTTTTACGCAGAGAGTGGTGGGTGACTGGAATGCTTTGCCAGCGGAGGTGGTAGAGGCGGAATAAAGTCCAACCGGTTTGTTTCAATTCACTAGCTTTCGAAGCCCAGCTCTTTCCTCAGGTGAATGAAGAGGTAGTTTGGAGAAAAATTTATACCGACAAAGTTAAAGATGCAAGGTGATACTTTGAATGCGAGCATTAGCTGGTAATGACATCTTTGCAGATCCGGAGATAGGGGTAACCCCAGTTTAAAGAGGTGTGAATTGTCTCAAGCCAGGACAGTTGGAATAATTTCGCACAGCCAGGTGGTGGCGGATGAATGTAATGCAACCTTAATCCAAGGTTCCGTTTGAGGTCCTACTCCTGTGTGCGGAAATTGGCAATATGTTTCTGCTCAGCAATTCTACGTTGTCTCCCATCCTGAAGGCTGCTTTAGAGAATGCTTACCCAAAGATCAGAGGCTGTATGCCCTTGACTGCTGAAGTGTTCCCTGACTGGAAGGAAACGTTCCTGCTTGGCGATTGCCGTGTGATGTCTGTTCATCCATTGTTGCAGTGTCTCCATGGTCTCGCCACTGTACTGCGCTTCAGTACATCCTTTCTTGCATTGTATGAGGTAGACAATGTTGGCCGAATCACACGAGTATGTACCGCTTATTTGTTGGTTGTGTCCTTACGGTGATGGCGGTACCCATATCGATGATCTGGCACGTTTTGCAGAGATTATCATGGCAGGGTTGTGTGGTATCATGGTCGCTGTTCTGAAGCCTGGGTAGTTTGAAGCAAACAATGGTCTGTTTGAGGTTGTGCGGTTATTTCAAGGCATGTAGTGGGAGTGTGGGGATGACCTCAGCAAGATATTCATCTTCACTGATGACGTTTTGAAGGCTGCGAAGAACATGTTGTATATTCTCCGCTCTGGGGAAGTAATGAAATGAAAATCGCTTATTGTCACGAGTAGGCTTCAATGAAGTTACTGTGAAAAGCCCCTAGTCGCCACATTCCGGCGCCTGTCCGGGGAGGCTGGTACGGGAATCGAACCGTGCTGCTGGCCTGCTTGGTCTGCTTTAAAATCCAGCAATTTAGCTCAGTGAGCTAAACCAGCCCCTCTGGACAGTACTGGACAATGAAGGTTACTCTGTGTCCCATGTTTGTCTTCTGAAGGGGTAGGTGTATATTTTAGCTGTTGCACATGAGAACTGTCGATCAATGAGTCGAGCACCATATCCCATTCGTACGAGGGCATCTTTCAGCGTCTGTAGATGTCTGTTACTCTCCTTCTCGCCTGAGCATATAATGTTTATACAGAGGGCTTGTCCAGAGCGGATGGCATGTTTAATGTGCTTAGTGTGGAAGCTGGAGAAGTAGAGCATCGTCAGGTTATCCATGGGCTTGCGGTAAAGCGACGTGCTGAGCTAACCGTCCTTGAGTGTGTCCACGAATGCAACCGATTTTGAAGAGTAGTCCATGGTTAGTCTGATGGTGGGATGGAACTTATTGATGCCATTGTGTAGTCATTTCAGTGATTATTCGCCGTGGATCCAAAGGACAAAAATGTCATCAATGTATGTGGAGTATAACGTCGGTTGAAGGTCCTGTGCGGTCAGCAAGTCTTGTTCAAATTTGTGCATGAAGATGTTGGCATATTGAGTTGTGCGTTTGGTTCCCATGGCTGTTCCGTGTGTCTGCATGAATAACTTATTGTCGAAGGTGAAGACGTTGTGGTACAGCCTCAACCGGGTCCTTGGATTAATTTCACATTACATTCACCCCCCACCATCTGACCTGGGCTTGCGAAATCCTACCAACAATCCTGGCTTGTGACAATTCACACATCTTAACCTGGGGTTACGCCTATCTCTTGATCTGTAAAGACTTAAAGACTCTGCAAATGATCGCATTCAAAGCATTGTCTTGCATCTTTGACTTTGTCTGTATACATGTTTCTGGAAGGTATCTCTTCGTTCACCCGAGGAAGGAGCAGTGCTCCGAAAGCTAGTGATTGAAACAAACCTGTTGGATTTTAACATGGGGTTGGAAGCCTTCTTACTGTGCTCACCCCAGTCCAACGCCGGTATCTCTCCATAATATATTATTGTCCTGTTAATAGAGGTCCTGTTCTTTAACTTTATAGCTAATGTCCTGAACTCCTTGTGCACGATCTCGTTACTCTTCCTGCCTATGTCATTAGCATCAATATGTAACATGGTCTCTGGCTTTAGGGACCTCACGGTAGCATGGTGGTTAGCATCAATGCTTCACAGCTCCAGGGTCCTAGGTTCGATTCCCGGCTGGGTCACTGTCTGTGTGGAGTCTGCACATCCTCCCCGTGTGTGCGTGGGTTTCCTCCGGGTGCTCCGGTTTCCTCCCACAGTCCAAAGATGTGCGGGTTAGGTGGATTGGCCATGCTAAATTGCCCGTAGTGTATGGTTAATGGGGGGATTGTTGGGTTACGGGTATACGGGTTACGTGGGTTTAAGTAGGGTGATCATTGCTCGGCACAACATTGAGGGCCGAAGGGCCTGTTCTGTGCTGTACTGTTCTAAAACAAAAAAATAACCTTCCCCTTCAGAATGCTCCCTTCCCGTTCTGAGACATCCTACATCCTCGCACCGGGGAGGCAACATACCATCCTGGAGTCTCTTTCACATTACAGAACCGTCGATCCGTGTCTCTGACTATAGAGTCCCATATAACTTTTCCACTTCTGTGCATTGTCCCTCCCTGCTTAGCAATAGTGCCAGCCCTGATTCCACTGCTGTGGCTGATGTTTTCCCATCACCCGCGAATAGTATCCAAAACGGCATACTTGTTAGAGAGGGAGGTAGTCACAGGGGATTCCTGAACTGACTGTCTGCCCCTTCCGCGGTCACCCATTTGACATTCCGCGAATACATGTAGCAACATCTCTAAAAGTCCCGTCTGTCGCCTTTTCCGCCACGTGAATGCTCCTCCAACGTATCCACGTGGTCTGTGAGGAGCTGCAATTGCGTTCACTTTCTGCAGATGTAATTGTCCCGATTGGTGGAAGCTTCACAGACCTCGCAGATCTCACAAGTGAAGCACTATAATTGCCACTTTTAGAAGGAGTGAATACATTGATTAACAATAAATAGTTTAACAATTAAAATAAGTTACTTTTACGATATATTTCCGGAAACAAGTTTTCTACTGTAAATTGCTCAATTTATTCTTTAAGCTTGGTTCCCTAAATGTATCTTTTTCAGTTCTTTCAGTTCCAGTTATTTCTACACAGTCCCTAATGCCAGTTCCGCACCAATGAATCGACTTACCGCTTTCCTGTCATGTAATTGTTGAATATTATGCTTGAAACCCAGAGTACTGTTTGAGCTGATGTGCCGCAGCTCTCCCTCCCCGCTGCTGCGGTTATTGCTGCCAGAGAATATTATAGAATTTACAGTGCAGAAGGAGGCCATTCGGCCCATCGAGTCTGCACCGACTCTTGGAAAGAGCACCCTCCCCAAGGTCAACACCTCCACCCGATCCCCATAACCCAGTAACCCCACCCAACACCAAGGGCAATTTTGGATACTAAGGGCAATTTATCATGGCTAATCCACCTAACATGCACATCTTTGGACTGTGGGAGGAAACTGGAGCACCCGGAGGAAACCCACGCACACACGGGGAGGATGTGCAGACTCCGCACAGACAGTGACACAAGCCGGAATTGAACCTGGGATCATGGAGCTGTGAAGAAATTGTGCTGTCCACAATGCTACTGTGCTGCCCTAAACATGTCCATTGACCAACAGAAAATTGACATTGAACATATAACATTACATAGAACATTACAGCGCAGTACGGGCCCTTTAACCCTCGATGTTGCGACGGCCTGTGAAACCATCTGAGGCCTATCTGACCTACACTATTCCATTTTCATCCATATGCTTATCCAGCGACCACATCAATGTCCTTAAAGATGGCGAGTCTACTGCTGTTGCAGGCAGGGCGTTCCACACCCCTACTACTCTCTGAGTAAAGAAACAGCCTCTGACATCTGTCCTATATCTACTACCACTCAATTTAAAGCTATGTCCCCTCGTGTTGGTCATCACCATCCGAGGACAGAGACTCTCACTGTCCACCTTATCTAACCCTCTGACTATCTTATATGTCTCTATTAAGTCACCTCTCAGCCTTCTCCTCTCTAACAAAAACAACCTCAAGTCCCTGAGCCTTTCCACGTTAGACCTTAACTCCATACCAGGCAACATCCTAGTAAATCTCCTCTGAACCCTTACCAAAGCTTCCAAATCCTTCCTATAATGTGGTGACTAGAACTGCACGCAGTAATCCAGGAGCGGCCGCACCAGTGCTATGTACAGCTGCAGCATGGCCTTGTGGCTCTGAAACTCAATCCCCCTACTGATAATGGCTAGCACAACATCTGCCTTCTTAACAGCCCTATTAACCTGGGTGGCAACGTTCAGGTATTTATTCACCTGGATGGCGAGATCTCTCTGTTAATCTACACTACCAAGAATCTTGCCATTAGCCCAGTACTCTGCATTCCTGCTACTCCTTCCAAAGTGAGCCACCTCACACTTTTCCGCATTAAACTCCATCTGCCACCACTCAGCCCAGCTCTGCAGCTTATCTATGTCCCTCTGTATCCTATAACATCCTTCAGCACTATCCACAACTCCACCGACCTTCGTATCATCTGCAAATTTACTAACCCATCCTTCTACATCCTCTTCCAGGTCATTTATAAAAATGACAAACAACAGTGGCCCCAAAACAGATCCTTGCGGTACACCACTAGTAACTGAACTCCAGGATGAACATTTGCCATCAACCACCACCCTCTGTCTTATTTCAGCTAGCCAATTACTGATCCATACCGCTAAATCACCTACAATACCATTCTTCCGTATTTTCTGCAATAACCTACCGTGGAGAACCTTATCAAACGCCTTACTGAAATCCATATACACAACATCAACCGCTTTACCCTCATCCACATGTATGGTAACCTTCTCAAAAAACTCAATAAGTTTTGTGAGGCATGACCTTTCCTTCACAAAACCGTAGTGACTCTCACGAATCAACTTGTTCTTTTCAAGGTGATTATAAACACTATCTCTTATAACGTTTTCCAACACTTTACCCACAACCAATGTAAGGCCCACAGGTCTATAATTACCATGGTTGTCTCTACTCCCCTTCTTGAACAAGGGGACAACATTTGCTATCTTCCAGTCTTCCGGCACTATTCCTGTCGAAAAAGACGACATAAAGATCAAGGACAAAGGCTCTGCAACCTCCTCCCAGGCTTCCCAGAGAATCCTAGAATAAATCCTTTCTGGCCCAGGGGACTTATCTATTTCTACACTTTCCAAAATTGCTAAAACATCCTCCTTGTGAACATCAATTCCATCTAGCCTGGTCGACTGAACCCGAATATTCTTCTCGACAACATTGTCTTTCTCCAGTGTAAACACTGCCGAAAAATATCCATTTAACGCTTCCCCTATCTCCTCTGATTCCACACACAACTTTCCACTACTATCCTTGATTGGCCCTAATCTTGCTCTAGTCATTCTTTTGTTCCTGATATACCTATAGAAAGCCTTACGGTTTTACTTGATCCTATCCGCCAACGAATTTTCGTGTCCTCTCCTCGCTCTTTTTAACTCTCCTTTTAGGTCCTTCCTGGCTAACTTGTAACTCTCAAGTGCTCTAACTGAGCCTTCATTCTCATTCTAACGTAAGCCTTCTTCTTCCTCTTGACAAGTGCTTCAACTTCCTTTGTAAACCACGATTCCCTTGCTCGACAACTTCCTCCCTGCCTGACAGGTACATAGGTATCAAGGACACGCAGTAGCTGTTCCTTGAAAAAGCTCCACATTTCGATTTTACCCATCCCTTGCAGTTTCCTTCCCCATCCTATACATCCTAAATCTTGCCGAATAGCATCATAATTGCCTTTCCTCCAGCTATAATTCTTGTCTTGCGGTATATACCTATCCCTGCCCATTACTAAAGTAAACATAACCGAATTGTGATCACTATCACCAGAGTGTTCACCTACATCTAAATTTAACACCTGGCCGGGTTCATTACCCAGTCCCAAATCCAATGTGGCCTCGCCCCTTGTTGGCCTGTCTACATACTGTGTCAGAAAACCCTCCTGCACTCACTGCACAAAAACTGACCCATCTATAGTACTCGAACTATAGTATTTCCAGCCAATATTTGGAAAATTAAAGTCCCCCTTAACAACTGTTACTCTCGCTCCTGGCGAGAATCATCTTTGCAATCCTTTCCTCTACATCTCTGGAACTATTCGGAGGTCTATAGACAACTTCCAACAGGGTGACCTCTCCTCTCCTGTTCCTAACCTCGGCCTATACTACCCCAGTAGACGAGTCCTCAAACGTCCTTTCTACCGCCGTAATACTTTCCTTGATTAACAATGCCACCCCCTTCTTTTACCATCTTCTCTATTCTTACAGAAACATCTAAAACCTGGAACCTGCAACAACCATCCTGTCCCTGCTCTACCCATGTCTCCGAAATCGCCACAACATCGAGATCCCAGGTACCAACCCATGCTGCAAGCTCACCCACCTTATTCCGGATGCTCCTTGCGTTGAAGTAGACACATTTGAAACCAGCGTCTTGCTTGCCAGTGCCCTCTTTCGAACTTTTAACCTATCCTTGACCTCACTACTCTCAACATCCTGTACACTGGGACTACAATTTATGTTCCCATCCCCCTGCTGAATTAGTTTAACCCCCCCCCCGAAGAGCACTAGCAAATCTCCCCCCCCCCCCCAGGATATCGGTACCCCTCTGGTTCAGGTGAAGAGCATCCTGTTTTTAGACGTCCCACCTACCCCAGAATGAGCCCCAATTATCCAGGAAACCAAAGCCCTCCCTCCTGCACCATCCCTGTAGCCACGTGTTCAACTCATCTCTCCCCTACCAAGAACATTGCCATTAGCCCAGTACTCTGCATTCCTGTTACTCCTTCCAAAGTGAACCACCTCACACTTTTCCGCATTAAACTCCATCTGCCAAAATCTCAGCAAAGGGCTCGTCCGGAATAGATTCATTCAAGAGATTCAGTTTGGTGCAGTTCTGTCCTTCGACCATCAGGTGTACCTTCACACAGGATTCAAGACCAACCGCTTCTTTCTCCCTGTCACAAGATGGAGACTCTGACCCCAACCCCAAATATTACTGCCCTTTAAATTTGAAAGTCTTCAGACCTTTCAATTGCTCAATTTCTGCGCAGAAACTGCTGCTGCTGTACAAAGAATCCTCTCAGTTTAAGCTTCAAGTGTACACTTCCCAGCCCCTCAGACAGAGATTTAAAGTATTACAGACCTGTGATACACTTTCTCATTGCAGGCACCTCTTTCACATTTCTGAAAGTTGAATGTGTCTTTTAAGCAAGCCTTCACAGGTCTAACTGATAGCTTCTAAAAGTCACTGACAGTGAGACTGAACAGAGAGGTAACCTTCCAGCTGCATCAGGGCTGAACTCTTCTTAGAACTGACAAAATCGAGCCGCTTACTCCCATTCCAGAAGGTTCTGAAGAGATCATAGAATTTACAGTGCCGAAGACACCATTCGGCCCTTCAAACCCCCACTGGCCCTTGGAAACAGCTCCCTCCACCCTATCACCGGAACCCACCTAATCCCACCCAGTAAACCCACCTATTCTTTTTTTGTACACAAGTGCAATTTAGCATGGCCAATCCACCTTACCTGCTCATCTTTGAACTGTGATCGGAAACCGGAGCACATGGAAGAAATCCACGCAGACTCCAGAATGGTATGTTGCCTCCCGGATGCACGGGTCAGGGATGTCTCAGAAAGGCTGCAGGACAGACTGAAGGGGGAGGGTGAACAGCCAGTTGTAGTGGTGCATATAGGCACCAACGATATAGATAAAAAACGGGATGACGTCCTACAATCAGAATTTTGGGAGTTTGGAGATATGTTAAAATGTAGGACCTCAAAGGTAGTAATCTTAGGATTGCTACCAGTGCCACGAGACAGTCAGAGTAGAAATTTAACAATAGTCAGAATGAATAAGTGGCTTGAGATATGGTGCAGGAGAGAGGGGTTCAGATTTTTGGGTTCTGGCGGCGGTGGGGCCATTACAAATCGGAAGACCTACAGCTGGGCAGGACTGTAACTAATGTCCAAGGGAGTGCTTCTGCAAACACTGTTGGGGAGGTTTTAACCTGATGTGGCAGGGGGATGGGAAACAGATTGGGAAGTTAGAGGTCAGTAAATAGCAGCAACGAAAGCCAGTAAGGTGCAAGATAATAAAATCAATGTGACTAAGGGGAAGTGTAGACAGGAAAGAGATGATGAACGCAAAGGGACAGGTGGTCTGAGGTTCATTTGTTTTAATGCGAGAAGTGTAGCAAGTAAGACAGATGGACTTAGGGCTTGGATTAGTACCTGGGAATATGGTGTTATTGGTATTACTGAGACTTGGTTGAGGGAAAGGCAAGACTGCCAATTCAATATCCCAGGGTATTGATGCTTCAGGGGGGATAGAGAGGGAGGTAAAAGTGCTGCAGGAATTGCATTACTAGTCAGAGATGATATCACAGCTGTGACAAAGGAGGGCACGATGGAGGATTCGAGCACTGAGGCAATATGGACAGAGCTAAGAAATAAGAAGGATGCAGTAACATTGTTGGGACTTTACCAAAGGCCGGCCAAAAGCGAGCGTGAAGCAGAGTTACAAATATGTAGACAGATTATAGAAAAATGTAGGAGCAGTAGGGCGGTTGTGATGGGAGATTTTAACACTCCCAACATTCAATGGGACACATGTATGTTGGAGGCGTAGATGGAGCAGAATTTGTAAGGAGCATCCAGTGGACTGTTTTAGGGCAGCATTTAAATAGTCCAACTAAGGAAGTGGCCATACTGGACCTGGTATTGAGGAATGATCCCGGCCAGGTGGTTGAAGTTTCAGTCAGTTGGGAATAGCGATCACAGTTCCGTAAACTTTAGAATACTCATGGACAAAGACGAGAGTGTCCTAAAGGAAGAGTGCTAAATTGGGGAAAGGCCAAGTATAACACTATTCGGCAGGAGCTAGTGAATGTGGATTGGGAGCAGCTGTTTAAGGGTATATCTACGTTTGAAATGTGGAATATGTTAAGGAAATGTTGATTAGAGTGCAGGACAGACATGTCCCTGTGAAAATGAGGGATACAAATGGTACGATTAGGGAACCATGGATGACGGGTGGAATTGTGAGATTAGTCAGACGAAACAGGAAGCATATATAAGATATATAAGGTCGAGGCGACTTAAAAATGATGAAGCTTTGGAGGAATATCGGGAAAGTAGGGCAAATCTCAAACGCGCAATAAAGAGGGCAAAAAGGGTCATGAAATATCTTTGGCTAACAGGATTAAGGAAAATCCCAAAGCCTTTTATTTGTATATAATGAGCAAGAGGGTAACTAGAGAAAGGATTGGCCCACTCAAAGACAAAAGTGTGAATTGATGCGTGGAGACAGAGGGAATGGGTGAGATTCTGAATGAGTACTTTACATCAATATTCACCAAGGAGAGGGACATGACGGATGTTGAGGTTAGGGCTGGATGTTTAAATACTCTAGGTCAAGTCGGCATAAGGAAGGGGGATGTTTTGGGTATTCTAAAAGGCAATAAGGTGGACAAGTCCCCAGGACCGGATGAGATCTATCCCAGGTTACTGAGGGAAGCGAGGGACAAAATACCTGCGGGCATTAAGACATATCGTTGCAGCATCCTTGAGCACGGGTGAGGTCCCGGAGGACTGGAGAATTGCTAATGTTAATTTAGGAAGGGCAGCAGGGATAATCCACGGAATTATAGACCTGTGATCTTGACGTCAGTGGAAGGCAAACTGTTGGAGAAGATACTGAGGGATAGGTTCTATTCACATTTGGATGAAAATAGACTTATCAGTGATGGGCAGCATCGTTTAGTGCAGGGAAGGTCATTTCTTACAAATCTAATAGAATTCTTTGAGGAAGTGACAAAGTTAATTGGTGAGGGAAGGGCTGTAGATGTCATATACATGGACTTCAGTAAGGAGTTTGATAAAGTTTCTCATGGCAGGTTGGTGCAAAAAGTGGAGCCGTATGGGGTTCAGGGTGTAGTTTCTCGATGTCTAAAGAACTGGCTGGGCAACTGGAGACTGTGAGTAGTGGTGGAAGGGAGTGTCTCAAAATGGAGAAAGGTGACTAGTAGTGTTCCACAGGGATCCGTTCCCGGACCACAGTTTGTGATATACATAAATGACCTGGAAGAAGGTATAGGTGGTCTGATTAGCAAGTTTGCAGATGATACTAAGTGGAGTTGCAGAGATCGGGGAGGACTGTCAGAGTATACAGCAAAATATAGATAGATTGGAGAGTTGGGCAGCGAAATGGCAAACGGAGGTCAGTCCAGGCTAATGCGAGGTGATGCATGTTGGAAGAACTAATTCAAGAGCGGCCTTTATGGTCAATGGAAGAGTCCTGGGGAAAATTGATGTGTAGAGATCTGGGAGTTCAGGTCCATTGCACCCCGAAGGTGGCAATGCAAGTCGCTCGAGTGGTCAATAAGGCATACAGCATGCTTGCCTTCACCGGACGGGGCATTGAGTACAAAAGTCGGCAGGTCATGTTACAGTTATATAGGACTTTGGTTAGGCCACATTTGGAATACTGCGTGCAGTTCTGGTCGCCACATTACCAGAAGGATGTGGATGCTTTAGAGAGGGTGCAGAGGAAGTTCACCAGGATGTTGCCTGGCAGGAGGGTGCTCGCTATGAAGAAAGGTTGAGTAGATTAGGATTGTTTTCGTTGGAAGTTGAGGGGCGGACCTGATTGAGGTCTACAAAATTATGAGAGGTATGGACAGGGTGGATAGGAACAATCTTTTTACAAGAGTTGGCGTCACGATTTCAATGTGAGAGGGGGAAAGTTTAAGGGAGATGTGCGCAGAGGGTGGTGGGTGCCTGGAACGCTTTGCCAGCGGAGGTGGTGGAGCCGGGCACGATAGCATCATTTAAGATGCATCTGGACAGATATATGAACGGGCGGGGAACAGAGGGATGTAGATCCTTGGAAAATAGGCGACAGGTTTAGATAAAAGATCTGGATCGGGCAGGCTCTGAGGGCTGAGGGGCCTGTTCCTATGCTGTAGTTTTGTTTGTTATTTGTTCTTTGACACGGGGCGAAAGTGCAACATCCGCACTGACAGTGACCAAAGCTGGGAATCGAACCTGGGACCCCGGAGCTGTGAAATCACTGTGCTAACCACTGTACTACCATGCTGCCCAACAATGCCGGAAGAAAATCGGATTTCCAACGTGTGGAATCGCGGCTTGCCAAATCTACCCTTGACAGGAGATGCATATTGAGTGCATGAGACATGTCCAGAGTGGGAATTGGAACTGGGTAATTTGGTGCAGTGGGATGATTCGGTGCAGTGTGGGAGAAAGTGCTTTTTCCCTACTGTTTTCTTCTCTCTCTTTCTTCTGGCCTGTAACTGTTAATCTGCAGGGAGAGAACCAGAGAGCTTCCTGGGAAGGTAAGCGACTTTTATTTGTATTACCTTTTCAAATTGTGTATGTGGGGGGGGGGGGGGGGGGGGGGGGGGGCGGGGAGACTGAAGTGACAGCACAGTAAAGCTGTGACCTGATTGGCTGGTTTGGAATCTGCACTAAATTTTAAAATTAAACAGTGTTGAACTATTTAAACATAATCAATTAATTACTTGATTATAATTTAGAAGGATATCTAAGCCAGAGATCGGGAGAGTACTTTATTTAGCTTTCACATTTATCGTAGAAATCTAGTGCTAGGAAATATATAGTAAGAAGTCTTACAACACCAGGTTAAAGTCCAACAGGTTTGTTTCAAACACGAGCTTTCGGAGCACGGCTCCTTCTTCACCTGTTGTAAGACTTCTTACTGTGCTCACCCCAGTCCAACGCCGGCATCTCCACATCATGGCAGGAAATATATAGTTAACAGAAACTTATATTAATTTTAAAAAAATAATTTACTAATTAAATAACGCAATGCCAATTAGAGGGGCGCAGTGAGATGTGGCAGATCTGGGAGGCTTCCAGCGTCCCGGATGGCTTTATCTTCAGAAAGTGCACTTCACAGATCACATGGTTGGGTTGGAGCAGCAGTTGGATGCAGTTAGGAGCATGCAGGTGGCATAAAACGTCATAGATAGCAGTTATATAAATGTGTTCACACCCAAGGTGCAGGCAGAGAAATGGGAGACCACCAGAAGGGGCAGGCAGTCAGTGCAGGAATCCCCTGTGGTTGTCCCCCTCTCGAACAGATATACCCCTTTGGATACTGTCGGGGGGGATCGCCTATCAGGGGAAAACAGCATCAACCAGAGCAGTGGCATCATGGCTGGCCCTGCTGTTCAGAAGGGATGGTCAAAGCGCAGAAGAGCAATAGTCACAGGGGACTCTACAGTCAGGGGCACAGTTAGGCGCTTCTGTGGACATGAACTTGACTCCAGGATGATATGTTGCATCCCTGGTGCCAGGGTCCAGGATGTCTCAGAACGTGTAGCGGGCATCATGAAGGGAGAGGCCAAACGGGCAGAGGTCGTTGTGCACATTGGTACTAACTCCATAGGCAGGGAGGGACATGAGCTCCTGCAGCAGGAGTTCAGGGATCTAGGCAGAAATTTAAAAGAAAGAACCTCAAGGGTTGTAATCTCGGGATTACTTACTGTGCCACTAGAGGCTAGAAATCGGAAGATAGGGCATCTCAACACGTGGCTAAACATCTGGTGTAGGAGGGAGGGTTTCCGTTATCTGGACCACTGGGAGATTTTCCGGGGCAGGTGACCCGTATAAGAAGGACGGGTTGCATCTAAACTGGAGGGCCAGAAATATACTGGCCGCGAGGTTTTCTGGTGTCACACGAGAGGGTTTAAACTACTATAGCCGGGGTGGGTCCCGGAGCAATTGGTCAGAAGGTGAAAGCATGGGCAGCACGGTGGCACAGTGGTTAGCATTGCTGCCTACGGCGCTGAGGACCTGGGTTCGAATCCCGGCCCTGGGTCACTGTCCGTGTGGAGTTTGCACATTCTCCCAGTGTCTGCGTGGGTTTCACCCCCACAACCCAAAGATGTGCAGGGTAGGTAGATTGGCCACACTAAATTGCCCCTTTATTGGAAAAAAATAATTGGGTACTCTAAATTTAAAGAAAAGAAAAAAATAAAAAAATAAAGAAGGTGAAAGCATTGAGTGAGAACTAGGGAATAGGGCCAATATGGCTCTGAGGAAGAGGAAACAGTGAGATGTTGCTGAAAACAGCGGGTCTGGTTGCCTGAAGTGCACATGTTTTATGCAAGAAGTATTACGGGTAAGGCAGATGAATTTAGAGATTAGATTAGTACTTCGAATTATGATGTGTTGCCATTACAGAGACCTGGTTGAGGGAAGGACAGGATTGGCAGCTAAATGTTCCAGGATTTAGATGTTTCAGGCGGGTTAGAGGGGGGTGTAAAAGGGGTAGCGGAGTTGCGGTATTGGTTAGGGAGAATATCACGGCTGTATTAAGGGAGGACACCTCAGACGGCAGCGACGCTGTATGGGTAGAGATCAGGAATAAGAAGGGTGCAGTCACAATTTTTGTGTTTTACTACAGACCTCCGAACAGCCAGCGGGAGATAGAGAAGCAGATAGGTAGACAGATTTTGGAAACGAGTAAAAACAATAGGGTTGTTGTGATGGGAGACTTCAACTTCCCAATATTGACTGGGACTCACTCAGTGCTAGGGGCTTGGACGGGACGGAGTTTGTAAGGAGCATCCAGGAGGGCTTCTTAAAACAATATCTAGATAGTCCAACTTGGGAAGGGGCTGTGTTGGACCTGGCATTAGGGAATGAGACCTGTCAGTTTGTTGAAGTTTCAGTAGGGGAGCATTTCGGGAACAGTGACCACAATTCAGTAAGTTTTAAAGTGCTGGTCAACAAGGATGAGAGTGGTCCTAGGGTGAATGTGCTAAACTGGGGAAAGGCTAATTATAACAATATTAGGCGGGAACTGAAGAACCTAGATTGGGGGCGGATGATTGAGGGTAAATCAACATCTGACACGTGGGAGGCTTTCAAATGTCAGTTGAAAGGAATTCAAGACCGACATGTTCCTGTGCAGACGAAGGATAAATACGGCAAATTTCAGGAACCTTGGATAACGAGAGATATTGCAGGCTTCGTCAAAAAAAAAGGAGGTATTTGTCAGGGCTAGAAGGCTGGGAACAGACGAAGCCTGTGAGGAATATAAGGAAAGTAAGAAGGAACTTAAGGAAGGAGTCAGCAGGGCTAAAAGGGGTCACGAAAAGTCATTGGCAAATAGGGTTAAGGAAAATCCCAAAGCATTTTACGCATACATAAAAAGAAAGGGAAAGGGTTGGCCCACTGAGCGATAGGCAAGGGAATCTATTTGTGGAGCCAGAGGAAATGGGCGAGGTATTGAATGAATACTTTGCATCAGTATTCACCAAAGCGAAGGAATTGGTGGATGTTGAGTCTGGAGAAGGTGTGTAGATAGCCTGGGTCACATTGAGATCCAAAAAGACGAGGTGTTGGCCGCCTTGGAAAATATTAAGGTAGATAAATCCCCAGGGCCTGATGGGACCGACCCCGGAATACAGAGGCTAGAGAGGAAATTGCTGAGCCCTTGACAGAAATCTTTGGATCCTCACTGTTCAGGTGATGCCCCGTAAAACATGAGAATAGCCAATATTGTTCCTCTGTTTAAGGAGGGTAGCAAGGATAATGCAGGGAACTACAGGCCAGTGAGCCTCACGTCAGTGGTACTGAAATTACTGGAGTGAATTCTTCGAGACAGGATCTACTCCCATTTGGAAGGAAATGGACGTATTAGTGAGAGGCGGCATGGTTTTGTGAAGGGGAGGTCGTGTCTCACTAACTTGATAGAGTTTTTCGAAGAGGTCACAAAAATGATTGATGCAGGTAGGGCAGTGGATGTTGATTATCTGGACTTCAGTAAGGCCTTTGCCAAGGTCCCTCATGGCAGACTGGTACAAAAGGTGAAGTCACGCGGGATCAGGGATGAGCTGGCAAGATGGATACAGAACTGGCTAGGTCATAGAAGGCAGAGAGTAGCAATGGAAGGGTGCGTTTCTGATTGGAGGGCTGTGACTAGTGGTGTTCCGCAGGGATCAGTGCTGGAGCTTTTGCTGTTCGTTGTATTTATAAATGATTTGGAGGAAAATGTAACTGGTCTGATTAGTAATTTTGCAGATGACACAAAGGTTGGTGGAATTGCGGAGAGCGAGGAGGACTGTCAGAGGATACAGCAGGATTTAGATCGTTTGGAGACTTGGGCGGAGAGATGGCAGATGGAGTTTAACCCGGACAAATGTGAGGTAATGAATTGTGTAACGTCTAATGCTGTTAGGGAATATACAGTGAATGGCAGAACCCTCAAGAGTATTGTCAGTCAGAGAGATCTAGGTGTACAGGTCCACATGTCACTGAAAGGGGAAACACAGGTGGAGAAGGGAGTCAAGAAGGCATACGGCATGCATGCCTTCATCAGCAGCGGTATTGAGAATAAGAATTGGCAAGTCATGTTGCAGCTGTATAGAACGTTAGTTAGGCCACACTTGGAGTATAGTGTTCAATTCTGGTCGCCACACTACCAGTAGGATGTGGAGGCTTTAGAGAGGGTGCAGAAGATATTTACCAGGATGTTGCCTGGTATGGAGGGCAATAGCTATGAGGAGCGGTTGAATAAACTTGGTTTATTCTCACTGGAGCGACGGAGGTTGAGTGGCGAACTGATAGAGGTCTACAAAGTTATGAGGGGCATAGGCAGAGTGGATAGTCCGAGGTTCTTTCCCAGGGTAGATGAGTCAATTACTAGGGGGCATAGGTTTAAGGTGCGAGGGGCAAGGTTTACCGTAGATGTACGAGGCAAGTTTTTTAATACAGAGTTTCGCGGGTGCTTGGAACTCGCTGCCACAGGAGGCTGTGGAAGCAGGGACGATAGTGACATTTAAGCGGCATCTTAGCAAATGCATGAATATAGAACATAGAACAGTACAGCACAGAACAGGCCCTTCGGCCCTCGATGTTGTGCCGAGCCATGATCACCCTGCTCAAACCCACGTATCCACCCTATACCCATAACCCAACAACCCCCCTTAACCTTACTTTTTAGGACACTACGGGCAATTTAGCATGGCCAATCCACCTAACCCACACAATTTTGGACTGTGGGAGGAAACCGGAGCACCCGGAGGAAACCCACGCACACAGCGGGAGGACGTGCAGACTCCGCACAGACAGTGACCCAGCCGGGAATCGAACCTGGGACCCTGGAGCTGTGAAGCATTTATGCTAACCACCATGCTACCGTGTTGCCCCCTAATAGGATGGGAATAGTGGGATACGGGCCCAGGAAGTGGAGAAGGTTTTAGTTTTGACGGGCAGCATTGTCAGCACAGGCTTGGAGGGCCGAAGGGCCAGTTCCAGTGCTGTACTTGTCTTTGTTCTTTGTTCTTTGACATCACAATCTCCGCCACACAGACAGGCAGGGATGGTCCCACTCGTGCATTTGAACAGGGGTGATTCTGTTTGTCCAATGTCTATTGTGTAAGCAGCAATACCAATGACGCAACTGCTAATCTGTGGACGATAGAGTGCAGGAAGGGAGCAGGGAAGGGATTGACAGGAACCACAGAACAGCCAAAGGTTTTACGACAATATCTTAGCAGTTCCAGTTCTGGGCACAGATTGTTTTGGATTCAAAGTGACAATTCAGTTTAGCGTTGAGTTAACATTTTGCGTTTGCGTTTCGTCATATTTACGGTCGGACCATTTTGGTGAAGTGTTAGTAGTTGATTTAGGTTTATGGTTGAAGTTTAGGTTGGGTTAAATTGTGTTGAGGCTGAGGTATCTGTTTTTATTGCACCGTATTTGTTTTTAGAAAAATTATGATATACCAATGTGCTATCTGGGAAACCCAAAAATAGGGCATGATGGCGTAGCAGTTAGCACTGCTGCTTCACAGCGCTGAGGACCCAGGTTCGCTCTCGGCTCTGGGACACTGTCAGTGTGGAGATTGCACATTTTCCCGTGTCTGCGTGAGCCTCACCCCCACATCCCAAACGATGTGCCGGGTATGTGGATTGGCCACGCTAAATGCCCCTTAATTGGAATAATTTTTTAAAAAGCACAAAAATAACTGGTGAAAACTCATCTGAGAGTTGGGCTGGACTATCTCGATCCCCAGCAGCATGTTTCCCGGCAGCTTCTATTTTCCCTTCTATTGCCAATGGAAGTTCCCATTTTAACCGCCCCACGACGCCACAGAATCCATTGGCGTGGTGATGCAGCTGCCGAGAAAAGTAAATAATATCAATAATAATCTTTTGTTGTCACAAGTATGAAGTTACTGTGAAAAGCGCCTAGTCGCCACTTTCTGATGTCTGCTCGGGTAAGCTGGTACGGGAATTGAACCCGTGCTGCTGGTGTTGTTCTGCATTACAAACCAGCTGTGGAGCCCACTGAGAATGGTAACAGCTGGAAAATTCCGGCCAATGGCATAGATTAGTTTTATTTAATGACTAACAAATCATATAACAAATCCTATCATAAATTAGCAAAATGCTTTTCATATTATTAAAAATTCACAACTTGCCACATAAGGCGATCTCAATATTCGAACCGAAGGCATAATGAAGGACTTTGTTTGCAAGAAGTACATTAGGGGAGGTGGTGGTCGTGGTGGTGGGTGTGGTCCGGGGGAGGGGGGGGGGGGGTCGTTGCGAGTATGACCAGGGGAGAATCCTTTTGTGATGTGAACGATTAATAAATAATATTTATGAACTTAAAGGAAAGGAAACCACATACAACAATAATGAATGCAATGCGCGATGACACTCTGGTACACAAATTGTGGACAGACTTAATTTTACACGAAAATAGGCCGCCAACTGTCTACGTTTGCCTGCACTGTTCAACAAAGAACAGCCAATTTTAAGTAATTTCCTGAGCTAAATCTACCAAGAAATTATAGCAACCAGGACAATGTGATCCAATCCAGGAAATAGTCAAAAAGGCTCAGGAAGTGCGGGACTGGTGCTGGAGATGGAGAGGGGGGAGGGGGAGGGAGTGCTGATACATTCGGGTGACTGAACCTGATTCTTGATTCTGGTGGGCTGCAGTTGCTGGGCGTCGGATAAACACTAAAATAAATTAATATATTTAATGCATTTCTTATGATGGTTGTTTCTCCCGTTCCCTTCACATTTAGTTGGTTTCACTTTTATACTCTTTACTTCCCTTCGATCTTATTCACCGTGTGGATTTGGATTTTGGCGGATAATTGCACATTTCCTGATCTCAAAAAATTGAATTTATGATTTCTGTAGCCCATCCTTTTCTCTAATCATATATGTAAAATATTTTTGCCTTTGATATGCAAATTGGCATCTCGTGATTTTTCCAGACATTTAACACCGGTTTACTTTGTTTTTGCTTCAACTTTTCAATCTTATATTTCCCTGAGTGTTAACATTACATAATTGGCCACACGTTTACCGTACTTCAGTTATGAGTGATCAATTCTCAAAAGTTTCCCAGTGTTGTGGCATTACGTTTCAGTTAGGATAATATTTGTGCTTGAGTAGAAGCGTCAGTCAAATCCTTTGAAGAGAAACTGTAACTGTCTTCTCTTTGTGCTTCACAGAGAGGGGGGGGGGAGGAGGAGGGGGGGTGGTCGACGACTCATATCCTGAGCCCCCAGCACATCCGACTAGGTTTTCCTGGTGGGCTGCAGTTGCTGGGCGTCTGCGGATAAACACTAAAATAAATGAACATATTTAATTTTAAAAGTAGCATTCTGTCAGTAGCATTTAGTTTTTGTGCTTATTAATGATTCGAATCATTGTGGCAGCCGGATATTTCACCGCACGTTTTAACTGCTCTCTGAACTTGGACTGAGTCACCACATAAATGAATGTATTTGTGCAACAGCTGAAATTCCGTAACATGCCCCCGACTCGTCGAAAAATATAGAACGGTTCACTATAATAGTTCGGATTGTTCCCTCCAATGTTGTAATACAAAAAATCTACAACATGTGTCAACCATAAAAGTATGAAGCTGCCGGATATGGAGAAGAGTAAAATCGCTGATTTCCTCCTGCTCTCCATCTCTGGGTCACTGCGATCATCTATTCTGCTTTGGACTCTCAATCTTTTCCGAACCCGACTCGCCACTATAATATGTCTAACTGTAAGAGCATTGAGCAACAGAATTAAAGTGAATGGAAGCATTGGGGTTAAAATCTTATGAAATATGTTTAGTCCCACCCATCCGGGCTCAGTATAAAAGCTTGGCTTGTCAACACAGAACCATGGTATATTGTCGATTATCAGTCCCGATTTATATGTAAAGTAGAAGGGAACATTTTTTAAACAGAGCAGAATGCCCGCTGTTGCGAGAACAACAGCCGCCGTTCTGGCGGTGCAGTATTTAGTTTTCAGCTTCTGGAAACAGATAGCTACACATCGGTCAAGGGTAAAAGTGACAGTGAACCAGACAGAGCAGTCAGTGGCGGCTGGAATCAGGGTAAGAATGACAGTGCAGACTGCGGTGATGCGCAGGAACGAGAGTGGAAAATAATAATAAATGATCCGGTTCAGGATCACATCAGTAATAATGACCAGTAGATCTGCTGTTGCCATGGCCACCAGGTAGCGAGTGGTGCAGGTCGACAGCCCACATCTTCCACCGGAAAGGATCACAATCGCCGTAAAATTAACTGTAAGGTAAATGAAAGTAAAGAGTCACGACATTGCCTGAAATAAATCCCACACCATCAGTCCCAGATGGTCAGGATGGGGGTTTCAAGTTACATATCTGGAGATCAGTTCTCTGGTTAAAAAACATATTGTAAACTCCAACCTACCACCATTCCATGAGCTTTCTGCTTTATGTGAGGCTGGATATGGGTCAGATTTATGTAGATTTCAGCAGGTTCATCAGCTTTGTAAACATTATAGGAGAGCTAACTTACTCTGGTTCAACTCGCTTGATGATATCAAAATGGTTTGTTTCGGCATGCATTGCCTCGGGAACCCGAATGTTGAAGAAATTTGAGGGCCATGTTACGGAGCAGCTAAATTTCTTTACATCGCCGTTTTGGGCCAGAATGTATAAAATATTTTCACCAGTCATGGAAATATAGTCCCAATTTTGCAAATGCTAAAGAAAAACGGCATCACGTTTGCTTTGTGGTCGCATTTCCTGTCGAATTGTGAATCCTGCTATGATACTGGATCAGTCCAGTATGTCCCTCTGGCCGAGGAGACACATGGTCATTGCTTTGGTTTTCGTGCAGAAAATAGTTAGTATAAACAACGCACCGCTTGAAGGGAAGACAGACTAGCACCCAATAGTACTGCCACAGCATCCCCAACCCCTTCACGACGCCGGCATGGCATAATCACTTCATGGACCCCGAAAAGCAGGATAACGTCATGGAATAAAGTAGACTTTTTAACATCTGTGCAAGAATAACTAAAATCTGAATGCAGGGAATAAAAACATACATCAAGTCAGGCAGGAACATTGCTCATTCTGTTCAGCTTCCGAGAGTACTGAAGGAAGTGGCGACATCCAGCAGAGGGCAGCAGATCCAGCAGAGGGCAGCAGAGATCCAGCAGAGGGCAGCAGAGCAGAGCTACTGATCAGCTGTTCTGGGGAAATTTGCATACATGCAGTGCGGTCAGCCTAAGTTGAAGGTGAATCGGCGAAGGAGACCCAAGTAGCTTGAGTGAAGACAAGCATCCAGCAGAGGGCAGCAGAGCAGAGCTACTGATCAGCTGTTCTGGGGAAATTTGCATACGTGCAGTGCAGTCAGCCTAAGTTGAAGGTGAACCGGCGAAGGAGACCCAAGGAGTTTGAGTGAAGACAAGCATCCAGCAGAGGGCAGCAGAGCAGAGCTACTGATCAGCTGTTCTGGGGAAATTTGCATACGTGCAGTGCGGTCAGCCTAAGTTGAAGGTGAACCGGCGAAGGAGACCCAAGGAGTTTGAGTGAAGACAAGCATCCGGCAGAGGGCAGCAGAGCAGAGCTACTGATCAGCTGTTCTGGGGAAATTTGCATACGTGCAGGGCGGTCAGCCTAAGTTGAAGGTGAACCGGCGAAGGAGACCCAAGGAGTTTGAGTGAAGACAAGCATCCAGCAGAGGGCAGCAGAGCAGAGCTACTGATCAGCTGTTCTGGAGAAATTTGCATACGTGCAGTGCGGTCAGTCTAAGTTGAAGGTGGTTTGTGGAGGGGCTGTTGTCAAGTGACAGTTAAACCCGAAACACTTCGTGAGTGTTTCCCACCCTACCTCCTCCTCTAACCAACCCCCCCACCCCACGGTGGTTGGGAAGCGGGAGCAGGGGCCTGTCGTGAAGGTGAGTGAGTGCCTTTAAATTTGCATACCTTTCAGCGGGAGCAGGCTTTGAGGTAATATCAGGTAAGCGCTTCCTTTCTTTTTCTTTTTCTTGTTTTTTTTTAAATCTAGAGGTGATGTCAGGGAAGGCAGTACAATGCTCCTCCTGCAGAATTTTTGAGGTGACGGACGCCGTCAGTGTCCCTGCTGATTTCATCTGTGGGACGTGCACCCAACTCCAGCTCCTCAAAAACCGTGTTAGGGACCTGGAGCTTGAGCTGGATGAACTTCGGATCATTCGGGAGGCAGAGGGAGTCATAGATAGGAGCTTCAGGGAAGTAGTTACACCAAAGACTGGAGATAGATGGGTAACTGTAAGAGGGACTGGGAAGAAGCAGTCAGTGAAGGGACCCCCTGCGGTCGTTCCCCTGAGTAACAAGTATACCGTTTTGGATACTTGTGGGGGGGACGACTTACCAGGGGTAAGCCATGGGGTACGGGCCTCTGGCACGGAGTCTGTCCCTGTTGCTCAGAAGGGAAGGGGGGAAAGGAGTAGAACATTAGTAATTGTGGACTCAATAGTCAGGGGCACAGATAGGAGATTTTGTGGGAGCGAGAGAGACTCACATTTGGTATGTTTCCTCCCAGGTGCAAGAGTACGTGATGTCTCGGATCGTGTTTTCCGGGTCCTTAAGGGGGAAGGGTGCAGCCCCAAGTCGTAGTCCACATTGGCACTAACGACATAGGTAGGAAAGGGGACAAGGATGTCAGGCAGGCCTTTAGGGAGCTAGGATGGAAGCTCAGAGCGAGAACAAACAGAGTTGTTATCTCTGGGTTGTTGCTCGTGCCACGTGATAGTGAGATGAGGAATAGGGAGAGAGAGCAATTAAACATGTGGCTACAGGGGTGGTGCAGGCGGGAGGGATTCAGATTTCTGGATAATTGGGGCTCTTTCTGGGGAAGTTGGGACCTCTATAGACAGGATGGTCTACATCTGAACCTGAGGGGCACCAATATCCTGGGGGGGAGATTTGTTAGTGCACTTTGGGGGGGGGTGTTTCAACTAATTCAGCAGGGGAATGGGAACCTGGATTGTAGTTCTGGGGTACGGGAGATTGAGCGTATAGAGGTCAGGAGCACAGATTTGACTTCGCAGGAGGGTGCCAGTGTTCAGGTAGGTGGTTTGAAGTGTGTCTACTTCAATGCCAGGAGTATACAAAATAAGGTAGGGGAACTGGCAGCATGGGTTGGTACCTGGGACTTCGATGTTGTGGCCATTTCAGAGACATGGATAGAGCAGGGACAGGAATGGTTGTTGCAGGTTCCGGGGTTTAGGTGTTTTAGTAAGCTCAGAGAAGGGGGCAAAAGAAGGGGAGGTGTGGCGCTGCTAGTCAAGGACAGTATTACGCTGGCGGAAAGGATGCTAGATGGGGACTCTTCTTCCGAGGAAAGGAGAGGTCACCCTGTTGGGAGTTTTCTATAGGCCACCTAATAGTTCTAGGGATGTAGAGGAAAGGATGTCGAAGATGATTCTGGAAAAGAGCGAAAGTAACAGCGTAGTTGTTATGGGAGACTTTGACTTTCCAAATATTGACTGGAAAAGATATAGTTCGAGTACATTAGATGGGTCGTTCTTTGTACAATGTGTGCAGGAGGGTTTCCTGACACAATATGTTGACAGGCAAACAAGAGGCGAGGCCACATTTTATTTGGTTTTGGGTAATGAACCAGGCCAGGTGTTAGATCTGGAGGTAGGTGAGCACTTTGGAAACAGTGACCACAATTCGGTGACCTTTACGTTAGTGATGGAAAGGGATAAGTATACCCCGCAGGGCAAGAGTTATAGCTGGGGGAAGGGCAATTATGATGCCATTCGACATGACAGGATGTGTAGGTTGGAAAAGTAGGCTGCAAGGGTTGGGGACACTGGATATGTGGAGCTTGTTCAAGGAACAGCTATTGCATGTTCTTGATAAGTACGTACCAGTCAGGCAGGGAGGAAGGGGTCGAGCGAAGTGGTTTACCAAAGAAGTGGAATCTCTTGTTAAGAGGAAGAAGGAGGCCTATGTGAAGATGAGGCGTGAAGTTTCAGTTGGGGCGCTTGATAGTTACAAGGAAGCGAGGAAGGATCTAAAGAGAGAGCTGAGACGAGCAAGGAGGGGACATGAGAAGTCTTTGGCAGGTAGGATCAAGGAAAACCCAAAAGCTTTCTATAGGTATGTCAGGAATAAAAGAATGACTAGGGTAAGAGTAGGGCCAGTCAAGGACAGTGGTGGGAAGTTGTGTGTGGAGGCTGAGGAGATAAGCGAGATACTAAATGAATACTTTTCGTCAGTATTCACTCAAGAAAAAGATAATGTTGTGGAGGAGAATGCTGAGACCCAGGCTATTAGAATAGATGGCATTAAGGTGCGGAGGGAAGAAGTGTTGCCAATTCTGGACAAGGTGAAAATAGATAAGTCCCCGGGGCCTTATGGGATTTATCCTAGGATTCTCTGGGAAGCCAGGGAAGAGATTGCTGAGCCTTTGGCTTTGATTTTTAGGTCATCATTGGCTACAGGAATAGTGCCAGAGGACTGGAGGATAGCACATGTGGCCCCTTTGTTCAAGAAGGGGAGTAGAGATAACTCCGGTAACTATAGGGCGGTGAGCGTAACGTCTGTGGTGGGTAAAGTCTTGGAGAGGATTATAAAAGATACGATTTATAATAATCTAGATTGGAATAATATGATTAGGGATAGTCAGCATGGTTTTGTGAAGGGTAGGTCATGCCTCACAAACCTTATCGAGTTCTTTGAGAAGGGGATTGAACAGGTAGACGAGGGTAGAGCAGTTGATGTGGTGTATATGGATTTCAGTAAAGCGTTTGATAAGGTTTCCCACGGTCGGCTATTGCAGAGAAAATACGGAGGCTGGGGATTGAGGGTGATTTAGAGATGTGGATCAGAAATTGGCTAGTTGAAAGAAGACAGAGAGTGGTAGTTGATGGGAAATGTTCAGAATGGAGTTCAGTTACGAGTGGCGTACCACAAGGATCTGTTCTGGGGCCGTTGCTGTTTGTCATTTTTATAAATGACCGAGAGGAGGGCACAGAAGGTTGGGTGAGTAAATTTGCAGACGACACTAAAGTCGGTGGAGTTGTAGACAGTGCCGAAGGATGTTGCAGGTTACAGAGGGACATAGATAAGCTGCAGAGCTGGGCTGAGAGGTGGCAAATGGAGTTTAATGTGGAGAACTGTGAAATGATTCACTTTGGAAAGAATAACAGGAATGCGGAATATTTGGCTAATGGTAAAATTCTTGGTAGTGTGGATGAGCAGAGGGATCTCGGTGTCCATGTACATAGATCCCTGAAAGTTGCCACCCAGGTTGATAGGGTTGTGAAGAAGGCCTATGGTGTGTTGGCCTTTATTGGTAGAGGGATTGAGTTCCGGAGCCATGAGGTCATGTTGCAGTTGTACAAAACTCTAGTACGGCCGCATTTGGAGTATTGCGTACAGTTCTGGTCGCCTCATTATAGGAAGGACGTGGAAGCTTTGGAACGGGTGCAGAGGAGATTTACCAGGATGTTGCCTGGTATGGAGGGAAAATCTTATGAGGAAAAGCTGATGGACTTGAGGTTGTTTTCGTTAGAGGGAAGAAGGTTAACAGGTGACTTAATAAAGGCATACAAAATGATCAGAGGGTTAGATAGGGTGGACAGCGAGAGCCTTCTCCCGCGGATCGAGGTGGCTAGCACGAGGGGACATAGCCTTAAATTGAGGGGTAATAGATATAGGACAGAGTTCAGATGTGGGTTTTTTTACGCAAAGAGTGGTGAGGCCGTGGAATGCCCTACCTGCAACAGTAGTGAACTCGCCAACATTGAGGGCATTTAAAAGTTTATTGGATAAGCATATGGATGATAAGGGCATAGTGTAGGTTAGATGGCCTTTAGTTTTTTTTTTCCATGTCGGTGCAACATCGAGGGCCGAAGGACCTGTACTGTGCTGTATCGTTCTATGTTCCATGTTCTATGAAGTGCGTTTCCGGGTAATGACTCGAGAAGGTCAGAAAGCTGGTTAGGTTAGCAGGCAAGAAGTAAAACTTTGGAATAAATGGGCCTTTTTGCGACCGGCAAGCCGTGATAAGTTGGGTACTGCAGGGACCTGTGCTTGGACCCCAAATGTTCATATTATGTACTAATGATTTGAACGAGGAAACTGAATGTAGTATCTCCTAATTTGCAGATTGTACAAAGTTTGGTGTAAAGGTGAATTGTAGAGAGGATGCAGAGATGCTTCAAAGAGATTTGGGCAGGCGGCGTCAGTGGGCGTATGCATTCAGATGCAGTATAATACGGATAAATGTGAGTTTATACACTTTCGCAGCAAAAAAATGATGACAGATTATTATTTGAATGAGTGTAAATTGAGAGAGGTGGACACTTGGTGTCCACATGCATCAGTTGCTGAATATAAATGTGCAGGTTCTGCAGGCTGTAAAGGAAGCAAAGGGATGTAAGCCTTCATAGCAAAGAACAAAGAAAAGTACGGCACAGTAACAGGCCTTTCGGCCCTCGAAGCCCGTGCCTACCATGCTGCCCGTCTAAACAAAAATCTTCTACACTTTCTAGGTCCGTATCACTCTATTCCCATTCTATTCATGTATTTGTCCAGATGCCCATTAAATCTCACTATCGCACCTGCTTCCTCCACCACCCCCGGCAGCAAGTTCCAGACACCCACTACCCTCTGTGTAAAACACTTGCCACAGACATCCCCTCTAAACCTTGCCCCTCGCACATTAAACCCCTGCAAGAATATTTGAGTTAAGCACGGGGATGTTTCGCGCTTTAATGAGAGTATTGTGTACAGTTTTGGTTCCTATATCGGAGGACGGATTTTCTTGCTATGATGAGAGACCGCGAAGATTGCACAGGTTGAGTTCTGGGATGGTGGGACTTTCATATGAGGAGAGTCTAATTCGGTTAAGGTTATATTCATTGGAGTTTAGAAGAGTGAGTGGGATCTCATAGCAACTTATAAAATTATAACAGGATGAGGCAGGATAGATTCAGAAAGAATGGTCCAGCTGGTGGGGCAATCCATAACTCGGCGGTCATGGTTTGAGAATCAGGGCTAAGACTTTTGAAGTGAAGAGAGTGGTGAATCTGTGGAAATCAGTAGCACAGAAATAGTTGAGGCCAGAACGTTTTGCAATTTCTAGAAATAATTTGATGTAACGGGATTTGACGGGCAGCACGGTAGCATAGTGGTTAGCATAAATGCTTCACAGCTCCAGGGTCCCAGGTTCGATTCCCGGCTGGGTCACTGTCTGTGTGGAGTCTGCACGTCCTCCCAGTGTGTGCGTGGGTTTCCTCCGGGTGCTCCGGTTTCCTCCCACAGTCGAAAGATGTGCGGGTTAGGTGGATTGGCCTTGCTAAATTGCCCGTAGTGTCCTAAAAAAAAGTAAAGTTAGGCGGGGCGGGGGGGCGGGGGCTTGTTGGGTAACGGGTATAGGGTGGATACGTGGGTTTGAGAAGGGTGATCATTGCTCGGTCCAACATCCCAGTGAGTGGGTGGTGGAACAGGAGTGGTCGTCTGCTGTGGGGAAGCATAAACATCTATGTTTAGGGTCACACCGCCATGATAGGAACAAGAAGGCGGAGTTGTTATTCTACTGGGTCTACTGATCAGGCTAGTGATGAGACACATGGCATGGTGTGTGATAGTCATTTGCGTTAAAGGGAAATCAGGTCGAAGGTTTGTTGGGTAAGTTGGTATTTTGCGCGGGTCATTGTACATTGTCCAATCGGTTTGTACACCTGTCGGGTTACTCAGTTAGGGTTGGATAGTGAGGTTTGCATGATTCTGACTGCCAATCACGGGGATGCACTGCACAGTTGCACATCCGCTGGCTCTCCCACGAAAGACAAGATGACAGGTTAACTGAATTTAACCCACAAAAATCGGAACAAAACATCCCCTCAAAACAAACCTCAACTGACGAGAACGACGGATTTAGCGTCCTGGAGGCGACAATAAAGAAAAAGAACAAAGAACAAATAAAAATGACAGCACTGGAACAGGCCCTTCGGCCCTCCCAGCCTGCGCCGATCCAGATCCTTTATCTAAACCTGTCGCCTATTTTCCAAGGATCTACTTCCCTCTGTTCCCTGTCCGTTCATATATCTGTCCAGATGCATCTTAAATGATGCTATCGTGCCGCTATTACCACCTCCGCTGATAAAGTGTTCCAGGCACCCACCACCCTCTGCGTAAAAACATCTCCATGCACATCTCCCTTAAACTTTTCCCGTCGCACCTTGAAATCGTGACCCCTTGTAATTGACACTCCTACTATTGGAAAAAGCTTGTTGCTATCCACCCTGTCCATACATCTCATAATTTTGCAGACCTCAATCAAGACCCCCTCAACCTCCGTCTTTCCAACGAAAGATGTTGGTGGCGACCTATAAGAATCTGAAAGCAAAGATGGACGACCAGGATAATTGGTCGAGACGCCAAAATATTGACGTAGTGTGCCTTCGACAAGGAATTGACGACAGGGACCGACCTATTCCGTGGCCCAGAAGCTACATAATAAAATCATAATAATGATCGCTTATTGTCACAAGTAGTATTCAATGAAGTTACTGTGAACAGCCCCTAGTCGCCACATTTCGGCGCCTGTTCGGAGAGGCCGGTAGGGGAATTGAACCCTTGCTGCTGTCTATTTAGCCCAGTGTGCTAAACCAGCCTCCACATAATTAAATTGGGAGAGGCAAGTCTCCGGAGATCGACAGGGCCCATAATTCTTCCAGCCGACTCCCAGGCCGGGAAGCAGCTGAGAGTGGTAATTACCAAGCTACACGGACACCAAGAACAGGACATGATCCTTTGCAGTTGGAGGAACACAAGATGAGAGTCTATCAGTACATTGGGGCAGAACTGGATAAGTGTCGCGCAGATTTAACAGGCAAAGTCAACCTTCAACAGCAACAACATCAACTTCGGAATGTTGTCCACAGACAGTCTGGGTAACATACCAATGCAGAGAGCATTATTTCACTCCCCCTGAAGAGGCAGATGGGTTAGACCAAAATAATAATAACAATCACTTATTTTCACAAGCAGGCTTCAATGAAGTTACTGTGAAAATCCCATGGTCGCCAAATTTTGGCACCTGCTCGGGCAGGTCAGTACGGGAATTGAACTCACGCTGCGAGATTTGCTTTGCGTAACAAGTCAGTAATTTAGCACCGTGTGCTAAACCAGCCCCCTACGGACAACGCCAACAACAGGAGAGATAGCAATGAGGCGGTCAGAGAGGCGAAAGGAAACAACATTCACCAATTAACGCGGGACTGTATCATCTCTTTTTGAACGGTGTTTGCTCGAGGTGTTGGGGAGGATTTAAACTAATCATAGAATCATAGAATTTACAGTGCAGAAGGAGGCAATTCAGCCCATCGAGTCTGCACCGGCTCTTGGAAAGAGCACCCTACCCAAGGTCAACAACTCCATAAGCCAGTAACCCCACCCAACACTAAGGGCAATTTTGGAAAGTAAGGGCAATTTATCATGGCCAATCCACCTAACCTGCACATCTTTGGACTGTGGGAGGAAACCGGAGCACCCGGAGGAAACCCACGCACACACGGGGAGGATGTGCAGACTCCGCACAGTAATGTGGCAGGGGGATGGGAATTGATGCAGGAAGTCAGAAGGGACTGTTTCTGACAGGGACAGAAACAAAAGGCAGTAAGGGGGTAAGTGTAAGGCAGTGAAGCCATCGTCAAAAATGAAAAAGGGATACAGTACAAGGTACAGTGACTGAGAGGAGCACAGTGAATAGGCCCAGTCACACTACAAGGAATAAAACGGGAAGTAAAAACATAAATGGTACACGACGCGGCAGGTTGTTACATGAAGATATGGGTTCAACGACAAGGAAAATTAGGAGAAAGGTTAAGAGGAAATATAACTGGAGAAGTTACTGACCGAGGTGTTAAGATTCAAAACAGAGGTATAAACGCCAACATGAATGTACATTACCTGAATGCTCCTAGTATTCAGAATAAGGTAAATGAGTTGATGGCGCAAATCAACGTGAATGACTATGATTTGGTGGCCATTACAGAAATATGGATGGCCAAGACGGGGAGTTAAATGTCATAGAACACAGAACAGCGCAATACGGCCCTTGATGTTGCGCCGACCTGTGAAACCATCTGGCCGATCTGACCTACACTATTCCATTTTCATCCATATGTCTATCCAGTGTCCACTTAAATGCCCATAAAGTTGGCGAGTCTACTACTGTTGCAGGCAGGGCGTTCCACACCCGTACTACTCTCTGAGTAAAGAAACTGCCTCTGACATCTGTCCTATATCTACCACCCCTCAATTTAAAGCTATGTCCCCTCGTGTTGGTCATCACCATCCGAGGAAAGAGACTCTCACTGTCCACCCTATCTAACCCTCTGACTATCGTATATGTCTCTATTAAGTCACCTCTCAGCCTTCCCCTCTCTAACGAAAACAACCTCAAGGCCCTGAGCCTTTCCGCGTAAGTCCTTCCGTCCACACCAGGCAACATCCAAGCAACTCTCCTCTGAACCCTTTCCAAAGCTTCCACATCCTTCCTAGAATGTGGTGACCAGAACTGCACGCAGTACTCCTGGAGCGGAAGCACCGGAGTTATGTTCAGCTGCAGCATGACCTTGTGGCTTCGAAACTCAATCCCCCTACTGATAAAGGCTAGCACACCATATGCCTTCTTAACAGCCCTATTAACCTGCGTGCAACTTTCAGGGATTTATGTACCTGGATGCCGAGATCTCTCTGTGCATCTACACTACCAAGAATCTTGCCATTAGCCCAGTACTCTGCATTCCTGTTACTCCTTCCAAAGTGAACCACCTCACACTTTTCCGCATTAAACTCCATCTGCCACCTCTCAGCCCAACTCTGCAGCTTATCTATGTCCCTCTGTATCCTATAACATCCTTCAGCACTATCCACAACTCCACCGAATTTCGTGTCATCTGCAAATTTACTACCCCATCCTTCTACACCCTCTTCTAGGTCATTTATAAAAATGACAAACAGCAGTGGCCCAAAACAGATCCTTGCGGTACACCACTAGTAACTGAACTCCAGGATGAACATTTGCGATCAACCACCACCCTCTGTCTTCTTTCAGCTAGCCAATTACTGATCAAACCGCTAAATCACCTTCAATCACATACTTCCTTATTTTCTGCAATAGTCTACCGTGGGGAACCTTACCAAACGCCTTACTGAAATCCATACACACCACATCAACCAGTTTATCCTCCTCCACCTGTTTGGTCACCTTCACAAAAAACTCAATAAGGTTTGTGAGCCCACCTAACCTTCACAAAGCCGTGTTGAGTATCGCTATCAACTTGTTCTTTTCAAGATGATTATAAACCCTATCTCTTTAAACCCTTTCCAACATTTTACCCACTACCGAAGTAAGGCTCACAGGTCTATCGTTACCAGGGTTGACTCTGCTTCACTTCTTGAACAAGGGGACAACATTTGCTATCCTCCAGTCTTCTGGCACTATTCTTGTCGACAAAGACGACATAAAGATCAAGGACAAAGGCTATGCAATCTCCTCCCTGGCTTCCCAGAGAATCATAGGGTTATTCCCATCTGGCCCAGGGGACTTAGCTAATTTTACACTTTCCAAAATTGCTAACACCTCCTCGTTGTGAACCTCAATTCCATCTAGCCTGGTCGACTGAACCTGAGTATTCTCCTCGACAACATTGTCTTTCTCCAGAGTAAACACTGACGAAAAATATCCATTTAACGCTTCCCCTATCACCTCTGATTCCACATACTACTTTCCACTACTTTCCTTGATTGGCCCTAATCTTACTCTAGTCATTCTTTTTTTCCTGATATAACTATAGAAAGCCTTAGGGATTTATTTGATCCTATCCGCCAACGTCTTTTCGTGTCCTCTCCTCGCTCTTCTTAACTCTCCCTTTAGGTCCTTCCTGGCTAACTTGTAACTCTCAAGTGCCCTAACTGAGCCTTCATGTCTCATCCGAACATAAGCCTTCTTCTTCCTCTTGACATATGCTTCAACTTCCTTTGTAAACCACGGTTCCCTTGCTCGACAACTTCCTCCCTGACTGACAGGTACATACTTATCAAGGGCACGCAGTAGCTGTTCCTTGAAAAAGCTCCACATTTCGATTGTACCCATCCCCTGCAGTTTCCTTCCCCATCCTATACATCCTACATCTTGCCGAATAGCATCATAAATGCATTTCCCCCAGATATAATTATTGCCTTGCGGTATATACCTATCCCTGCCCATTGCTAAAGTAAACATCACCGAATTGTGATCACTATCACCAAAGTGCTCACCTACATCTAAATCTAACACCTGGCCGGGTTCATTACCCAGTACCAAATCCAATGTGGCCTCGGCCCTTGTTGGCCTGTCTACATACTGTGTCAGAAAACCCTCCTGCACACACTGCACAAAAACTGACCCATCTATAGTACTCGAACTATAGTATTTCCAGTCAATATTTGGAAAGTTAAAGTCCCCCATAACAACTACCCTGTTACTCTCGCTCTTGACGAGAATCATCTTTGCAATCCTTTCCTCTACATCTCTGGAACTAATCGGAGGTCTATAGACAACTCCCAACAGGGTGACCTCTCCTCACCTGTTCCTAACCTCGGCCCATACTACCTCAGTAGACGAGTCCTCAAACGTCCTTTCTACCGCCGTAATACTTTACTTGACTAACAATGCCACACCCCCCCCCCTTTTACCATCTTCTCTGTTCTTCAAGAAACATCTAAATTCTGGAACCTGCAACAACCATTCCTGTCCCTGCTCCACCCATGTATCCGAAATCGCCACAACAACGAAATCCCAGGGACCAACCCATGCTGCAAGCTCACCCACCTTATTCCGGATGCTCCTGGCGTTGAAGTAGATACACTTCAAACCAGCATCTTGCTTTCCGGTGCCCTCTTTTGAACTGTTAACCCTATCCCTGACCTCACTACTCTCAACATCCTGTACACTGGGACTATAATTCAGGTACCCATCCCCCGAGGGGGATATCCGAGGGCATTAACCTATTCGGAAGGACTGAGTGGATGGTAAAGGAGGTGGTGTAGCTCTGTTATTGAAGGATGTTACCAGGGTAAGAAAAAAGGATGACATCGATGCGATGGAGGATAAGATTGAATCCATTTGGGTGGAAATCAGGAAAAGTAAGGCGTTAAAGTCACTGATAGGAGTAGTCTATAGGCCACCAAATAGTAACATTATGGTGGGGTAGGCAATAAACAAAGAAATAACTGATGCACGGAGAAATGGTACTGCAGTTATCATGGAGGATTTTAATCTACATGTCGATTGCTTTTACCAGGTCGATCAAGGCTGCCTTGAGGAGCAGTTTATAGAATGTATCCGAGCGAGATACTTTCATAGAACAGTATATAATGGGACCTACGAGGGAACAAGCGGTCCTAGATATGGTCCTGTGTAATGAAACAGGATTGATTAATGATCTCATAGTTCACTTGTGTTTTCTGCTGGAACAAAGAAGATTACTATGGGATGAGTGAAGAACTAGCTAAGGTAGACTTGGAGCAAAGGGTTTATGGCGATACAGTAGAGGAACAGTGGCGAACATTCCAAGTGATTTTTCACGGTGCTCAGCAAAGTTTCATACCAACAAAAAGGAAGGGCGGCAGGAAGAAGGATATCTACGGAAATAAGGGAGAGTATCAGGTTGAAGGAAAAAGCATATAAAGTGTCAAAGGTTAGTGGGAGACTAGAGGACTGGGAAATCTTTAGGGAGCAACAGAAAGCTACTAAAAAGGCTATAAAGAAGAGTAAGATAGATTATGGGAGTAAATTTGGTCAGAATATAAAAACAGATAGGAAAGGTTTGTACAAATATATAAAACAAAAAAGAGTGGCTAAGGTAAATACCTGTCCTTGCGAGGATGAGAAGGGATATTTAATAATGGGAGATGAGGAAAGGGCTGAGGAACTGAAAAGGTTTTTTGGGACGGTCTTCACAGTGGAACACACAAATAACATGCCAGTGAGAGATAAAAATGAGGCTGTGACAGGTGAGGACCTTGAGATGATTATTATCACTAAGGAGGTAGTGATGGACAAGCTAATGGGGATAAACGTAGCCGTCTCCTGGCCGTGATGGAATGCATGCCAGAGTGCTTAAATAGATGGCTAGGCAAATTGCAAATGCACTAGTGATAGTTTACCCAAATTCACCAGACTCTGGTGATGTCCCGGCGGACTGGAGATTAGCAAACGTGACACAACTGTTTAAAAAAGAAGGTAGGCAGAAAGCGGATAATTATATGCCAGTGAGCCAAAATAAATACCATTAACCCTGTATTCCGCATTCAGAATTGTCCTTCCAAAATGGACAACCTCACACTTAGAACATAGAACAGTACAGCACAGAACAGGCCCTTCGGCCCTCGATGTTGTGCCGAGCAATGATCACCCTACTTAAACCCACGTAACCCGTATACCCGTAACCCAACAATCCCCCCATTAACCTTACACTACGGGCAATTTAGCATGGCCACTCCACCTAACCCGCACATCTTTGGACTGTGGGAGGAAACCGGAGCACCCGGAGAAAACCCACGCACACACAGGGAGGACGTGCAGACTCCACACAGACAGTGACCCAGCCGGGAATCGAACCTGGGACCCTGGAGCTGTGAAGCATTGATGCTAACCACCATGCTACCGTGAGGCCCCTTAACTTGTCAGGGTTAAACTCCATCTGCCACTTCTCAGCACAGCTCTGCATTCTATCTATGTCTCTTTGAAGCCGACAACAGCCCTCCTCACTATCCACAACTCCACCAATCTTCGTATCATCTGCAAATTTACTGACCCACCCTTCAACTCCCTCATCCAAGTCGTTAATGAAAATCACAAACAGCAGAGGACCCAGAACTGATCCATGCGGCACGACACTGATAACTGGGCTCCAGGCTGAATATTTGCCATCCACCACCACTCTCTGTCTTCTACCGGTTAGCCAGTTTGTTATCCAACTGGCCAAATTTCCCACTATCCCATGCCTCCTTACTTTCTGCATAAGCCTACCATGGGAAACCTTATCAAATGCCTTACTAAAATCCATGTACACAACATCCACTGCTTTAGCTTCATCCACATGCTTGGTCACCTCCTCAAAGAATTCAATAAGACTTGTAAGGCAAGACCTACCCCTCACAAATCCGTGCTGACTATCCCTAATCAAGCAATGCCTTTCCAGATGCTCAGAAATCCTATCCCTCAGTACCCTTTCCATTACTTTGCCTACCACCGAAGTAAGACTAACTGGCCTGTAATTCCCAGGGTTATTCCTATTCCCTTTTTTGAACAGGGGCACGACATTCGCCACTCTCCAATCCTCTGGTACCACTCCTGTTGACAGCGAGGACGAAAAGATCATTGCCAACGGCTCTGCAATTTCATTTCTTGCTTCCCATAGAATCCTTGGATATATCCCGTCAGGCCCGGGGGACTTGTCTATTCTCCAGTTTTTCAAAACGCGCAACACATTTTCCTTCCTGACAAGTATCTCCTCAAGCTTATCAGTCTGCTTCACGCTGTCCTCTCCAACAATATGGCTCCTCTCGTTTGTAAATACTGAAGAAAAATACTTGTTCAAGGCCTCTCCTATATCTTCAGACTCAATACACAATCTCCCGCTACTGTCCTTAATCGGACCTACCCTCGCTCTAGTCATTCTCATATTTCTCACATATGTGTAAAAGGCCTTGGGGTTTTCCTTGATCCTACCCGCCAAAGATTTTTCATACCCTGTCTTAGCTCTCCTAATCCCTTTCTTCAGTTCCCTCCTGGCTATCTTGTATCCCTCCAGCGCCCTGTCTGAACCTTGTTTCTTCAGCCTTACATAAGTCTCCTTCTTCCTCTTAACAAGACATTCAACCTCTCTTGTCAACCATGGTTCCCTCACTCGACCATCTCTTCCCTGCCTGACAGGGACATACATATCAAAGACACGCAGTACCTGTTCCTTGAACAAGTTCCACATTTCACTTGTGTCCTTCCCTGACAGCCTATGTTCCCAACTTCTGCACTTCAATTCTTGTCTGACAGCATTGTATTTACCCTTCCCCCAATTATAAACCTTGCCCTGCTGCTCGCACCTATCCCTCTCCATTACTAAAGTGAAAGTCACAGAATTGTGGTCACTACCTCCAAAATGCTCCCCCACTAACAAATCTATCACCTGCCCTGGTTCATTACCAAATACTAAATCCAATATGGCCTCCCCTCTGGTCGGACAATCTACATACTGTGTTAGAAAAGCTTCCTGGACACACTGCACAAACACTACCCCATCCAAACTATTTGATCTAAAGAGTTTCCACTCAATGTTTGGGAAGTTGAAGTCATGTTGGGTGGTGGCTGAACAAAGGGAAACCCCAAAGCACAGGTTTCCGGCTTCATAGAATCATAACATGTACAGTTCAGGAGGCCATTCAGCACATCGAGTCTGCACCGACCCTCAGAAAGAGCAGCCTGCCCAAGCCCACACCTCCACTCTATCCACTAAGCCAGTAACGCAGTAACTCCAAACAACCCAACTTTTTTTTGGATACAAAGGGCAACTTCGCATGGCCAATCCACTTAACTTACACATCTTTGGAGTGTGGGAGGAAACCGGAGCACCCAGAGGAAACCCACGCACACAGTGGGAGAAAGTGCAAACTCTGCACAGACAATGACCCACGTCCGGAATCTAACTTGGGATCCTGGAGCAGTGGAGCTACTGTGATAACCACTGTGCTACCGTGCCCCCCTTCATGTGAATATGGTATCCGTGGCCATTTTGGATGGCATCAACAAATTAAAAGTCTGGGATTCAGGGGTGTAGCCAAAAGGCAAGTATGGTTAATAACACAGGAGGGGTGGGGTCGCACAAATGCCGCATCAGAATAGTTCACTGGAACATCAGGGGACCTAACGTCCCAGTGAAAAGGACCAGGGTTGTCACCCACTTTAAATGTATGAAAGCCAGCGTACACTTCCTCCAATAAAATAAACAGAGGGAAAGGGACTGACTGCTGCTAATGAAGGGCAGGATGGAACGGACGTACCATTCATGTTATGGGTCGAGAACTAGGGAGATAGCCATACTGTATGTAAAAGGCCGACGTTTACTGCTATGTAGATGGTTAAGGACCAAAGAGGATGGTAGTTCATGGTCAGCCGTGTCCTAGGTGGGGGACCAGTCATCCTGCTGAATGTTTATGCACCAAACTGGAATGACATGGAGTTTGTAAAAAAGACCATGGTGGAAATCATTGACATAGATACGCATTGACAAATCACTTTGGAGGCGCGGGGAAGGTTGGTGGTGGGGAGAGCGGGGTAGTTCAACTCTGTACAGCATCACTGATGGACCGATCGAACCCCAAAACGGGTAAAACTGCAGGCATGGCTGGAGAACTAGGAAATTCCTCGCAACAGCCCGGAGACGGGAGTCCGCCCGTCCAGTGACTGCCAGAGGACCGAAACCCACCCGACCAGCGACTGCCAGAGGACCGGAGTCCACCAACCCAATAAACTCCACAGCCTATACCAACAATACTATAACGTTCCTGTTGCAGGAGAACTGCTGTATGCTTTCCCCGGTGCAGTCCCGATTCGGCCCACACCAGAGTCCAACCACGTGGTCACTCCCGCCAGTCTCCGACCACTTGACCCGACCCAACCACGTTGTATTCAGCCTGCTCATGATGCTGAAGAACGTCGGAGAAGAAAAGGTAAAAGGCGGGTCCTTTCCGCATCCCACCAAGGTCAACTCAGCCTGACTAGACCGCTGGGATGTGAGCCCACGCCACTGAAGCAGAAATGCCAGAATGACTCCCGGAGCGATAGCTACCCACCCGATCACACCGTAAGGTGAAACCGACCTCGCCGCCCCAGGAGACCAGATTGTCCCACGTACAGCCCTCTTCAGTGAGCCTGACGCCACCACAATCATCCACGATCCCTCCAAACGTAACCACTTATCTTACGCAAAGCCAGCGCGGACGGAAAGTGAGAATTATATTAGGCGCTTCAAGACTCCTCTTCCCAGCGTAGTCCTGGCGAATGTCCAAGCGAAAGAGAACGAGATGGATGACCTCAACGCTAGCCTTACCTCCCAGAGTGAAGTGAGAAAGTGCTGTGTGCTCTGATATCCTCGGCAACGTGGTTTATCTGGCCACACTAGACTGCGCCATCCTAACCGAAGGCTTCTCGATCTACCGGATGAATCGCACGATGGCCTCAGGCATGTCGAAGGGGGAGTGGGGGGGGAGGTGTGTTTTCCTCCTCATCAAAACCTCCTGGTTCTCGGATGTGGTGCCCCTACCGTTCTACTGCTCACCAGACCTAAAATACCTGACGGTGAAGTATCACCCTTTCTACCTCCCATTTGAATTCACCTCTGTACTCATCAAACAGTCTAAATCCAACCCCAGCGGAATTGAAAAAAACAATTAACTTACTACTCGCCAAGAAACAAATCACTCAAGTCCTGATAATCGTGGCTGGAGATCTGGGTTCTACCCAAACTCCATCAACATGTCTCCTGCCACACCAGAGGTACAAGCACCCTCGACTAGTGCTGAAGGAACATCAAAGGTTCCATTCCATACAGTTCTATCCCCCAACCACACTTTGGCAAATCCGACCACAAGTCGGTACTCCTACTTCCGGCTTACAAACAGCAACTTAAGCGTGCTGAGCCAGTCAAGAAAATCATTCCGTAGTCAGCCAAGACCTCCTCCACAGACTGCTTGGAGTTTGTGGACTGGTCCATATTCAAGGCCGCCGCAGTTAACCTTGACGAGTATGCAATCACTGTCACAGATTTCATCACCAAGTGTGTTGAGCACTGTGTACAAAATAAGACAATACGAGTGTTCCCGAATAGGAAACCCTGGCTTAACTGAAAGGTTCGCTCCCTGCTGAAGTTCCGGAAGGAGGAGTTCATGTCTGAATACCTTGACCTGTCTAAGAAATTCAGGAACGACGTACGGAAAGCCATCAGGGATGCAAAAAAGACATTACCGCAGCAAACTGGAGTCCCAGCCGAACGACACTTACCCACGACGTTTCTGGCAGGGCTTACGCAAGGTTGCAGACGACAAAGCAAGGCCAGGCAGAATCTCTGGGGTTGGGGCATCCCCCCATACCCCCCTCCCCCCGATGAACAGAACAAGTACTATGCCCGCTTTGAACAGGCGGACAATATACAGCGCCAGCTGCTCCAACAGCCCTGGACATACTCATGCGCATTATTACAGCCTCAGAGGTAAGAACTACCTTTTTGAAAATGAACCTACAGAAAACGAGCTGGCCCGATGGAGACCCTGGGTGAGCACTCAGATCTCCGCAGACCAGCTGCCGAGTGTATTTGCAGATATCATCAACACCTTCCTTCTCCGCTCCGAGGTTCCCACCACCTTCAAGAAGACCACATAATACCAGTACCAAAGAAGAACAAGGTAGCTTGTCTCAACGAATACTTACCGGTGGCCCTGACGTCTGTTATCATGAAATGTGCAGCTAGACATGGGACAGATCACCATCAGCCTCCCCGGAGGTCTCGATCCATTGCAGATCGCCGATCGCCGCAACCGGTCCACAGCAGATGCTATCTCCCTGACACTCCAGTCAACACTCAAACAGCTTCGTCAGACTGCTGTTCATAGACAGCAGTTCTGCCTTCAACACCATTATCCCGCCAAGCCTATTAACTAAACTCTGCAGTTTTGGACTTGACCCCTCCCTGAGCAGCTGGATCTTTGATTTCCTCATCAGCAGACCTTAATCTGTCAGGATAGGTAACAGGACCTCCTCCACAATAGTCATCAACACCGGATTCCTACAAGGATGGGTGCTCAGTCCTCTCCTGTACTTCCTGTACACACAGGACTGTGTGGAAATATTTAACTCCAATTCAACCTATAAGTTTGCGGATGATTAACGAATGTGGTGGGTCGTATCTCAAACATTGACGAATTAGACTACAGAAGGGCGATAGATCACTTGGTTGCATGATGTACCGAAACATCCTCTCTCTTAAACCAGCAAAACAACGGAACTGATCAGCGACTTCAGGAGGCATATGTCGACACACACCACCCCCGTCTACATCAATGGCTCCAAGGTGGAGATGGTCGATAGCTTTTAGTTCCTGAGGTCACCATCATCAAAAGTGTGTCCTTGTAACTCACGTTCATGCAACAGTCAAGAAAGCCCAATAATGTCTACTTCCTATGGAAGTTAAAGAAATTCTGCATGTTTCCATCGACTCTCACAAAAGTTCGACAGATGTGCCATAGAGAGCATCCTATCCGGCTGCATCACAGCCTGGTGTGGCAACTGTTCAGCCAATGATCACAAGAAACTGTCGATTGTGGTGAACCTAGGCTCCCATTAATCCTTTCTACTGCTCCCGCTGCCTCAGGGAGGCAGACAGCATTATCAGGGACTCCTCACACCTAGGCTTTGCCCTCTTCCAGACTATTCCACCAGGCAGAAGATACAGAAGTCTGATGTCCTGTACATCCACCAAAAATCCTCCTCACGCTACTTGACTCCTCAACAGCTCTCTCTCGGACTGATCTTTTCCCTTTAAGAATACTATTCACGCCGCCCTATGCTGCTCTTGCTCATGTATTCGCTTTGTTTGGCCCTTGTCTGCACTGCAACCAATCACTATTTGTCCATATACTTTTTCGATTGCTCTCTTTGTCTTCTATGTGCGTACAGTGTACCTTCCCTTGGCCGCAGAAAAATATTTTTCACTGTACTTCGGTACATGTGACAATCAATCAATGGGCAATTGAACATACTCAGCACCTCACATGGAGGTTGGACACGCCCTCCTGGCCGAAAAAGTCTTCTGCCAGAGAGCATCACTGGCCATAGGCGAGTAAGTTACTAACAACAGGATCAGGGAGGTCTCACCCTCCACGTTCTGGGCGGCTCTGAAGGCTGTGATCAGAGGACAGACCGTCGCCTACAAGGCGCGAAGAAAGAGGGAAGAGAGCAGTCTCCATTATTAGAAAATGCCGCACGAGCAAATGAGAGCATTTCACAAGATCAGTGGGACAATCTTAATTGTGAATTCAGCATGTTGCCACACGAAGACACATTTCCCTGCCGGTAATGGTTACAATGGGAAATCGTATTGAAAAACGGCGGGAAGTAGAATCCGGCCACCAGCCAACAACGAGCGGCCGAGAAACACACGTCTGGCTGACTGGAGAAATCCACGATGTTTTTAATCATTGGACATGCTGTAAAATATTTGTAAGTTACCAAACGCTGACTGATCACGCAGATTCAAGGTACATTCTGTCAAGAGCAAAATGAAATGAAAATGAAAACCGCTTATTGTCACGAATAGGCTTCAATGAACCTACTGTGAAAAGCCCCTAGTCGCCACATTCCGGCGCCTGTCCAGGTATCGAACCGTGCTGCTGGCCTGCTTGGTCTGCTTTAAAAGCCAGCGATTTAGCCTGGTGAGCTACACCAGCCCCATAATATGCTTCTCGTCCATTAATGGACGAGAAAACGATAGTTTGGCAGAAAACCTGACAATTCCCGTACGAGACATCGAAAGAAAATAAGATGGGAATGGTGAGCAACTGGATGCAATCAAATCCTGTTCAAATGGGCACTGGGAATGAACCTCCAGAAAGGGACTCAAGAGAAATTGCCTATCTCGATAACCAGGGAAGTTCCCAATCGCTGTTCCATTAAGTTAAGTTAGGGTTTAGTGGACATAACACAGATGGTTTGAATAAAGGTGAACTTCGCGGCATGGTGTATATAATTCTTGTTATTTGGTGATGTATTTAACACTTAAACCATTCGCTCATAACAGTGCAGACATTGACGTGACTACTTTAGTGATGCATAATTTGTTTTACTTCGGTTTACCAATGTCGGTGTTTATTTTTCTTGGGCTGACCTATTTATTATACAAATCTAAACTGCATGGTCATAGTTACACTGGGCTTTGGGGTAAAAACACACTGAACTGATTGCAGATATCGCTCAAGAATGCAAGTGCAGAGACAGATAAGAGCTCGGCCACCACACAATAATCAGTCACTGTGTGGTGTTCATAATCAGTAAATTTTCAACTTCTGGAACTGCAAGAGAATCAGATTATGTTCTCCAGACCCTCATAGTCTAAGGAATATATTGCGATACTCGATGGTCTCCAAAATGTGTCTCTTGGTGACGGACAAATGGATACAAAGCAAGATCGACACATTTCAATTCAGGAGCATATTATGCAAGATCAGTTAATGACACAAATCAAATTATCGCCACCCATTACATTCGTAAAACACGCTGCTGGAGGCATGAAGTTCAGAAACGTGCAGGCCAAACACAGGCTAAAGACAAGCACAAATAACTTATTCATCCAGTTTCTAATTCACACTCAGTGAAATTCTACATTGACAGAGATCGATTCATTGTGAAGTCAGCTGGTGAACCAGTGAACTGGGCACAATTATTTCATTGAATGCAAGCTTTTTATTACAAATATCTTCCTTCTCCCCCAAAAATTCCCAGTCGCCAATAATCTGCGTATTAGACTTACTCAGGTTACATAATGCCCGTCAACTGTGTATCGACAGCCTGAATGATGGAAGCAGTCTATAACAAATATTCCTGACAACATATGCGGCCGTGTGCAGAGTGCGGTTTGTGACCCACACTCTACACAATTCCAGTCTTACATATACTCCAAGTTCACTTGCCTACTGGTATAAAGTATTCCACTCGTGTTATTGACATACACTTGGGACGGTTCTACAGTGATAGATAGCCCCGCCATTCAAACCTCCAACACTAGGCAAACACTTGATAATACAATGAGAAATAATACGATGAAAAAAATGTTCATAAGTTCATTTTCAGTGGCAACAATGCAGGATAATTGCCTGGGATTTACAGAACTTTGATAAATTATCTCCACGATGGACTGCCGTTTGATCCTTGATGAAGATTATTCGTGACAGATAAAAACTATAGACAAGCTCACGTGCAGATTTACAGAACTACCACGGGTATCGTCACTTACCCGGTACACCAATAATGGCGAGAGTCGTGTAGGATATTTTCAATATCTTGTGAATGAGAATATTCATTTTCCTCGTAAAGTTTTCAGTCTCTGCGTTAGAAATAAATAATTCTGATTTAAATTGTGAGACGGTACATTTCATCGTAAATTATACCCTGCAAAAATCTCCATAGGGATATCGAGGTTAAATAGCCTCTTATGTTGTTTTTGATAGCTAAAGTTAGAACAAACAGATTGCGACATCCGTGCTAATTCCCTATTGTGAAATAACACATCGAACATGTGGCTTGAATTTAATAACCAAACTAAAATAAAATGAATTAACTATAATTTGCTGACGATAACTGGAATTTGTATGTCACCAGACATGTGTAGATTCGAGCCAACATAATTAAGTATATTTCTCTTTTTTTTTCGTTGTGATATATATTTTTTTCTCCGTTCATGCAGTAATTGAATTTCTACGATCATCTACCCCGGCTTTAATACTACTTCCCCCTCACGGTACTTACTTCAAAATATTTCCCTGGACCAGCCTACCTCCTCAGCAATTTCTACGATCAGACTGGACGTTGAAGGCCGCATCAGTGCATTCTGGGATTGCGCTGCTTCTCTTTACCTGAATTGAATCAGTCAAACAATTGAAGTTTGACATCCTGTGAATCTTCGAAGTAATACAGCTCCATAGAACAATACAGACCTTCAAAATGAGAGAGCCCCTCCAATTCGAAGGATGCGATGAACCATAAGACAAACAAAATGTTAATATATTGTGTTAAAGCCACAGAAGTTCAGTCCAGCGGTGTTAATAAGAAACTAAAAACGCAGCACTGTCTGAAAGCACAATATGAGAACATGTCAATCGCATCCCGAATAAAACAACAAGAGTAAGGAATAGACTGGGCCTTGGAATTAAAAAAAATCGATTTCAGGATTCAATGTCTGAGTCTGTTGGTTGCTTCTAAACGGATTAGCGCAAAGAATTGATTAAAAATACACGAGTTCCAATAACTTGGCATGGATTACGACACGACACGGTTTGACGGTGATTGGGAAAATAAGATGTGGCATTAAAAAACAAAAATCTCTTGCATTTTTTGGAATGTTTTTTTTCAATGAGGAGGTACATTCCTTTTCCATATTTTATTTCAACAGTAATTGGATGAGTATTTGAAATAAACTGTAGGAAAACATAGGGATGCATATGGGGAGTATGCATCATTGTATTACTATTTGAAAGATGATCCATATTCTCGATATCGGGTTAGTGTTAGGGTTATTGCTATCGGGAAAGAATATGATTCTGTGATACCTCCTCCTCGTAGATGAACAACGTTCACTTCCTTTGAATCAGTGATTGATTAAATAGAGCAACCACGTCAGCTGATGTAATTTAAATGTAATTGATGAATTTTCGATATCGACATAATTCACGTCATTGCGACCATTAAACTATCGCCCATTGTAATAAGATCATTGGGTAAACTAATGCCCAGCAGATCGAACAAAAACATGGCGCACATCCCCAGGCAACGTGACAGGTAGGGCACAGCTTCAGAAAGTATAATAGGCTCGTATCTGCGCTCTAATCGAACCAAAAAACCCCAGTTCATGGCATTACACGAATTTCTACCTCATGCTGGAGTGACCATTGCAGTGCCATATGAAATGTAAAAAAAAGTGTGAAAGAGGAAGTTGAGTGTGGGCGGAGAGAAATCGATCATCATAAAAACCTTTTGCACCATTTTTGAGACGTGGGGCACATGATTCGCAACCTGCTTCCCCCCACATGCCCATTGACACTGGCTACTCGCATCGTCCACACAGTTCAAGGTTTTCCTTCACAGCGGGCATACCAACCTCGCCCGGCGCAATCTAATCAGCGATACAGAGTTTTATTTTTACCTTGCTTGACAAGGTGACCAAATTCCGTATAAGTGCCAGAGAACCGGTGGGGGTCGGGAAAACAATGACTGCTGAGCCAGAGAGCGATGTTCTTTCCTGTCGTGTGGGGTGTCAAAGGATTGAACCAAGAAATCAGGCCTCACTTATGTTGTAGAAAATCACGCTGTGTTCCTGCTGTATGCCAGCTGCAGGCTGAACTTTATTCTACCTGCAATTCTCTGACAGAGGTCGATTCTCGTATCACGGGCTTTTTACTTTCCATTCAATCCCCGATATCTGACCTGTTGTTCGCTCTGATGTAACTTGTCCCAGGTACAGTGGGTACCTTCGTGTATCGATTTTTTGCAGTGGGGAAATCGATGCTTCTATCAATAGTAAGATTGGAATACTCCATGATTGTGACATATGACCACGATCCACTCTACATGAATGTGAGGTTGGAAAGGGGCAGTTCCCAAAACCCGCCATCGAGATCGGACACGGCTCTTCTTGCCAATAAATCGTTTGCGAAAAAAAAATCACAGGCCATAGTCATGGCTGAATGACTTCCGTTCAATGGCCCTGACTTCAGTCGTAAATGAAGTGCTTCAAGAGGTTGGTCATGAAGCGAATCTCCATACTCCCAGAACGCCTTGCAATTTACATACCGTGGAAGAGGTCCACAGCAGACTCCATTTGCCTCGCCCTTCACTCATTCTGAGAGCATCTCGACAACAAGGACTCCAACATTAGACTCCTATATATTGACGACAGTTCCGCCTTCAACACCATAATCCAAGCCGAGCTGATGTCAGATCGAAAACCTGGGACTTGGCTCTCCACTCTGCAACTGGGTCCTCGACTTTCTGACCCACAGACCACAATCAGTAAGAATGAACAACAACACCTCCTCCACAATAGTCCTCGATATCGGGGCCCTGCAAGGCTGCATACTTAGCCCATTTCTCTACTCCCTGTACACACACGACTGCAATGCAAAATTTCGTTCCAACTCCATCTACAGGTTTGCTGATGATACGACCATAGTGGGCCGGATCTCGAATAATGACGAGTCAGAATACAGGAGGGAGATTGAGAACCTAGGGGAGCAATGCAGCGATTGTTGCAGTGACAACAATCTCCCCCCTCAATTCCAGCAAAACTAAAGAGCTGGTCATTGACTTCAGGACTGTACACACCCCTGTCAGCATCAACGGGGCCGAGGTGGAGATGGTTAGCAGTTTCAGATTACTAGGGGTGCACATCTCCAAAAATCTGTCCTGGTCCACCCACGTAGGCGCTACTACCAAGAAAGCACAACAGCGCCTCTTCTTCCTCAGGAAATTAAGGAAATGCGGCATGTCCTCATTAACTCATACCAACTTTTACAGATGCACAATAGAAAGCATCTGATCTGGCTACATCACAGCCTGGTATGGCAACTGCTCAGCCCAGGACCGCAAGAAACTTCAGGGAGTCGTGAGCACAGCCCAGTCCATCACACAAATCTGCCTCCCATCCATTGACTCCATCTACACCTCCCGCTGCCTGGGGAAAGCGGGCAGCATATTGAAAGACCCCTCCCACCAGCCTTACTCACTCTTCCAACTTCTTCAATAGGAACGGAGGTACAGAAGTTTGGGAACACGCACAAACAACTTCCCCGCTGCAACCAGACTCCGAAATGACCCCCTTATGGGCTGACCTCATTAACACTACACCCCTGCATTCTGCATCCGATGGCGGTGCTTCTATTGCCCTACTATGTATTTTCTTTTATTCCCTTATCTCTCCATATATTTAATGATCTTTTGAGCTGCTCGCAGAAAAATACTTTTCACTGTACGTCGGTACACCTGACAATAAACAAGTCGAATCCAATGCAAAGTACATTACCAACAACCAGAATGGGGATGTATCATATCTATGATTTGGGTGGCGCTCAAGGCTTTGATTGTGTGTGAGATAATCGATAATATATCATACAGTGACAGGCACGAGACGACGGCGAGGCAACAACTTGTCGACTCCATACTGGAGGTGGATCGGCGATACTCCGCTTGTAGAGCTTCTGGAAGTAAAAAGCTCCATATGGACTTCGACCTGCACTGCACTAGGAAAGCAGTTCACTCGATCCGCCAGACATGGGGGACCTTTTACGGGAACACAACCAAAGCCTGCCACTTGCAGGCTCACCAGCTGAAAGAGCAGGCGGCCACTAGAGAAATAGTTCAGTTCAGGGACCACAATGACAGACTCATAAACGAGCCTTACAAGGTTATCAAGGCATTTGAGGCCTTCTACCTGGATCTGAACTAGCTTAAAACCACACGATGGGGACTCGAGGATGCATCAGTACCTCGATGCATTGGACGTGCCATTTGTGTGGGTGGGAGGGGCGGTTGGAAACAAGGCAGGGGCTGGAAACCCTTTCGAACTGGGAGAAGGCATTGAGAGCATTAACTCCATGCAGGCGGAGACGGCCCTGGGACAAGGCAGATTGCCGGTGGACTTTTTACACAAAATGAGCACCATCACTGGCCCCACCCTTGTGGGTAATGTCCACAGACGCAAAGCAAAAGGAACAATGCCACTAACACAAACCTCAATCTTGCTTATACGGAAGAAAAGCAAAGGCCCGACTGAATGTGCGCGCTGCAGACCCATTTCGCTGTTCAATGGAGATGCAAAATTACTCGCCAAGAGCTTAGCCAAGCAATTGGAGTACTGCGTGCCTGAGGTGGTCACAAAGGGTCAGATGGGCGTTGTTCAGGGTAGGCAGCTAATATCAAACATCAGGCCCCACACAGAGAGAGAGCACCAGAGGTGATCATCTCCCTAGAGGCAGGAAAGGCCTGCAACAGAGTCGAACAGAAGTACCTCAGAAAGGTATTGGAGAGGTTGGGATTGGAAGAGGGTTCATTGTTTGGGAGAAACTTGCTTGTCGAGCTCCTACAGTGAGCGTGTGGACTAACACCACCAGGCCTCGTCACTTTTTGCCGCACAGGGGCTCGCTGTCCCCACTTCTGTTCGCACTGGAGATCGAACCACTGGCGATTGCATACAGAGCGGCATGGATTTGGAAGGACATTCAGAGAGGGGGCAGGGTTTACAGAGCTTCATTCTCTACTGATAACGTGTTCCTCTACGCTTCAGACCCCCAAAGCAGTATGCAGGGGAGCATGACCCTTCTGAAAGTGTTTGGAGACTTCTTGTACTACGAACTCAACTTGAAAGAAGTGAAATCTTCACAGTTCAGCCGCAATTCAGAGGCACAGAACTGGCGGGACTGGAGTTTAAAAAAGCCCAAACCAAATTGCCCAGGAGTGTAAACGGATCCACAAACGGAATCTGATTAGTTTGGTGGAGGAGGTAAAGATGGCCCTGTAGATGTCGTACACACCCGTTCTCCCTGGCGGGAGGGTACAGATATTCAAGATGAGCGTATGCCCGGGCTCCTCTTCCTGTTGAGATCCATGCCGATCTGCGTTCTGAAATCCCTTTTCACTGCAATAGGCGTTTGTGTGTGTGTGTTCGTGTGTGTTTGCACGTGCGTGCGCCTGTGTGTTGTGTTTGGGGCGTGTCGAAGGCTCCCGACAAAGGTTATGCATTGAAAGAGAAGCATGGGAGGCCTGACTCTGCCAATCCTGCCATTCTAACTGCGTGCCACAGTAGAAAGAGTGAGCTAGAAACAGAATGGGTAAGGATGGATGAGAGTTTCTGCAGAGGAGCGTACCTCTGGGCTCTTGCCACAACAACACTCCCACCCCTTCAGAGACGCACTCTACAAGCTCAGTGGTAATATCCACACTGGTTATGGATACAGCTGAGACAGCACCTTAGCCTGCCCAAAATGGCGACCAGAGTCCACATCTGCAACAATCACAAGTTAACGTCAGAAACAATGGTCACCGGCTTTAAGAGGTGGAGACAGGCCGTGGTGGACATGGACAGTTAGGGAGTTCTACACAGATGACAGAGTGCGAAAATTAGAAGAGGTGATGGAAGTGCTGCAGCTGCTCAACGGGAACGATCTACGACAATTACAAATCGTAAGCTTACTCCGCAAGGGGACAACAAATACCCACGGACGCTGAGCCACACAGTGATAGATGAACTGTTTCACCCGGGCGATTTAGGTGGAGGGAACTGCAGGAAATGCGTGGACGGCAGTTAGAGCAGGCCGTTCCACGCTGTGCGAGACACTTGAAAAATGGGAGGAAGATCTAGGGATAGAAATAGGGTGGGGGCACTGGAACAAAGCACTGAACTTGGTGAACTACACCTCCACATGTGCAAGGAGGTATGAAGTGTACAGCTAACTAGAACCCGAATCAGCAGGCGCTTCTCGGAGGTGAGAGAAAAATGTGCACGGAGGCCAACCACACATTTCTAGGCATGTCCCAGACATGTCACCTTCCGAACAGCCTTCTTTCAGCCAATGTCCCAGAGAGTGTAGGGGGTGGGGGGGGGGGGGGGGGTGGGGGAGCCACACCTTAAAGTGGTAGTCTTCGGGCTATCAGAGTAGCCAGACCTCTTCATGGGAGGGGGACCGATGCCCTTGCCATTGCCCCCCGAACCGCCCGTGGAAGATTGATTGATTGAAATTGATCATCACATGTACCGAAGTACAGTTAAAAATATTTTTTTGCGGCCAAGGGAACGTTGACAGGATGTACATAGCAGACAAAAAGAATAACCAACCTAGTACATTGAGAAATGGTACATCAACAAGCAACCTGTTGTTTCCTGCTCGGCTGGCGACCAGCAGTTCCACCCAAAGCTGCAGGCTGGCTTTGCGACTTGTCGGAATTACTCCAAATGGAGAAAATCAATTTCACTATCCCGGGGTCGGAAGAGGGCTTCCAGGCAGCGTGGAGGCCATTCATCAACTTGTTCCAGATCCTGTTCGAAGCCAACAGAAGGCAATAAAGTGGGGAGCCACTATTTACAAAAAACAACTTCGGAATGTCGAACTTGGGGTATAAGTCTATATATCTAGTTTCGCTTATTCAGGAATTAGTCTTCATGCTCTAACTTCCGCGTCGATGCACAAACACTGCAATGTATGCTGTGACCCAAACTGGGTTCAGTGAACAGGTGAAGAATATGCTGAGTTACTCAAATTACTCAATTAATTCAATGATGGAAAACAATGATAAGTGATAGTCTTCAGTGTTTAGAATTGTGAACAGACATTTTCAACGTGCAAAAACACATATTGATGCATTTCCTTGTTCATCCTCACAATAATTCACACTATCTAATCAAAACAAAAAGCCGAGAAACTCTTCCCTCGGATTGGTAAAATGTCTATAATCATCGTAAACCCACACTTTGATTTGGCAGAAAACCTGTAAAAAAGTCTCCCACCCCCATGGTCAAGGCCAAATTTCCATAATCCCATTGCTCCATACTGATTGGACAGGAATCCTTCTTCCAACAATTAAGTCCGAAGCATCCCTGCACAAGCCTCGGGTCAACGTTTATAGGGTAAGAAAGTGGTTGCGTTCAACATGTTCAACATGTGGGCGTCAAAACGGAATTGGACTCATATATCACAGAAAGCGACAGAAAGGGAGAGAGGGTATATGAGTCTGTGTGCGTGAACGTGTTTTTCTGAGGCACAGAAAAATACCGCGAATCACAGAGGGAAAGGGTGGTCGAGAGTGGAAGGGAGTGTGGAAGGGAGAAGAAGAGCGAGAGGGGTGTGGAAGGGGAAGAAGAGCGAGAGGGGTGGGGGAGGGGGGGAGGTGGGGTGGGGGTTGGGAGAGCAGGCGAGAACGAGAGAGAGGGAAAGAGAGAATGAATCATATAATTATTATGGTGCAAAAGAAAACAATTTTCTCCACAGTGTCCATGCAGCCTCTCTGAATTATCAATATGTCCTAGAGCCATGCTCGTCCATTGTTACACATCTTTGCGCGTCAATTGCATCCAAATAACTATCCAATGTACTCTCGAATGCCTGTATTGCACCTGTCCCTACCCATATATCCAGGCAGTGCATTTCAGACTAGAACAATTCACCAAGTGGTGATTTAGCATGCGAATCACTACGCCTGAGGCGAGTGGTGCGTCTGAGAAGGTAGACCTTTATGCACAGCTGCAGTTAATACGGGGATCGAATTCGCGCTGTTAATCTCACTCTGCGCCAAGAACCATCTGCCAGTCAACTGAACCAAATTGAGCTCACTTGCGTCAGTATTCTTGTTGCTTTTCCTGTGGTTTTGATACCTTCGCAACGATAAGTCTTGATATTTTACGAATACTTCATAAAAGAAAGAACAATAGAGCACAAGAACAGCCTTGGGCCCTCCAATCCGTATATTGGTTGTACACCTGTAGAAGTATTTGGAATGCACCTTTCAATTGTTTGCAAGTCTTTTCTCCTCATCCCTTTTAATATCCTGTATTCCTTTGCAACTTCCGGGAGGCGGTGTCACAGTTGTATTGTCATTAGACGAATAATCAGAAACCCAGGGTTCAAATTCCACCGTGACAGATGGTCAAACTTCTATTCAATAAATATCTGTATTTAAAAGTCTAATAATGTCCATAAACCAGCGGAGATTGTTTGTTTTTAAAAAATGCTTTATTAATGTCCTTCAGGGAAGGAAATCTGCTATCCTTACCCGATCTGGCGACATTTCAGTCCAGACAACAATCATGATTGTTGTGTGGGTCTGGACTGAAATGCGGTAGATTCTTAAATGCCCCCCCCCCCCCCCCCCCCCCCCCCCCCCCACTGATGTGGCATCTCAAGCCACATTCAACTCAAGGACAATAAGGGATGGACAACAAAATGCTGGCCCAGGCAACGAAGCCCTAATCCGTAGTCGAAGTAAACGAACTCCACTCTGAACCTCGGTTCTCAATGACGTGTCTAAATTTCCATGTTTTTTTTACTCAGGATTTTTATTGTCCTATATTATTCTTTTGAGGGAAGAGACCTTGAGTGCGCCCGAACGATTTGTTTTTGAAAGCTCTCAGCTTACATTTTACCCGCTCCGAAACCTTTCAGTTTCAGACAATTTGTTTGAGTTCATTCTTGCCCAAAGATAGCGACAGAAAGGGGGAGAAAGGGAGAGCGAGATAGAGGAAGAGAGATGGGGTGGGAAGAAATATTTGGCAAGCGCCACTCTTTTCTCACACACATGCACGTGTTGAATCCCTTCGATTTTCATTCTCGCGAATTACCCTGACGGGTGCAAAACAAAAATCTGCGACAGATAACCATTTTTTTCCAGAAAAACTGAATTTCTCTTCTCACAAACAACTATGGTCTAGGTCATTGATGTAATTATTAACATAAGGCTGGTAAGAAGAACAACCGGGGAACACCATTCCAGACATACATACAATCTGAAAACGATCCATATGTCACAAACGTTTGTTTTCCATCACTCAACTAACTTCCTACCTACCCTTCTACTTTATCATTTATGCCATGAGCTCGATCTCCTCGCACGTTTTTGCATGGTTTCAAGCGAATATCTTTTGAAAATCCGCATAATCACATCAACAGTGCTGAAATTACCCACCTTCTTCAGTGCCTACTCATGATAAGAGATAGAAGCATAGAACAGTACAGCACAGAACAGGCCCTTCGGCCCTCAATGTTGTGCTGAGCCATGATCACCCTACTCAAACCCACGTATCCACCCTATACCCGTAACCCAACAACCCCCCCTTAACCTTACTTTTATTAGGACACTACGGGCAATTTAGCATGGCCAATCCACCTAACCCGCACATCTTTGGACTGTGGGAGGAAACCGGAGCACCCGGAGGAAACCCACGCACACAGGGGGAGGAAGTGCAGACTCCACACAGACAGTGACCCAGCCGGGAATCGAACCTGGGACCCTGGAGCTGTGAAGCATTTATGCTAACCACCATGCTACCCTGCTGCCCTGAATTTGAATAGACTGAGATGGTAATCTTTTGTGCAGCGGATACTTAATTGAGATGTATATAAGTAGCGTGGGGGGAGGGGGCAAAGACCATCAAAGTCTTTTATAACCCCGATAAAATCGGGGAGCCTGGGCATTCTCAGTAGGGAAAATCAGCCAGTGCATTGACATCCCGACGGAGAAAAGACAATAATCACAACTCTTACATTGACAACACATTGAAAAATTAGGCACAGCAACTGGCAAAGACGGAAAACACAAGGTTCGAAATGAAACCACTGATCGGACCTAGCGGACATTCGATTTGACTGTTCGTAAATGGAGCTCACACATCGAATATTTCGATGTTTTGTTTTTGCCCTTGCAATTTCAACTGAAAATAATAGAATGTGGCAGCTCTCTGAAGTATAACGGGGAATAAAACATTTGGCTGATTAAGAAGCTTGGTGCACTCTGCCAAAGCTGGTGCGAAGACTTTTCCCGAAGTTACTTGCCGTGTTAAATATCCACCAGTTAACGTCTCCTCAAAGCAGAAATAACCAATGGTCATCTAGGAATATGGCGACATTATTTTCACGTGTTATTAAAACTTTCATACCTTTATCCAAACAAACCAGGATGAAGTTGGGAGCCATTGTTCAGTATATCGCAGTTCCTGAAAAATAACCACACTGAACATTGTGAATTCATTGAAATACTGAACGATATCCTCCATGGCAGGCTGCATTGTGGCCTTCGAAGTGAAACAATCAAGACCCACCTCTTGACAATGGTTAATTTGCCTTTGTGGAAAGTCATTTACATTATACGCTGCACGGAGCCGGCTGTTCACGAATTTCAGCAGCTGAGTGCTTTAACTCTACAATTGACCTCCGATCTGAGCATGCGCACATGATAGTAAGCAGGCGACAATGTGACTTACTGTGGAAAGCCTGGCCAACATCCACCCGAATGTTGGCAGAGACCTTGGAGTCCTTCAGTGGTATAAGAGGGAAACACTGAAAATGCATGTACAAACAAAGCACACACACAAAGAAACAATGACGCTGAAGAAATAAATAACAGAGGAAGTCATCTGCAGTATGGTAGAACAAGAATATGAATCTGCATGATAGAGAGCAGGATTGGCTGTACCAGACCAACATAAAACATGTCAGGGCAGGTGAAGCACGGTGACAGATAGAGAGACAAGCACCCACTTAGCTGCTCCCATTAACCATCCCCAAGACTCGTACTTGATTGGGTTAGATAGAAAGTAAACCTCCCCCCAAACTGTCCCCTTCAATCACATCCAGGACATGTACATCACAATGTTGTAACACTCGCTCTACACAACCTCCATCAAACACTGTCAGTGTAGATACGGGAAGGCGTTAGATATAGAGTAAAGTTCCAACTGCACTAGCCCGATAAAATACACCCTGGTAGATACGATTCGGAAATAGATACAGAGTGAAACGTCCTCTTCACAGACCCCATCAAGCACTCCCTGGACAGATACAGCACGGGGTCAGATAAAGAGTAGAGCTCCGTCTACTCCATCCCCAAAAAGCATTATGCATTCCCAGGACAGGTATATTACCGGGTGAGATACAGATTAAAGCTCACTCGAGACTGTCCAAATAGAAGACTTCCAGGATTGTTACAGCACTGGACTCGGCTGTTCTATCTGAAAGCTGAGCATGGGCACACGATAGCAAGCTGACGAGATTGTTCCCAGCTGTGCAAAGCCTGTTTAACATCCAACCGAATATTGCGCAGAGACTTTTCATTACTCCAGTGTGGTAGGAAGGGAAACACTGTAAATGCATCTGCAGAAAAAGCACACACATCAAAAGCAGTGAAGCTGATAAAACAAATCACAGAAGAAGCCATCTGCAGTCTGGCGGAACAAGAATATGAATCTGCAGGATATAGAGCATGATGGGCTAGGCCAGGAGACATCATAGGTTAGCACTGTTCACGCCCCCACCCAACGGGTGGCTCAGGGACTGTCAGACAACCGAAGGAGGAGGAAGTGATGGGATCCATGCCGCTTGCTCCCGCAATGGTGGTGTCAAAAGACCACAGCGTCTTGGAGTCTCACCTTCTGACCCTGGAGCATTTGATGAGCAGCAGGCAGAACAGGGCGGCACCACGCCACCTGGGACAGCGGAACAGCAGTAGGGCCCATCCAGGCCCGCTGGCCACAAAAAACGATTGCCAAACGGGACCCAGGTCACAGGGCGGGAACCGTAGCAAGTGGCCTCCGTTCCTGATGTGGCACCTAGTGATGCATTTCGACGCAGCGTTAGGTTCGCAAGGCCAGATACATAGCCGCCAGTTAAGAGTTTAGAGTTGCAGCACACAGGAGAGCGATAGAGTCCAGGGCACTAACGTTTACATGTGTGTTCACTGTTTTACAACAAACATTTGTTCACAACGTTTCAATCTGCCTGGGTGCTCTGTCAGAAGGATTCACAGTGTCTTGGCTGGGCTGGCTGCAGAGGGGGCTGGGCGCTAAGGGCGGGAACGAGATGAGCGGACGTTGGGGATGGGCTTGAGGCAGGGTCCCCAATTCAGTCAGTGTTGACTTCTGCGGTGTCCCTCCTCCACATTCCTCTCCACCCAATACAGCCCCGCGCCCTCCACCCCCTACCGTCCGCACGTCTGCAACGTCAAACGTTCAGTGGGACTGTATGATTGAATAGTCAGCACGCATGCAGAGACCACCCACGTAGACAGTGGAAAATCCAACGTGGGTAGGTGTCAGACGTTGTCAAGCAGTGTGGGGCACAAGAACTCATCACAGAGCGGGTTGTCATCATCTCCGATCCCATGGACAATGCTAATACTGTCAACCCAGGGCCAGGAGCAAATTTTGATACAAGCCGCTCTGAAAACCAACCGCAAAATACACAAAATGCTAAACGCGCCGAGAAAATCATTTTTCTTCCAAAAGGAACGTTTTGCAAAAAGTGGTAAATTTTAAGGCAAGCCGCTCTGAAACCAAACGGCAAATAACTCAAAATGCTTAACTCGCGGAGAAAATCACTTTATTCTAAAATCTAGTTTCCGCAAAAATTGATAAATTTAAGTGCAAGATGCTCTGAAAACAAAAGACAACTTGCTCAAAACGCTTATCTCGCCGAGAAACTCAGGTAGAGGGAGGCAGTGAGGCAGATAGTTGGAGGCATTGATATTGTCATTGGAGGAATGAACTACACACCCAGAGTAATGGTCTGGGGACCCAGGTTCTCATCTCGCGACTGCAGATAGTCAAATGTAAATGAAATATATATATGGAATTAAAAAGTCTATTAATGGCCATTGTCGATTGTTCTAAAAGCCTATGTGGTTCAATCGGAGATTTGGAGCGTCCTCGGCCAGCACGTCGCACCTCTGCTGCACGATGCTGTGGAGTATGCAGCACCACACCAGGATGTGGGAGACTACCCTCCCCCCTCGCATTATACTGGAGGTCCCCATCAAAGCGCTCCAGAAATCTAAACCGCATTTTGAAGATGTCGAATCACCGCGTGAGCAGGGCCCTGATCAGGGTACAAGCGTCATTGTCGATGGTCTGTGCGTCGCCCTGTGGCCTCTGCATAGATGCCATCAGTCACGATCAGAGATGATAACCTCTGTCGTCATGGAGCCAACCCGTCAGCCGGTGGGGTGCTCCTGGAAGAGGTCTGCAACTGTCCAATGTGCCAGGGTGAAGGCGTCATGCACGATGCCCGGGTATCGGGCGCAGGCGTGCCTGATGTGCATCTAATGGACACACCAGCCGGAAGTTCATCGAGTGGGAATTCATATTGTTTGTGTCTTTCATACGGCGGAGCTTGTAGGGCGGCATTCACCCTGTCGATTATCCCCTGGACCTGAAGGATCCAGTCGATAACTGCAGGTCCTTCTGTCGGGCCATCCGTGTGGGCTTGGTTCATATTGAATTCAACGTATTGTCGCAAAAAGCACCTAGTCACAGCCCAGATGCACCTGTGTACCGAGTTCTTGGAGACCCCAGGCAGATCACCTGTCAGAACTTTGATCCAACCCTTTTTTCATATGTTCCATAAGTGGTAAATTAAAGACAAAAACTCGGAAGTACAAAAGACATACATAATAAATAAAGACACAAAGCCAATGCATGGAGCAAGCGATTACATCAAACAATACACAAGTGATAAATACAACCACACATTTATCAGTGTCTTTAATAGATTATTTCATGGCGCCACAGTTTCTGCAGCACAGCACTGCATCAATTGAGTCTTCCGCGTGACGAATTTTTGTGTGAGGATGGTTAGGTAGACAGATCTGAGCAGGATGCCTATTACGGGTAGATGTGATAGGAGGCGAACCCAGAGCTCACTTGATGTTGGACGGCCAATCCCAGAAAGTGCCCCCAGGTATTGACTGTAACATCACTAATATTTATTTTCATTCCCCCATTTGATGCACCACTTTGACGAAGGACTTGTGTTTCATAGCCAACTGTTTCTAAATGTGTTGTAGTCTTTTGGGCAGAAGCGTTCTCCCGATATCGAGTTTCTCAGAATACTCCCCTGGAGCCTCCTCTTGTTCCTTTCTAGTGTTCGTCAGCACTTGCTCTCTTCTGTGTATGCCTACAATTTAGATTGAACCTACTTTAGCACGGATGTGAGGCCTGATGCAAAAGGTGGTGTTAGTGATGTAAAATGTTAGTGCTGCATACTGGTATTTCCCGAGTTATTTTATAATACAATATTCTCCCTCCCCCTTACAACTGTTTTGTCTGTGTGCTCAAATTTGTCCAGCCTATGAGCATCCCTCATTTCTAGTCTGCATGTGGTACGGTCCCACCATACCCCATCCACATGCACAATCCCTGTTGTTTGATTCCCATATTTTCTGCCTCAAAGATTCCCAACCCAACCTTGCCATTTAAAATTTCGGAGATCCCTAACACCATTCCCAGTGCTGTCCCCGAGATTCTTCTCCAGCTATTGTTCGATCAGACCCTGGTCAGTTGTCTCAATTAACTATTAGTCATATCGGAATATCTTTGCCCCAGTCCATGTATTCAAACTGCTCGTTCCTGATCCAGGACGAAACATTCCCCTGCTGACCTCGTCGAGGTTCTCTCTCAACTGTTCGACCATCCACTGCCGATAAATACTGCACAGGGTTCGGATTTGTTTCCTGGAATGGTTTTCCACCCTCCCATTAGCGATCTAGTTAATTGCTCGGGTGTGCCCTTCGAGCACAGCAACCATAAGGTTGCTGGACCTGTTCCCCGTCAAATCTCCCTCGGCGTCCTGCCGAGCATTTTAATTTAAATTGTCCAGGGTCTATACAACTTACATAGAAGTTAGAACATAGAACAGTATAGCACGGTATACAAACAAGAGGGGCCATATTGTTGGAGAGGACAGTGTGAAACAGAATGGTAAGCTCGAGGAGATATATTGGGCATTTTGAAAAACTTGAGGATAGACAAGTCCACCGGGCCTGACGGGATATATCCAAGGATTCTATGGGAGGCAAGAAACGAAATTGCAGAGCCGTTGGCAATGATCTTTTCAGCCTCGCTGTCAACAGGGGTGGTACCAGAGGATTGGAGAGTGGCGAATGTCGTGTCCCTGTTCAAAAAAGGGAATCGGGATAACCCTGGGAATTACAGGCCAGTTAGTCTTACTTCGGTGGTAAGCAAATTAATGGAAGGGTACTGAGGGATAGTATTTCTGAGCATCTGGAAAGACACTGCTTGATTAGAGATAATCAGCACGGATTTGTGAGGTGTAGGTCTTGCCTTACAAGTCTTATTGACTTCTTTGAGGAGGTGACCAAGCATGTGGATGAAGGTAAAGCAGTGGATGTGGTGTACATGGATTTTAGTAAGGCATTTGATAAGGTTCCCCATTGAAGGCTTATGCAGAAAGTAAGGAGGCATGGGACCGTGGGAAATTTGGCCAGTTGGATAATGAACTGGCTAACCGATAGAAGACAGAGCGTAATGGTGGATGGCAAATATTCTGCCTTTAGCCCAGTTACCAGTGGCACGCCACAGGGATCAGTTCTGCGTCCTCTGCTGTTTGCAATTTTTATTAACTACTTGGAAAAGGGAGTTGAAGGGTGGGTCAGTAAATTTGCAGATGATACAAAGATTGGTGGAGTTGTGGATAGTGAGGAGGGCTATTGTCGGCATCAAAGAGACATAGATAGGACGCAGAGCTGGGCTGAAAAGTGGTAGATGGTGTTTAACCCTGACAAGTGTGAGGCTGTCCATTTTGGAAGGACAAATATGAATGCGGAATACAGGGTTATCGGTGGGGTTCTTGGCAATGTAGAGGAGCAGAGATCTTGGGGTCTATGTTCATAGATCTTTGAAAGTTGCCACTCAAGTGGATAGAGCTGTGAAGAAGGCCTATGGTGTACTAGCGTTCATTAGCAGAGGGATTGAATTTAAGAGTCGTGAGGTGATGATGCAGCTGTACAAAACCTTTGTCAGGCCACAATTGGAGTAATGTGTGCAGTTCTGGTCACCTAATTTTCCGAAGGATGTGGAAGCTTTGGAAAAGGTGCAAAGGAGATTTACCAGGATGTTGCCTGGAATGGAGAGTAGGTCATACGAGGAAATGTTGAGGGTGCTAGGCCTTTTCTCATTAGAACGGAGAAGGATGAGGGGCGATTTGATAGAGGTTTATAAGATGATCAGGGGAATAGATAGAGTAGACAGTCAGAGACTTTGTCCCCGGGTGGAACGCACCATTACAAGGGGACATAAATATAAGATAAATGGTGGAAGATATAGGGGGGTTATCAGAGGTAGGTTCTTGACCCAGAGAGTAGTGGGGACATCGAATGCACTGCCTGTGGAAGTACTTGAGTCGGAAACGTTAGGGACCTTCAAGTGGCTGTTGGATAGGTACATGGATTAGGCTAGAATAATGTAATGTAGATGTATTTATTCTTAAGGGCAGCACGGTAGCATTGTGGATAGCACAATTGTTTCATAGCTCCAGAGTCCCAAGTTCGATTTCGACTTAGGTCATTGTCTGAGTGGAGTCTTGGACATCCTCCCCGTGTGTGCGTGGGTTTCCTCCGGGTGCTCCGGTTTCCTCCCACAGTCCAAAGATGTGCAGGTTGGGTGGATTGGCCATGATAAATTGCCCTTAGTGTCCAAAATTCTATGATTAACCTAGGACAAAAGATCGACACGACATCGTGGGCCGAAGGGCCTGTTCTGTGCTGAATTTCTCTCTCTCTCTCTCACTATACAGGCCCTTCGGCACACGATGTTGTGTCGACCACTTATGCGAGCCTAAGAACAACCTAACTTACCACCCGTCCATGTGCCTGTGCAAGAGTCGCTTAAATGTCCCTAATGACTCTGACTCCACCACCCCTGGTGGCAGTGCTTTCCACGCACCCACCACTCTGTAAAGAACCTACCTTTGACATCTCCCGTATACCTTCCTCCAATCACCTTAATGTTGTTTCCTCTCGTGACAGCCATTTCCGCCCAGAGGAAAAATCTCTGGTTTCCACTCTGTCCATCCCTCTCATCACCTTGTACACCTTTATCAAGTCGCCTCTCTTCCACCTTCAATCCAGTGAGACAATCCCGAGCTGCCTCAACCTTTCTTCATAAACATACCCTCCAGTCCAGGCAGCATCCTTGTAAATCTCCTCTGCACGTTCCCCAAATCATCCACATCCTTCCTTTCATGAGGCGACCGGAACTGCTACAATATTCCAAGTGTGGTCTAACCAGTGTTTCATAAAGCTGCAGCGAAACCTCGCGGCTCATAAACTCAAACCCCCGTTAATGAAAGCCAACACTCCATAGGCCTTCTGAACAACCCCACCAAACTGGGTGGCAACGTTGAGTGATCTATGCACGTGGACCGAAGATCTATTTGTTCCTCCACACTTGCAAGAATCCTGCATTTAACCATGTATTCAGCATTCAAGTTCCATCTTCCAAAATGAAACACTTCACATTTAACCAGGTTGAACATCATCTGCCACTTCTCAGCCCAGCTCTGCATCCTGTCAATATTCTGTTGCGACCTGTAACAGCCCTCGACACTACCTACAACTCCACCAAACATCGTGTCAGCGGCAAACTTACGAATTTACTTCCTCTAGCTCCGCCTCCGTCTGGGCCTATACTCACTCTCATCTGTCCACGTATTCCTGCCCAATCGCCGATGGGTCAAGTCGATTCAATAGAGGACAAGGACTTAATAGTCAAAACCTTAACAGACACATAGGCACACAGGGGCATACACTCACAAAGGGATAGCTTCGTCTGGTTTTCAACCCACACGCTAAAGTGCCGATTATTTGAAACACAATCATCTCAGTTCTGCAAATCACTGTCAGAAAAATGCCCGAGGCTCAACCTGCTGCAGCTGCTTCATCGTGGATTTTCGCTCCACCATCAGCTCAAAAGTGGGATGTTCGTTGACGTTTGCGCAAAGTCAGTGCCTTTCAGGACTCCTCAGAGTCTGAAACAACGAATGTGCAATTATTAAGCAGGTGAAACAGCATTTGAGGAGCGAAGGACAGAGACTTGGACAGGACATTTGGGAGATAGATAGAGAGAAAAGTAGAATAAATTAGAAGCAACAAAAAAACTACAAATCACCTCAAATAAGGGGACCAAACGGTACAGATACCTACTGATGTAGTCTCATCAATGTCTTGTTCAGTTCCAGCTACATTTCCATATTTTACGATTTTCTCATTAGCTAAAACAATCCATTTGTCTTCCTGATATCTGATGTACCTGCATGCTATTTGTCTCTAATTCATGCATCAGGACACTTAGATTCCTCTCCACCAGAGCACACTTACGTTTCTCGCCATTTGACTAACCAAAATGGATAACCTCACACTGAATCACATTAACTTGCTTTTATCGAATTGTGGCTCACTCACCTAATCTATGTACATCCATGTGTACATTCCTTATTTCCACTTAGGAACTTACTATCACACCTATTTAGTATAATCTGTAAATTTGGCTTTAAAATCGTGGGCAGTATTTTGGCACAGTGGCTAGCACTGCTGCCTCAGTGCTAAGGATCCAGTTTCAATTTCGACCTCGGGTGACTGTCTGGAGTTTGCACTTTCTTCCCGGATCTGTGGAAGGCTTTCCTTCTGGTGATTATGTTTCCTGGCACAGTCCAAAGATGTGCAGATAAGGCGAATTGGCAAACTAAAATGCCTCCTTAGTATCCAACGGTGAGGTGGGTTACGGGGATATGTGGGAGTGTGGGCCTTGGTAGGATGAATTTTCAGAGGGTAGGTGAAGACGGAATAGCTATTTCTTTTTTTAAATAAATTTAGATTGCCCAATAATTTTTTTACAAATAAGGGGCAATTTAGTTTGGCCAATTCACCTAATCTGCACATTTTTGGGTTGTGAGGGCGGAACCCACGCAGACACGGGGAGAATGTGCAATCTCCACACGGACAGTGACCCAGAGCCGGGATCGAATCTGGAACCTCAGCGCCGTGAGGCAGTTGTGCTAATCACTAGGTCACGGTGCTGCCTCAGAATAGCTATTTCGTGAGAACGAGGAGCAGAAGTAGACAATTTAACTTCTCACGCTTGCTCCACTGTTCAATAGGACCATGTCTGATCTAAATGTGGCCTCAACAACAACCCTCCTGCATTTTCTCCATAATTGTAATTAACAATTACAAAATTGGTATTCCGATATCACTGGGAATTATTTTATAAAAGTTGTTCGTGAGGTGGTTGATTGTGAGACCAAAGTTCTGAAACTCAATAAAGGTAACTATCATGCTTTGAAGCATCAGCTGGCAATGACGGACTGGGATACATTACAGTAATGAAAGTTTGTGGTCCGGCACCTCAATAAATTAATAGGTGAACTCTGTATTTGTTTATTCGTATTGCCACAAGAGTAGAAGGGAACTGTGGCATAGGAATGGCTTACAATTGAAATTAGAGATCGCATTAGTTCCAAAGAAGAGACATCAAATTAGCAAGAAAACGCAATGGACCTGAGGATTGGGATCAGTCTAAAATTCAGCAAATGTGGCCCAAGTATTAATTAAGAAAGGGAAAACATAACATGAAAGTAAGCTCACAAGGAACATTAAAAAGCCATTTCAAAAGTTTCTAGTGGCACGAAAAGAGAAACAGATTGATAAAAACGAATGTAGGCCCCTTTCAGTCAGGAAAAGGGGAATTTATAACGGAGAACAAAGAAATGTATGAGCAACTGAATTCGTACTTGGCTTCTGTTTAAACAAAGGAAGAAATGAATGATGCACCGGATGTTCTGAGAAGCAGAAATTTCACTGAGGATCTGAAGGAAATTCGCTTTCGGAAAAAAAATGATTTGGGGAAAATTGAATTGAAGGCGGATAAATCTCCAGCCCTGATAATCTTCATCCTTTAGTATTGAAGGAAGTGTCCCCTGCAAAGGGAGATCAGTTGATTTTCATTTTCCAAAATTCTTTGGACCTTGGGATTGTTCCTACAAATTGGAGGCTATTTAACCCATCTATTAACTAGCAAATGTCGGGAGAAATTTGCGAATTATAGACCAGTGAGCGTAATGTCCGTAGTAGGGAGGTTGCTGAAGTCCATCATCAAGGAGTTCATAGCACAGCATTTGGAAAGCATAATCAGACAAAGTCAACATGAATTAATGAAAGGGTCCCGTACCAGCCTCCCCGGACAGGCGCCGGAATGTGGCGACTATGGGCTTTTCACAGTAACTTCATTGAAGCATACTCGTGTCAATAAGCGATTTTCATTTCATTTCATGTTTGACAAGTCTACTAGATAGCTTTGAAGATGTAACTAGTAACGTTGACCAGGGAGAAAATGTGGATGTGGTTTATTTAAACATTCAGAAGTCTTTCCACAAGGTCTCAAATAGCAGGTTATTGCGTAAATTTAAAATGCATAGGATTGTGGGTAGAATCATAGAATTTACAGTGCAGAAGGAGCCCATTCGGCCCATCGAGTCTGCACCAGCCCTTACAAAGAGCACCCTACTCAAGCCCACATTTCTATCCTATCCCCGTAACCCAGTAACTCCCACTTAACCTTTTTTGGACACTAAGGACAATTTAGCACAGCCAATTCACCTCACCCGCATATGTTTGGACTGTGGGCGGAAACTGGAGCACCTGGAGGAAACCCACGAGACACGGGCAGAGCATGCAGACTCCGCACAGACAGTGACCAAAGCCGGGAATCAAACCTGGGACCATGGAGCTGTGAAGCAACAGTGCTATCGTGCTGGTAGTCTATTGAGATGGATAGAAAGCTAGTTAGCAGGCAGGCCAAAAAAGCTGGAATAAATGGGTCTTTTGCCGATAGGCAGACAGTGAATATTGGAACAATATTGAATGGACAGTTTGATTGGAATGTATAATTATTTGCAATCGAAGAATCATAGAGTCCCTACAGAGCAGGACGAGGCATTCGGCCAATCTAGCCTGCTTTAATCCTCTCAAAGAGCACTCTACATAGGTCCACCAAAGCCCCAGCCCCATAACCCCACGTCGACGGCACATCCTTTGGTCACAAATGGGAATTTTTACCTTGGCTGATTCATCTAACGTGCACATCTTTGGACTATGGACTGAAAGCGGAGCGCTCACAGTACACCCATGCAGACACAAGGATAACGTGAAAGCTCCACACAGATAGTCACACAAGCCCGGTATTCAACACAGGTCCCTGGTGTAGTGAGGCAGCAGTGCTAACCATTGTGGCACCGTGCCGCTCTAAAAGTGCTGCCAGAGCTGGAAACTTTAATCCATGAGGAGAGATTATATCGGCTCGGGTTGTTTTCTTGATATCATTGGGCGTGTCTGCTGATCTCATTTAGGTTCCATAATTCTAAGGGACCAAATTCGGGTAGAAGGGAACGGGCAGTTTTCCCTGACAGACCGAAGGCTGTTACGGTAAGGGGGTGGGGTGGAGGAGCGGCTAATGCGCTTTCAGCTACGGTGAACGATGGAAGGTTGGAGGGAACATTAGGGCGATACTTTTCACCCAGATGATGTGGTAGGTGCCTGGAATTCCCTGCCTAAATTGGTGGTTGACACAGAAATCCCTTGGCTCATTTGTTCGGCACATGGGTCTCCAGCTAAAGTGCTGTAACCTGGAAAAACAAGGCAGCATACAGGTTGCCTGGAAGGTGGGATCAGAACGGGCGTCTATATTTTAATTCCCAAACCAGTGAGACGTTGAACGGCCTTCTTGTGCACCGTGTTGTAACTTTCTGGTCATTCTGACGTGCTGTTTGTTGCAAGACTGTAATGATGCACTGTTATTAATGAGCAATAAGATGGGAGAGGCCGAATCATTGCGGCGAAAGTCAGAGTTTCTGAAGCCCCCATTAAAGTGATTTATAAATCCCCACACCCCGTCGCGTTCACCCCGAATTTATTTGGGCAATTGGGGTGTGTTTGAGATCAGGGAGAGCGCATTAAGTTTAAGATCAGTATGTTCTCCAACTTTAAAAACTCAGAAATTATGACACTGAGGATGTGAATAGCAGAGGGTGAGTTTGGAGGGGGAGAGGGGGCAGAAACATTGGACCTTCCCTTGGTGTGGAATTGTTGCTCAATCTACTGCTCAATCCAAAAATATCCAAAGGGGACATCGTGGATAATGTGCTGCAGGAAGCAGACAGTGCGCCTGCGAGCTCACCATGCCCTCCTCGACTGCCATCTTGCGTTGCCATGGGAGATGGTTGGCGGCCATATTCCGTTTCCAGCGGAACGTCAACAGTGAGGCTGTGGCCTGTGCCCTGCTTCTGGGAGAAAGGCACATACGCACAGACAGCGACATTTGAATCTCTAATTTAAAAAATTGTTATCACTCTCATTCTCTCCGGTCAGACGTTACGTTCCCTTCACGATTCCAAAGTGTCGCTTCAGTTTTCTTTCGTTTTCTGATTTGATTTTTAAAACATCGGCCCCGCTAACAGCGCGTCACGGCAAATGACAGCCGCTATCTTGGACAGCCCCGGGCATTCCGCGACAGAGCAGCGGCCGGCCTGGAGTGCGGGCAAGTGGGATACTGGGAGGAGAAACAGCAGGGGTGGTGGCCAGCCGGGGAAACAGCAGCACGTGTGCAGTGAGTGTGGATATTTGTGTGCGTCTGTTTTTGCCTGATCCTATGCCTCTGTCTGGAAAAGTTATTGTTTTTTTTTCCATTTGAATCAATTTGATCCTTTTTCTTCCAAAGAAATGAGATTTTGAAAATTGAAGGTGACGATCTAAAGAGAGAACATTTGTGACAAAGATGAGGAGTAGGGGCTTCGTCCTGGCAGAAAAGATAGGTGCCTGTGTTACTGTCTCTATTCACCCAGTCGAACTTTTTCTGTTTATTGCTGTTTGATTTTTGCTGTTTCTGTTTTTCAGGCTTCACCCAGCTGAGATATCATTTTTCATTGCCCAATCGAGGATTAATGTTAATCTCAGTGGCAGTAATAAAGCCAGTGAGTTGGGGCGACAGATATATGAATGACATAGGAATAGAGTTACACAAGAAAAAGAGGGAAGTAACTGATGAAGGGGCTGTTTAGCACACTGGCTTTGAAAGCAGACCAGGCAGGCCAGCAGCGCGATTCGATTCCCGTCACAGCCTCCCCGAACAGGCGCCGGAATGTGGCGACTAGGGGCTTTCACAGTCCCTTCGTTGAAGCCTACTCGTGACAATGCACGATTTTCATTTTCATGAAGGAAGTCGGAAGTTAGTAAAACAGGGTCAGAAACAAAAGGTAGTAACGGGGGAAGCGAAAGGCAGAGAAGCCATAGTCAAAAGTCAAAATGGGCGATAGTACACGGTACAGCGACTGAGGGGAGCTCAGTGAATAGGCCCAGTAATAATTAAAGGAATAAAACGGGAAGTAAAAACATAAATGGAAAGCAATGCCGCAGATTGTTACATGAATATATGGGTTCAACGACAAGGAAAATTAGGAGAAACGTTAAGAGGAAAAATAGCTTAGGAGAGGTTACTGATCAATGTGTTCAGATTCAAAACAGAGGGATAAAAGACAACATAAGTATGCTTTACCTGAATGCTCGCAGTTTCGGAATAAGGTAAATGAGTTGATGGCGCAAATCATCGTGAATGACTACGATTTAGTGGCCTTTATTGAAACATTGTCAAAGGATGGCCACGACTGGCAGTTAAATGTCCAAGGGTATCAAACTATTCGGAAGGACAGAGTGATGGTAAGGAGGGTGGTGTAGCTCGCAGATAGAGTCAGCGGGGACACCAATGTCACCACCGACATCCTACAGGAGGAGCATGCAACTGCCCTAGCCTCTATCCCCTCTTACTTTACAGAATTAGCTGCCCCGTAGACCAACTGGACCCCCGCCCTCCGACTCTGCTTCCAGTCAGCTGTACTCTAAAGTCCTGGCTCCCTTCACGATCTTTGATAAATATAGGAAATGAAATGTAAGGAGCATCTTACTCCCTCCTCACCTAACTCCCTCAGTCACCAAACTCTCACTGTAGCTCTCAAATGCAGCAAGTTCACCACTCCAGTGCAAAACCAATACAGATTTTACCACTACAGATAGTAAACGTTTCTACAAATATATAAAACAAAAAAGAGTGGCTAAGGTATATGTTGGTCCTTCAGAGGATGAGGAGGGCGATTTAATAATGGGAGATGAGGAAATGGCTGAGGAACTGAACAGGTTTCTTGGGTCGATCTTCACAGTGGAAGGCACAAATTGAATGCCACTGACTGATGAAAATGAGGCTATGACAGGTGATGACCTTGAGATGATTGTTAACACTAAGGAGGTAGTGATGGGCAAGCTAAAGGGGCTAAAGGTAGACACGTCTCCTGGCCCTGATGGAGTGCATTTCACGTGCTAAAAGATACGGCTAGGAATTTGCAAATGCTCGAGTGATAGTTTACCAAAATTCACCAGACACCGCGGAGGTGTCGGCGGATTGGAAAACAGCAAACTTGACTGCACTGTTTAAAGTCAGAGGTAGGCAGAAAGCGAGTAATTATGGGCCAGTTAGCTTAACTTCGGTAATAGAAAAGATGCTGGAATCTATAATCAAGGAAGAAATAATGAAATGAAATGAAAATCGCTTATTGTCACGAGTAGGCTTCAATGAAGTTACTGTGAAAAGCCGCTAGTCGCCACATTCCGGCGCCTGTCCGGGAGGCTGGTACGGGAATCGAACCGTGCTGCTGGCCTGCGTTAAATGCCAGCGATTTAGCCGAGTGAGCTAAACCAGCCCCAATTAAACCAGCCCCAAAAATAACGAGGCATCTGAATGGAAATTGTCCCATTGGGAAGACGCAACGTGGGTTCATAAAGGGCAAGGCGTGCCTAACTAATTTCGTGGAAATTTTTGAGGGCATTATCGGTGTGGTCGATAACGGGGAGCCAATGTATGTGGTATATCTGGATTTACAGAAAGCTTTTGACAAATTGCCACACAAAAGGTTGCTGCATCAGATAAAGATGCATGACATTAAGGGTAAAGTAGTAGCACGGATAGAGGATTAATTAATAGAAAGCAAAAAGTGGGGATTAATGGGTGTTTCTCTGGTTGGCAATGAGTAGCTAGTGGTTTACCTCAGGGATCAGTGTTGGACCCACAATTGTTCACAATTTACATAGATGATTTGGAGTTGGGGACCGAAGGCAATGTGTCCAAGTTTGCAGACGACACTAAGATGAGTGGTAATGCAAAAGTGAAAAGGATATCGGAAGTCTGCGGAGGGATTTGGATAGGTTAAGTGAATGGGTGTGGTAGATGGAACACAATGTTGATAAATGTGAGGTTATCCATTTTGGGAGGAATAATAGCAAAATAGATTATTATTTAAATGACAAAGTATTAAAACATGCTGCTGTGCAGAGAGACACGGATGTGCTAGTGCATGAGTCACAAACAGTTGGTTTACAGGTGCAACAAGTGATTAATAAGGCAAATTGAGTTTTGTCCTTCATTGCTAGAGGGATGGAGTTTAAGACTCGCGAGGTTATGGTGGAATTCTATATGATGATTTGGTGATGCCGTAGTTGGACTGGGGTGAGCACAGTAAGAAGGCTTACAACACCAGGTTAAAATCCAACAGGCTTCTTTCAAACAAGAGCTTTCAGAGCACTGCTCCTTCCTCGAGTGAGGAACTTCTCCATACCTCTCCATTCACCCGAGGAAGGAGCAGTGCTCCGAAAGCTCGTGTTTGAAACAAACCTGTTGTACTTCAACCTGGTGTTGTAAGACGTCTTACTGTAATTGTATAAGGTGTTAGTGAGGCCACACCTGAAGTTCAGTTTTGTTCTCCTTACCTGGGAATGGACGTACTGGCGCTGGAGGGTGTGCAGAGGAGAGTCACTAGGTTAATCCCAGAGCTGAAGGGGTTTGTTTTCGATGAGAGGTTGAGTTGACTGGGACTCTACTCGTTGGAATTTAGAAGGATGCAATGTTGTGGGGGGATCTTATGGAAATATATACAGCGATGAAGGGAATAGATAGGATAGATGTGGGCAGGTTGTTTCCACTGGCGGATGAAAGCATAACGAGGGAGCATAGCCTCAAAATAAGTGGAAGTAGGTTAACACTGAGTTTAGGAGGAACAATTTATTGAACAATAAAGGGATTAAGGGTTGTTCTGGCCGGAAAGTGGAGCTGAGTCCACAGAAGATCAGCCATGATCTAATTGAATGGCGGAGCAGGCTCGAGTGGCAAGATGGCCTACTCCTGCTCCTAGTTTTATGTTCTTACCTACTCCCCGCTTAAATTGCGTTGGATTATAACTCCTGATATGTTGCCAATTATCAGACCGGCAAAGGAGAATCATAGGTTCTTCTTGGGCCCTTTGGCTTGAATATTTATTCATGTCTTAAACGTTGTTATCTCTTTTCCACAGGAATTGTAGTTTTGAAGACCGTCATGTGACTAAGAACCCTTGAAAATAGCTTTTCTCCAGATCAAAATATATGGTCATAGAAATGTTCTGCAACAGGCCAGAGGAACCTGAGATACCCGTCTTATTTAAGCTGAGAATTACGTGTAACTTCTGAAGGAGCCTTCTTTTCGTTTCCACTGTCTTCGTATTTCTGTTAGAGAAGGGCAGACATTTCCTTGTTATTCTGAGGTAAAAATATCTGGGCCCTGAAATTCATTACATGAACGGCGCTGAATAAAAATGTGCTGTAATGCCAAAAAGGAAAACACACTTGCCAGACAGTGAGATTGCCTGACTGCATAATAAGATTCATAGGGGCCATTTGGGGTCTAGTTAACAGTTTAATCAATAGCAACTTCCTACTAACATAAATGTGAATTCTTCTTATTTCAAATGGGGAGACAAAAACATTCAATCCCTAATTTCAGTGCAGTGTACATGATATAAAGGGGAACAAATAGAGCTGTTGTCAAAAGAAACATGTGAGAAAGAGGAATTGGGCTCATGGAGAGAGACAATAACCTGGACCTGAACATCCATCTTGACGCTGAATGAGAGAACTGGCAACAGAGACAAAAGGGAGCGAAATGACAAGAGTGAAGCTGGGGAGACTAGTGCTGACAAAACCGAGGCGGGTGAGAAAAAGTGACAGCTCTGAAGTCTCCATTTTATACTGCACACAATGCTCCACTCATTTCCCCCCAGAAAGTGGGAATTGGAATTATTAATCCAGGGGCATTAATTTTAAACAGTTTCTGTAGAAATGACCAGCCAGCCTCCCCAAAACTAAAAGGGGGTGTTCAGCACCTTCCGCGATTGAGACGGGAAGCGTGGGACATGAAGGGCGGGAGGGGTGGAGACGGACCATTTTAATTTTTTTCTCGAGGTTCTGCCTGTCGGCTTCTCTTACTCTCCATCTTCCTGAATGAACGGAGCGACAGACATAGATGTCTACAGCCAAACAGAGAGAGCGAAACACGTGGAAATGGGGGTGCAGGAGGACGGAGAAGAGACACGGGGTAGGGGTGGGGCTGTGTGGTATTCCAGTCACTGCCTATCTGCCAGGCATCTTTCCAGGAAGAATGTTATTTAAACACAAATCTAGGCTCGGTGTTTGTTTAAAAAAAACGGTTTTAGGTGGGGTTTAATATCCTTTCTGTGGTTGCAGACATCTCCACAAATTTGGGAATTCACACACGCATGAGACTGGAGTGGGGAATGGGGCTATCACAGGTGCGAGTGTGGGATGGAGGAATCAAGCTTGTTTGTGCGTTTTTTTTACAAGGCAGTAAAACAGCTGGAATAGCAGTTTAAACACATAGTGAGGTACATACCTTGGCAATGAGCGTGGGGGTCTCTCGTGTTTATTCATTGCCCTGCCTTCCTTGATCCCTCCTCCTCCTTCCTGCATGCCGAATGTGTATAATGCAGGAACGATGAAGAGCAGTTTGACCATTCTTCAGCCAGAGCGCGGTGAATCTGTGAAACTCTTTACCGCAGAAGGCTGTGGAGGCCAATTCATTGAGTGTTTTTAAGACAGAGGTAGATAGGTTCTTGATTAATAAGGGGATCAGGGGTTATAGGGAGTAGGCGGGAGAATGGCCATGATTAAATGGCGGAGCAGACTCGATGGGACAAGTGGCCTAATTATGCTCCTATGTCTTATGGTCTTACGGTTTTATCTGTGGTCGGAGGGGTTGGGCTAGTCAGAGGGAATAACGTTTAGAGAGCTGCTCCATCAGAGAGCCAAGTCGAATGTCAAATATTTCGATCCCGCCTTCACTTCCTGCAGGTCCATCGCTGCACGTTTCTGCTCAGAGCTGATCATGTACATTTTATTTTCAACTCCATCATTTAACTTCACATCTCGGCCTCTGACAGAATCTACAAATTTCCTTCTTTCTTTCGTCTTCCTCCAATTCTACATTGTTTCCTCTTTCCCTCTCTCATCATGAACGCTATCGTTCTAATTTTGCAATCCATTGCCTCACAGAACCGCGCCTGCTTCTCTCTCCATGTTTCTTTGTATCTGAGCCTCCCGACAATTTTCTGCTTCTGCGCGTTTCCATATCTCTCTCGCTCTGCTGATCACAATACTTTCTGCATTTCAGCAGCATTCTGTCTACTTAAATCTCCAGCTCGTTCTGTCTGCCCCACTCTCTCTATTGCTAGAGAGTACTGTGCTCTATTGTTCACTCTCTCTGCCTGTTTCCATCACTTTCAGTTTCTATCTTCCTCCCTGCATATCTTTGTTTTTTTGCCTCCGCCCGTCTCTCTGGACTGGGTTGGGGATGGTGGCTAAGAGGGGTTGGAGAGGAGGAAAAGAGTGTTGGACTCATTCCCGTCGTGTTTAAGGGCATAATTACCCCGAATATATTTGCTTTCCATTTACCCCACGTTGTTTTACTCCCATTGAAGTTGAAACCAGGGTGAGATATTCAGTAACGGACGTCTGATACCTGCGTCACAACGATTTGAATTGCAACCTAATATTTCCTATAACTGCTCAATTATCCTTGACTGTCCCGACCTCTCTCTCCCTCTCTCTCTCTCTTTCTTTCTCGGACTCAGGCACACAAAAACACGCACACGTATAAATGTGAATTATACATGAACGTCTGCACTGATGAATAAATGCCGAATTGAGTATGAAAATAATTGCAAAGGAAAACCTGTTATTTATTGATTTGTTTTTTTGACATGATGAATTATCCACATTCAATCTGGTATGCAGGCAAATACTCACTCTCAGTTTTGCTGGAGGCAAGACTAAGCAAAACTACAATCCAAAGCAAATAGAGCAGCCTGTTCAGTCACAACGGATATACAGTATCTCGAACTGGCTGCGATTCTGCCAGCTTGCTTTTCTGGAATCACCCAGCCTAACAGCCCGATTTACCGTCACCGAAGCCTTACATACAATGCACGGATTGATTCATATAGATATGGATTTTACCATTTGTATGGATTCTTAACGTTTCATCATAGAATCGCAGAGTTTACAGTACAGAAGGAGTCCATTCGGCACACCGAGTCTGAACTGGCCATTGGGAAAAGCATCCGACTGAAACCCACGCTTTCACGCTATCCGTGTAAGCGAGAAACCTGACCTGACCTTTTTTGGAAATTAAGGGGTAATTTAGCATGGCTAATCCACCTGACCTGCACATCTTCGGGCTGTGGGAGGAAAGCGGAGCACCCGGAAGAACTACAGACAGACAAAGGAAGAAAATGCAAACTCCACACAATCACCTGAGGCCACAATTTATCCTGCGACTCTGGAGCTGTGAGGAAGCATGACTAACCACTGTGCCACAATGACTGATCCTCGTGTATTATGTTGAGTTGTGACTTATTTGTCTCACGTATTAGAAAATAATGAAAATAATTCTTACTTGAATCAAGAAAGCCTGTTTCATTTCACTCGCTTAAAACGCAAACAAATTCATACCACGGCATTTCCATACAGGGAGTGATGAGCACCAGAAATGCGATGCCTGAGTGTGTGCTGAAGGTAGGTTCAGTTGCACCATTATAAAGGCATATAGACTGTTATCTGAACATGCTGACAGTGCAGGTTATTGGGTTGAGGCAAGATAACAGAGGTAGGTAAGTTGTTCATTCATAGAGTTGGGACAAACATTATTGCTCAATAGTTTTTCTTCTGCGTTTTAGTTTTACTATATTTCTGTGATTATTTTTCTTCTTCATTTCCCCTTTGCCCCCCATTTGCTGACCCTCTGAACTGTCGCACCTAGTTGCCAATTTAATGTAGATCAGTGAAATAATTTTCAAAAACTATAATTCCTAGTGCTCTTTGTCTTTAAGAAAGTTTACTCAGTCTCCAGCCAGGATCAGGCGGTATCAGAAACGGAGAGGGAGTGTCCAGAATCCATCCAGAGGGTGAGGTTTAGCTGCAAATGGCTGATTGGGTGATGGAAAAATCGGACGTAGATGATTGGTTCATGCGACGGTGAGTGATTGGCACCTTGCCGATAGGATAAGCGTTTTTCGCTTCTGAGATTGCGTGTCACGTTAATCTGATTTACGTAATTATTTATGTAATTCGTAAATCTCCGCGATTGCATTGAACTGCTCTCAGTAAACGTATGCAATCAATGATGGGCTGAGGAAGCTCTCAACCAGCAGATGCCGCTCCTGATTGGTTGAGAGGGCTGTCAGTTAGAAAACCAAAACTGGGATTGGCCGTCAATCCGTTTTGTTTATCAGTAATTGAATAATTAATCTAACTGGAAATGTCACTACCATTATGATCTGTTCCCTGAACTTGGACTGAGTCACCACATAAATAAATGTGTTTGTACAGCAATTAAAATTGAACAGCATAAATCCAACTATCTGAAACAGGTATTCAGGATAGGTAAAATAAAGTGACCCTCTAATTTTATAATATAAGAAGTGTATAACAAAATCGGACCAGAAGAGAATGAACGCTCCAGATATGGTGAAGAGTAAAATAATTGACTTCCGTCTGCTCTCCATCTCTGTGTCTCTGCGATTCTTTCCATTAGTCCGAGCCGTAAGTGCTTAACGGACTCGACTGGTGACTAAAATATGTTTGACTGTCGAAGCGTTGATCAACAGAATTAAGACAAATTGGAACAATGGGGTTAAAGGACGATCAAAAGAGGCATATACAACCCACCCTGGATTAGTCCAACAGCTTGTCTTTGTCTCACCGCCCTATTGGACATTTCCAATTATCTCCGAAGGTTCAACTGTTAAGTACCAGGGGATGTTTTTTGCACAGAGCAAGGTGCCGGCTGTTGCTAGAACAATAGCTGCATTTTTTCCGGTGCAATATTTAGTCCTCAGTTTCTGGCAGCGAATGGCCACAAATCGATCAAAAGAGAAAATGACGGTGAACCAGACAGAACAGTCTGTGGCTGCACCCATCAGAACAGATGCAACAGCACAGAGAGTGGTGAGGTCGAGGAAGCATTCGGGGAAATAATAATAATTGATCTCGGTCAGTAAAGGGTCAGTGATAATGAAAAGTATATCCGCCGTTGCCATGGCCACCAGGTAGCAAGTGGTGCATGTAGAGAGGCCACACTGGATGGCAATTCCCAGTAAATTAACTGTCAGAGATAGAAGGGAGAGGAGTCAGGAAATTACTGATTATATATTTTCCGTGTCTTGGCATATTGGTTAGCACTGTTGCTTCACAGTACCGCGGTCCCAGGTTCGATGCCCGGCTTCGGTCACTGTCTGTACCAAGTCTACACGTTCTCCCCGTGTCCGTGTGGGTTTCCCCAGCTGCTCAGGTTTCATCCCACAAGTCCCGAAAGACGGGCTATTAGGTAATTTGGACATTCTGAATTCTCCCTCTGTGCATCTCAACAGGCTTGGAATGTGGCGACTAGGGGCTTTGCAAAGTAATTTCATTGCAGTGTTAATGTAAGCCTACTTGTGACACTGAAAATGATTATTATTAAGGACATGTTTACAGCGTCAATAAAATGGGCAGCGCCTGGGTGGGGGTGTTAATAGGGGAATGAGAATAGGGATTGTAATTGCAGACTCGAACTAGCAAATGCGACCCCAGTGTTTAAGAAGGATGAGAGGTATTGAAGACTGTGAATTACAGAGTTGTCTGTTTCAAGACAATAGTCGGAAATGTCGATAATTACAACTTTTTTTTGTGGGGGGGGGGGGGATTTTAGGCATGTTTGTTTGATGATTTATCAGACTGGTGGTGTTTCCAAATTTGACACTCACCTTTCAGGTATTAGCAATAGGAATAGCTATCCGTGTGCCCACCCAATTATTAGTTCCCACCCCAGATTGGACAGTTCCCTGGACGTGCCTCACAATGCAGTTGGAAACCACTGCTGGATTATTGCAATCCTTCGTAATCAATGGAAAAAATAAAAATCTCAAGACCTCCTCATGTCACACTTGTGGCAGGAACAGAGGCTGACCATTCTGGAGACCATTCCCAGGGCAAACGGCTGCCAGGAATAGAGTCCTTCAACGTTCCCACGCTCATTAGGGCACTAGAGAAAGCCTGGTTAGGAATACTCCACAAGGCACGCGCTTCAAGGCATAAGCTCAGACAAAATATACAGTCACCAGAACATAGAGTTACCAGGATTTCTCATCTCATGTTTCCACCGTCTCCCGTGTACAGTCATCCCAGAAGTAGAGTTTCAACAGTATTGTGCAATACCAGGGATACACTATTCCCAGGAACAGGTCTACAATGCTACCTAAGATTCCCAGCAATATGTCTTCCAAATTATCGTTCCTCTCCATCTTCAGCCGACCTCCTGTCACGGAGTTCCCAGGATGAAACTCACTGCTTGTCTGGAATGTCAGCCATGCACATTCTTCACAAGAGAAGACGCCCTCCCGATTTGGAAGAACAAAGGCCATTCTTCCCTGAAATACGTCCTCTCTTCGGTCAGTCATTTGGCAGGCACCCCCACCTCAGAAATACTCCACCGTCATGTTCTGATCATGTCCAGCTCACATTATTCACTGGACTAGACGTTCTGGATTTGAAAACTATCCTCTGTAAAGTCCTCACAGTAATATTCGCTCCCAATCGGTTGACAGTCCCCGGAATTCACTTGCCAGGACCAGGCCCTCTCCAGATTCGGACTTACTGTTGACACACGCCCCCCAGACGGATTCCCTCTTCAGATGGAGCCCTCCTCAGCTTGCATCCTTTTCAGATTATCATCAGGGCATTACTCCCAGGTGTAGAAACGTCCATCTTTGCCACCTGCTCTTTGAACCCCATTCAAGGACTACGTCATCTCCAGATTCTTGCTCTTCCCAGGGCACATTATAAAAATAATCTTTATTAGTGTTGCAAGTAGGCTTACACTAACACATAGAACATAGAACATTACAGCGCAGTACAGGCCCTTCGGCCCTCGATGTTGCGTCGACCTGTGAAACCACTCCAAAGCCCATCTACACTATTTACTTATCATCCATATGTTCGTCCAATGACCATTTAAATGCTCTTAATGTTTGCGAGTCCACTACTATTGCAGGCAGGTTATTCCACGCCCTTACTACTCTCTGAGTAAAGATCCTACCTCTGACAGCTGTCCTATATCTATCTCCCCACAATTTAAAGCTGTGCCCTCTCGTGCTAGCGATCACCGTCCGAGGAAAAAGGCTCTCACTGTCCACCCTATCTAATCCTCTGATCATCTTGTATACCTCAATTAACTCACCTCAACCTTCTTCTACCTAACGAAAACAGCCATCAGCCCCTCAGCCTTTCCTCATAAGATGAAATGAAAAATGAAAATCGCTGCTTGTCACAAGTAGGCTTCAAATGAAGTTACTGTGAAAAGCCCCTAGTCGCCACATTCCAGTGCCTGTTCGGAGAGACTGTTACGGATCTTCCCTCTATACCAGGCAGCATCCTGATAAATCTCCTCTGCACTCTTTCCAATGCTTCCACATCGTTCCTATAATGCGGCGACCAGAACTGCATGCAATACTCCAAATGCGGCCGCACCAGTGTTTTCTACAGCTGCAACATGACCTCATAGCTCCGAAACTCAATCCCTCCGCCAATAAAAGCTAACACAGCGTACAACTTCTTAACAACCCTATCAACCTGGGTGCCAGCTTTGAGAGATTTATGTACATGGGCACCGAGATCGCTCTGCTCATCCACACTACCAAGAATCTTACCATTAGACCAGTAGTCTGTCTTCATGTTACTCCTTCCAAAACGAATCACCTCACACTTTTCTGCATTAAACTCTATTTGCCACCTCTCAGCCCAGCTCTGCAGGTAATCTATGTCCCTCTGAAACCTACAACATCCTTCCTCACTGTCCACAACTCCACCGACTTTAGTGTCATCTACAAATTTACTCACCCATCCTTCTACGCCCTCCTCCAGGTTATTTATAAAAATGACAAACAGCAGTGGCCCCAAAACAGATCTTTGTGGTACACCACTAGTAATTGGACACCAGGCTGAACATTTCCCAACAACCGCCACCCTCTGTCTTCTTACAGCGAGCCAATTTCTGATCCAAACTGCTAAATCACCCTGAACCCCATGCCCCCGTATTTTCTGCAATAGCCTACCGTGGGGAACCTTATCAAACGCTTTACTGAAATCCATATATATCACATCAACTGCTTTTCCCTCGTCCACCTGTTTGGTCACCTTCTCAAAGAACTCAATATGGTTTGTGAGCAAGACCTACCCTTCACAAAACCGAGTTGACTGCCCCTAATCAAATCATTCCTTTCTTGATGATTAGAAATCCTACCTCTGATAATCCTTTCCAAAACTTTGCCCACAACAGAAGTAAGGCTCACTGGTCTATAGATACCTGGGTTGTCTCTGCTCCCTTTCTTGAACAAGGGGACAACATTTTCTGTCCTCCAGTCTTCTGGCACTCTTCATGTAGACAATCACGACATAAAGGTCAAAGCCAAAGACTCAGCAATCTCCTCCCAAACTTTCCAGAGAATCCCATGATAAATCCCATCCGGCACAGGGGCCTTATTTATTTTCACACTTTCCAGAATTGCTGACACCTCCTCCTTATATACCTCAACCCCTGCAATGAAGTTAATGTTAAAGTACCCCTAGTCGCCACAGTGTGGCGCCTGTTCGGGTACACGGAGGGTGATTTCAGACTGTCCATTTCTCCTAACAAGCACGTCTTTTGGGAGTTGTTGGAGGAAACCGGAACAACCGGATGAAACCCATGCATTCACTGGCGAATGTGCAGCCTCCTCACAGACGGCCACCCAAGCCGAGAATCGAACCCAGGTCGCTGGCACTGTGGAACAACAGTACTCTCCACTGTTCTATGGTACCGCCTCTTCAGTCTAAGAACCGGCTCTGTCCAGGTTCGAACACTGGAATTAGAACCTTGCAGCCTACAAAACTTTACAATCACAATCTTCGCAGGAATAGTCCCTCTGAATGCTCAGGCCAATCTCCAGGCCCAGTGTCTATTGGAATAATCCTTCTGCAACTTAGTCCCATTCTCAGGGCATACTATCCGCAGGAATAGCGTATCTTCAAATTGGGCACACCGAGCTCGGCACTTTTCCCAGGAAGAGACGATTTTCCATTTAGCAACCAATACAGGTCATATTTTTGACTAGGCCCTGAGCTTGCCCAGGTTTGGGCCATCCGATGACCCACACATGCCAGCAATAAACACTCTCCTCACAGTCTCCTCAAGTTGTCCATCCCAGTGAGAGACCCTCACATGTGTGCCATCAACTGGCACATTCTAGCAGTTTCGTCCCTCAGATGTGACCACACATCCCAGGTTTAAAGGCTATGCAGTTTGACAGCATTTCCAGATAGAACTCTTCTCACGAATATACTCGCTCCAGTTCATACCCTTTCCAGGCTATCTCCAATTTCACTACATCGCCTGTTACATTCTTTCTGGGAACAGACCCGTTCCATTTCCGACCCTCCCCATGTTACTATTTTCGCAGGAATAGATCCCTCAAGTTTCAGACACTGCCAATGTGACACACCTTGCAGGAACGGACGGTCTCAAGTTTCCTTCACACGCGAGGTTACACAATTCCCAGGACTTAACGCTCCCAGGTTTCGTAGACTTTCCAGGTTGCACATTTCCTCGGAATGGACTCTCCCAATTTTCGTACACTCCAGAGGTTACTCAATTCCCTGGAACAGACAGTCCCACGTTTTGTCCGCTCCCCAGATTATTCTACCCGTAACAAAGTCTCTCCACTTTCGCAGAATTTCCAGGTCATACACTTCCCAGTAACAGGCTGAATTCATTTTGGCACCTTCTCCAAGTTACATCTTCCGCATTACAAGAACCCCTCTAGTTTCACATTGCATGCAGGACTCCAATTAAACCACTCCAGATTTCGAAACTACTCAGAGATAGCCATTTCGCTGTTTTGAAACAATCTCGGGTTTATTCTTTGCATGAATAAACTTGCTCAATTTTCTGACACTCAAAGAGCTCAATCTTCCCATAAAAATAACAACTTTTAAATCGGATGATCACTCGCCTCCCCCCTTCCCGGAACACTACCCAAACGGATCGACACTCTCCAGGTTTGACCTCGCAGGGTCCAGTTCCCAAAATATTCGACCTCTCGGTTTAACCATACCTGGGCACGCTTCCCCAGGAACTAATCTCTCAGCTTCCGTTTGAACGCGGTCCTCTGTACCTCGGAATCGAGCGCAAGAATGATTGTAGCAGGCCCCTAATCGCTCTTCGCCAATATGTGACGCACAGCATGATTATCCGCTCCACCAAAAACAGCCAGGATGCAGACTGCAGGGAAAATGTCCTTTTGTGTTCTGTCCGGCAAACCCCCTCCCACTGTGAGCTTCGAGACAGCTCGGGCTTACTGGACTGTAGATCAGAAAGGCAAAACGTTCAATGGGCATCAATTTAAATTGAATTCAGCACCACATGTCCGATCACATAAGAAATAAAGTCACTTCTGTTTACTGATAGCGGTGTCAGAATGATTTGGTGAATGAAGATTCTGAGTGAGGTGGGGGCGGGAGAGCTAATTCAGGGCTGGAAATAAACTGATCAGTATTAGTAAAAACAAAATAAAACGTAAAACCTCAGCAAGTTAATGCAGGTATTTGATAAAATAATTAAAGATAGACTGAAAACACGAGAAAAGCAGAGAACGTTGGAAAACACCCGACAGGTCCACAGCAGCATAGGAACAGGAAACGGAGATAATGTTTCGAGTCTGTTTTATTTCAGTGGAACTAACCCTAGGGTCTCAGTTGGAAACCCTATTTTCTCTATTCATTTACGGGATGTGGGCATCGCATTTTAGCCAGCGTTTATTGCCCATCCCTAGTTGCTCTTCAGAAGGTGCTGGTGAGTTGCGTTCTTGAACCGTTACTGTCCTTATGGAGGGAGTTACATGATGTTGCCCCATCGACATTGAAGGATCGGCGATATATGTCCAAGTCAGAGTGGTGAGTGATGGAGTTTCCATGTATGTGCTGCTCTTTTCCTTCTAGATGGTAATGCTCGTGGGTTTGGAAGGTGCTGTCTAAGGAACCTAGGTGAGTTACTACATTGTTCTTGTAGATGGAACACACGGCTGCCGCATTTCGTCGGTGGTGGAGGGTTTGCATGTTTGTGGAAGGTGAAGCAATCAAGCGAGCAGCTTTGTCTTGGATGGTGTCAAGCTTCTTCACTGTTGTTGGAGCTGCACTCATCTAAGCAAGTGAAGAGTATTCTATTACACTTCTGACTTGCGACTTGTAGATGATAGATAGGCTTTTGGAGGCACTAGATGAATTACTCGCAATAGGATTCCTTTCCTTTGACTTGCCCTGGCAGCCACGTTATTAGTTGTGACCAGTCCCGTTCATTTTCTAATCGATTGTTACTCCCAGGATGTTGATAGTGGGAGATTTAGCGATGATAATGCCATTGAATGTTAAGTATCGATCATTCGACGCTCTTGTAGTAGATGGTCATTACTTGGCACGTGTGGGACGTGAATGTAGCTTCTCATTTGTCAGTACTAGCTCGGCTATTGTCCAGATTCTGCTGTATTTGGACATGGACTGCTTCATTATATGAGGAGTAGCGAATGGTGCTGAACATTGTGCAGTCATTGACATACATCCTCACTTCTGACCTAATGATGGGCGGGAGGTCATTGATGAAGCAGCTGAAGATGCTTGCCCCCAGGACACTACAACGATGGTACTGCATCGATGTCCTGAAGCTGAGCTGATTATTGAATATTAGACTGTTCGTTCGAGAGATTTCAGCACAAATGTAGCAAGTTTAAGATCGAGGTGCAAATGGTCCGAGGGTGTGTAGAAGACCCGGTTTTGCATTATGATAAGATATATTATGGATTACATGGCAAACAAGGAGTTTAAGAAGGAGAAAAAAAAATAGACTTATCAGTGATAGGCAGCATGGTATTGTGCAGGGAAAGTCATGTCTCACAAACCTAATAGAATTCTTTGAGGAAGTGACAAAGTTAATTGGTGAGGGAAGGGCTGTAGGTGTCATATACATGGACTTTAGTAAGGCGTTTGATAAGGTTTCCCATGGCAGGTTGATGGAAAAAATGAAGTCGTATGGGGTTCAGGGTCTACTAGCTAGATGGATAAATAAATGGCTGGGTAACAAGAGACAGAGAGTAGTGGTCGAAGGGAGTGTCTCAAAATGGAGATGGGTGACGAGTGGTGTTCCACAGGGATCCGAACTCGGACCACTGTTGTTTGTGATCTACATAAATTATATTGAGGAAGATATATGTGGTCTGATTAGCAATTTGCAGATGATACTAAGATTGGTGGAGTTGCAGATAGTGAGGAGGACTGTCAGAGAATACAACAAAATATAGATAGATTGGAGAGTTGAGCAGAGAAATGGCAGATGGAGTTCAATCCAGGCAAATGCGAGGTGATGCATTTTGGAAGATCAAATTCAAGAGCGGACTATATGGTCAATGGAAGGGTCCTGGAGAAAATTGATGTGCAGAGAGATCTGGGAGTTCAGATACATTGTACCCTGAAGGTGGCAACGCAGGTTGATAGAGTAGTCAAGAAGGCAAACAGCATACTTACCTTCATCGGACGGGGTATTGAGTACAAGAGTCGGCAGGTCATGTTACAGTTGTGGCAACTTTCAGGGATCTATGTACATGGACACCGAGATCTCTCTGCTCATCCACACTACCAAGAATCTTACCATTAGACCAGTGCTCTTTCTTCCGGTTATTCCTTCCAACTAAGATTGGATGAGTTGCAAATAGAAAATCGGACTGTTAGAGAATATAGAAAAATATAGATAGATTGGAGATGTGGGCAGAGAAATGGCAGATGGAGTTCAATATAGGCAAATGCGAGGTGATGCAATTTGGAAGATCTAACTCAAGAGCAGACTATATGGTCAATGGAAGAGTCCTGGGGAAAATTGATGTACAGAGAGATCTGGGAGTTCAGGTCCATTGTACCCTGAAGGTGGCAACGCAGGTCGATAGAGTGGTCAAGAAGGCATACCGCATGCTTGTCTTCATCGGACTGGGTATTGAGTACAAGAGTCGGCAGGTCATGTTACAGTTGTATAGGACTTTGGATAGGCCACATTTAGAATTCTGCGTGCAGTTCTGTCGCCACATTACCAGAAGGATGTGGATGCTTTGGAGAGGGTGCAGAGGAGGTTCACCAGGATGTTGCCTGGCATGGCGGGTGCTAGCTATGAAGAAAGGTTGAGTATATTAGGATTGTTTTCATTGGAAAGACGGAGGTTGAGGGGGGACCTGATTGAGGTCTACAAAATTATGAGAGGTATGGACAGGGTGGATAGCAACAAGCTTTTTCCAAGAGTGGGGGTGTCAGTTACAAGGGTCACGATTTCAAGGTGAGAGGGGGAAAGTTTATTACGCAGAGGGTGGTGGGTGCCTGGAACGCTTTATCAGCGGAGGTGGTAGAGGGTGGGCACGATAGCATCACTTAAGAGGCATCAGACAGGTATATGAACGGCGGGAACAGAGGAAAATATACCTTGGAAAATAGGAGACAGTTTTTGATAAAGGATCTGGAGCGGCGCAGGCTGGGAGGGCCGAAGGGCCTGTTCGTATGTTGTAATTTTCTTTGTTCTTTGTTCATTGAAAGTGCTCAATGTAAATCGTTGTTGAAACTAATATAGAGTCCAGAAGACAGTAATGTGCCTAATTGTAGAAAGAGATGCTGCTCCTCCATTTTACGTTGGGCTCCGTTGGAGCATTGCAACGGACCACGATAGAGATTTGGACATGTGCAAGGTGCTGACTAAAGGAGGAACTCAACAGGATGTTTAGGTTCACGCTTACGCGAATGTGATCTGGAAAACGGCCACCCTGTCTGGATTGATTCTCCTAAATGACCTAGAATGAATTGGGAGCAGAGAATAGGGAATATCAAATTGAAGGCTTAGCAAATGAACAGCTGCTTCACCTGAAAGTAATGTTTGGTTCCTCGAGTCATCTGATGGGAGCAAGCAAAAGGACAGATCGTGCACTTTCAGCATTTTTAGACGAGGCCAATTGAGGGGGAAGGGGTGTTGTTCCTGATGCTGGAGTGTGCAGCATGTCAAGGACGGAGCGGTACCTTTGGATTTCTAACACGGGGAAGGGTGTCTGTTAAATTCGTGTTTTGTGCTGGCACCTTGCTGGATTTTGCCGGCATTACCGGAAATGGCTGCTTCATTGGGAAGATTTTTGGGTGAAAAGTGAGGAAAGGGCAGCCTTATCATCTTTCTGGGATGGAGTAGAAGGCGTGAGGTCAGTTACGGGAAATGAGTCAGACCCGGCTCAAAACCCTGTTCACCAAAGGGTTCGGTGGTGGTTAGGATTGCGAAGGGGGGGGGGGGGGTTGTTGCTGGAAACAACATCAATTAAGCAAAAGGCAGACATGGCAGATGGGCCATTATCAAAGGTGGCATCAGCAGACCAGATGCAACAAAGGCGGTGGCGGTTCTGGTTTGCAGAGGCAGCGGTCGCGGAACCGGCGGAGGTGGCGGGAGCGGAGGAGGCGGCGATAGAGGCGTGGGCGGCGACGGTGGAGACGGCGGAGATCGGGACAGCGGGGGCTGGCGGAGGCAGAGGCAGCCGCGGATGGTTCGTTTTGGAGGGAATTTGCTGGTGGCAGGCGTTACCCCGCCCGCCGTGTTATCTTCTCTCGGACGTGTAGGGTAGCTTCAACGTGAAATCACATTGAACTGTGAGGGATGTGTTCCTCGCTGGAGCATAGTTGCTGGCAGCAGGATTCCATCTTCCTGTCACTTGTCAATGCTGTTTCACATTGATGGAATTGTACACCACAGGCGAGAAAAAGACATTTCATAAGGTTGCTGGTGGGATCCTCTGTTCCGCCGGCGGGATCCTGTGGTTCACCGGCAGAAGCGCAGCAACGCCCGCTGGATTCCAAACGACGTCGGGTACGGCTCCCCTGAAGAATCCCGCTGCCGCCGGGTCACGCTGAGTCGGAAAACATGGCTGAGGAACCGGGGAAATCAGCCCATGGATTGGATTCAGAATGACTGTTTCAAATTGTACATGCAAATTATGTGCAGAATTACTGTGAAAACACAGGGAAAATTCACCAAAACACATTAATAAATTATAAACTCGCAAACTGGGTAGTTCAATAGGAAATAAATTCAGTTCAGCGTCAGCAGTTGCGATTCGATCAGAACAATAAATCACCTGATCACTCCTTGAAAAACAAATCTGAATCGGTTCGAGGAGTTTGCGATTTCAGTTGAATAGATTGAAAACGAATTTAAAGCAGAGAAACAGTTTTAAAAGACACAAAAGATCGAACAAGACGTTTGATTCCTTTCTCGATTCATAACAATGGGAAATAAATAATAAAGAGGATTATAACGCTATATCTCTGTACATGTTTTGTTCGAATGTCAGGGACACATTAAGGTAGGAACAGTTCAATAGAAAACAGAGGTATTATCATGGATTCTCCGGTTCCCCCGCCACATTTTTCTTGGTGGTACGGCGTTCGCTGGTCATCGTGCCGATTTTGTGGGACTTAAGCCACCCACGCCGCCAGGAAGCTCACGGGCGCGGGTGCTTTACAGTGGCAATAGTGAATCGCCAGCGATCGAAACATTCATTTCGTGCACTAAATAGCAATCGGCTTCAAAACATAGCCAAATTTTTCACGTTTCAATCTGTCCCAAAGGGATAATATGGGGACAACTCCAGGAAAGGACCGATCACTCCTGCATGAGATTCCCCTTTGCTCGTGGGTACCGAGAATTTGGCGCGCCTTTGACTGCTGGCACATTCTTTATTCCCGCCACATGTCAATGGAATTTGAAATATCCCCACGCTGTCGGGAAACCCGCTGCCAGCGAATGGTGGGAGAAAATAGATCCACATTCAGTATGATTTTACTTTTACTCCATCTAATTATTATTTCAGTGAGATTGCCTTTACCGAGTCCAATCTAACATGACAGAAGATTACACGAAATACATCAACCTCAATGATTAGAGAGCCCGTAAGTCACTTAAAGTGTCTTGTTTTTAGTTGATGAAAGATATTCAGACCAGAAACATTTCAGGACATTTGCCTGAAGTGAATGATTTCGTAACAGTAAGTAAGAGATCAACAGTTAACAATTTCAGTCATAGTTTAAAATTAGAGAGGCGCGCACACACAGATTTACACAACGGCAATCGTGGTCGACACTTACCGGGAACACCAATAGCAACAATAATTGGGTAGAATAGTTTCTCAGCCATTTCAATTGAACGATACATAGCCAGTGTGAAGTGATGTGTCCCTTCGGGCTGATGGAAGTCTCTGTGTCTTAAACTCTGATGTTCTTTATTACCAAAACCGTTAATTTATACCCTGTGGAATCACCGGGTATAATGTTGCAATATCGTCAAACTTGTTTTTGTTAAGGATAAGAAGAAACAGATTACGACAGATAGTTAAGTGGTATCATTTCTTCTTTTTTTTGAGTGACATCTTTCCAAAATGTGGACTGTGCTGATCACATTGATCAAGTCATAATAAGAGCAAGAATGTTGTCCACTCAAACACCATCATTCCGTCTGTACATCTCAGATTATTTCAGTGACATCCACCATTCAGTGATTCAGTTCCAATTGTTAGCGAGTTTCTCTGGTTGGCTCCACTACACTGTGGTGTGTAGCTGCCCCTTTAACTCTAGGCATTCAGTTATGCAATTTCAGTAATTTGTGGCTGACTATAGGTTGCAAAATGCAACGATTGACGAATATGAAAATGCTTAAAGTCCAAAGCACCTCCTCAAACTAAGAGCGGTTTGAAACGGTGGAGCATCTCGGAAACTTCAGACCGAGTAACTGCTGCAAACACATCAACTCATATAACAGAAAAAAAGAAAAATCATAGAAATGAGGCAACGGATACATAGAGGCTCTAACTAATACTGACCGTCCATCAGATCATTGAAGTTACAGTGCAGTGGAGGCCATTCGGCCCATCTAGTCTACACCGGCCCTTGGAATGGCCACCGTACCCATCCCCGTAAGCTACCCAACCTTTATTTACACGGCCAGGGACCCACGTTCGATTCCCGGTTTGGGTCACTGTCTGTGTGGTGTTTGAACGTTCTTCCCGAGTCTGCGTGGGTTTCCTCCGGATTCTTGACACGGTCTAAAGACTGTCCCTTATGCCTCCCACCATCTCGTATCCTTCAATGCTCATGAATGTTAAAATATTATTCTAACATACAATACAAGAACTGCAGAACTCACATGAAAAATAAGAGTGTGTAGTCGTGTGCATGAAACCCAAGCATGACCAATCCACCTAACCTGCACATCTTTGGACTCTGGTAAAACCGTAGCGCCCGGAGGAAACCCATGCAGACACGGGGAGACCGTGCAGACGCCGCACAGCCAGTGACCCAAGCAGGGAATCGACCTTGGGATCTTGGAGCTGCGAAACAACTGTGCTAACCACTGCCCTACAGACGTGCTGATATACACACTTCAACTGAATAGAAGCTGGTTTAGATGTGGACAGAGGGAGCTGAGATGTTCAGAGTGGTCAGGTTGCCAAGAAGGTATGAGCCTGAATATATAAATTCGAGAGAGAGGAAGAGGGGCATGAGAACATTGGAGGATGGGTGGGGTGGCAGTTGGGGTGAGAGGGATAGTGTTTGCAATCATACCATAACTTTAGAGAGCAGTGAACTCTGTCATACATGTCTTTGTCGATGCTCACATGAAATGGCATAGCTAGAATATTGTGCGCTATTCTGCGAGATGTACATTGGAAAGGATGTGCGCACATTGATACTCATGAGCATTGAAGGATACGAGATGGTGGGAGGCATAAGGAACAGTCTTTAGACTGTGTCAAGAATCCGGAGGAAACCCACGCAGACACGGGAAGAACGTTCAAACACCACACAGACAGTGACCCAAACCGGGAATCGAACTCGGGTCCCTTGCGGTGTAAAGCAACTGTGCAACCCATTTTGCAACTTTGCCACCTATGTCTACGTTTGCATGCGTTAAATTGCGAGCATGTGAGATTGCTAGAATCTGAGTTTGTGTGTGTCAGTGTATATTAATATGTCATCGTGAGAGAACGAGTGAGGGACGCAGAGTGTCAGTTTGTGTGAGAGGGTGCAATGGAGTGTCAAAGGCTACACGTGTTATAGTGTATCTGTGCGGGTTTGAGTGTGTGAGAGAGTTGTTTGTGCGAGAGATCTGAGATATAGGTTGAGTGAGAGAGTGTGTATAGATTGTGCATGTGTGTGTGGTTATGTATGTGTTGAGACAATGGAATGTCTGAGTGCCTGAGTGAGACTGTGTGTTGGTGAGAGGGTCAGTGAATAAGAACAAATAACAACACAGCACAGTACAAGGGCCTTCGGCCCATCCAAGCCGGTAACATTCATTAGACCATCCTTGGCCAAAACCGTCAGCATCTTCTCGTGACGTTTACCTCTACACCCATCCCATCCATGTATTTGTCGAGATGCGTTTTGAAAGCCGGTAATGTACATGCTTCCAAAACGTACACTGGGAGAGCATTCCGGGCACTCACCATACTCTGTGTAAAAACCCCTGCCTCGCACATTTCCTCAAAACGGTGCCCCACAGACCTTAATCTCCCTAGTGGCCGAACCGCACCGCCTCACTCTGGGATCGAAGCCCTCCCCATCCATTCCATCCATACCTATCATAGTCTTGTCGAGCTCTATCAGGTCGCCCCGCGACCTTCGTTGTTCTGACGAAAACAGTCCTAGTCTATTCAAACTCTCTCCTTGCTAGCACCCTCCAGACTAGGCAGCATTCTGGTAAACATTCTCTGCGCCTTTTCCAAAGCCTCCACATCCTTCTGTTAGAGTGGCGACCAGATTTGTGTGCAGTATTCCAAGTGCGGCTTTGCAAGGTTCGTTACATGAGTAGCATGAGTTACCAATTTTTATACTCGATGTCCCCTCCAATGAAGCCAAGCATTCCATATGCTTTCAAGTTGTTTACTTGCGTTGCCATTTTCAAAGATCTGTGGACCTGTGCGCCCAAATCTCTCTTACTTTCTACATGGTAGAGAGTCGCCATTTGCTGTATATTTCCCCGCTAAGTGAGACCTACCGAACGGCATTACCTCAACATTTGTCCGGAACAAACTGCATTTGCTATTTATCTGCCCAAGTCTCCAAACTATCTATGTAATGCTGTATGATTATATTTCAGAATTTGGGCAGCTAGGTGGCGCAGTGGTTAGCACAGCTGCCTCATGGCGGCGGGGTCTCAGGTTCGATCCCGGACCGAGGATACTCTCCGTGTAGAGTTGCACATTCTCCCCGTGTTTTCGTGGGTGTCTCCCCCACAATCGAAAGGTATGCAGGGTAGGTGGATTGGCCATCCTGAATTGCCCCTTAATTGTAAAAAAAATAATTGGGTACTCTGTGTTTATTTGAAAAAAAAATTCAGAATTTCACACACACTTTTACCAATGTACACCGGAGCGGAGAATGTTGTAATCACACTTAAAACTTTGCCAATCTACTCTCCAGTGGAGAATGTTAGAAACACACACACACACACTGACACATGCTCACACACACATGCAGACCCATTTACCAATCTAACACCTCGTGGTGAATATCAGAATCACCCACACACACCTTTACCAATATACCATCTAGTGGAGAATGTCAGAACCACACATCCCTCGACCAATAAATCATACGCACCTTTAGCAATCTACCTCCGAGTGACAAATGTCAGACACACACACACCTTTAAAGAACCTTCCTTCTGTCACCACACTACTAGAAGGACGTGCAGGCTTTGGCGAAAGTACAGAAAAGGTTTACCAGGATGTTGCCCGCTATGGAGGACATTAGCTATGAGGAAACATTGAATAAACTTGGATTGTTCTCTCCAGAAAGACAGAGGCCGAGGGGCGACCTGATCGAAGTTTATAAAATTATGAGGTAATAGATGTGTAAATAGTTGGATGTTTTTTCCCAGGGCGGAAATCACAATTACAAGGGGGGCACAAATTCAAGGTGAGAGCAGATAGGTTTGGTAGAGATGTGCAGGAAATGTTTCTTTTTACACAGTGCGTGATGGTGGACTGGAATGTACTACCAAGTGAAGGTCGAAGGGCCTGTTCCTGTTCTGTTCTGTATTGTTCTTTGTTCTTTTTTTGTTTCTTTGTTCTTACCACTTTTGGAGAATGTCTGAATAATACACACACTCCTTTACCAATCTATCATTCAGTGGCGAATATTAGAATGGAAGAGTTGGTGTGATTAAGAATGTCAGAGTGCGAAGGAGAGAGTGAGACAAAGGGAGAGATTGTTAGAAAGGGATTGGTCGAGGTAGTTTTTTGTGTACGAGAGACAGGGCGCCAAACTGTCAGTGTGTGAATCTAGACTTCCATGTGTGTATTTTGAGTTTCAGTGTGTGTGAGACAGGGAGGGCAGATGGACTAAAGGAGGCAGAGAAATAATGGGTGTGAAAGAGGGAGACGATTGGGATTAGAGAGTTTGGGACACCGAGGGAAACAAATGAGGTGTCATAGAGTCAGAGTGATTACGGGACAGAAAAGGCCCATCAATCGCAATCACCGAAGTATTCCAATCCCGATTTATATCACTTGGCCCATAACCTTGTATGCCTCAACGCAGCTAATTACTTCTTAAATGTTTTAAAAGTCTCTCCCCCAACATATTTTCCAAGTAGTGAGTTCCATACTACCACAACCTTTCGAGTGAACAATGTTTTTCCTCACATCGCCTCTTTCTCTCTCTGTGAAACAAATTTTATGAGTGAGGTGTGCTGGAGAGATAGGCGGCAGATTTCTCCGTTCCTGAGGCTAAGTGTTGACACCAGGACAGGATGAGTGGATTTCTATGACATCATAACTGGCACCACACCTGAATCGATTCAACAACTGTTAGGGGCTACCACTGACAGCACGTGGAAGATAATCGATTCCAGTGAGAAATGAAGCTGGCTTCGCTGGCTTCGCGATTGACACTCAGGAGACTGACACATTGCAGCCTCAAGTTCACACTTGGCGCCCCATGCACACCACTCGGCCAACTAGATGGCAGCGAGGAGAACTGCCCTATTTTTTACGGATGCTGAGCTTGACACTGTGGAGGAAAGGCGGACGACCCAGCAGCCGACCCGAGAAGGATGCTGCCATCCCCGTCCATTTGCCGTTACTTTGAGTAGGTGCCATGAACAACAATATCTGGACCGGCCAGTAGTGCCGGAAGAAACTGCAGGACCTCCTCAGGACGAAAAGGACAAGTAGGCAAGACTGTGCCGCTCTGTCTAACCCTAGTCCACACACCCATAAAAACAAACTCGCCGCCCCTGGAGGACAGCCGGTCGCCCACCATGCATCACATGCCGACACCCATTCCGGTCGCCATGGCCAATTGCCCTGAGCATTAAGGACACCAGCCAGCCAACCACTGTGCTGCAGGAGTCAGACGGTCTAACACTGTCGTATTCGCTTCCCCCCACATCCAGGGGAAGGTTGCACATGGCCGCCAGGAATAGTCGACGACCCAGTGGTAAAGAGTGGCACCAGGATGGAAGGGACAGTGGATGAGGAATTGAGACCCCACTGACTTGTGGTTCCCCATGCTACGTGTGTAAACTCTCCCCCCACCAACACCATCCCAACTCCACCCTCACCCTCACTCCCACCCTTAGCCACACACCACAATCACTGTGATCCCCATCCTCACCCCACACAACCCTCATCTACCCACCGCCCTCAACCGCACCCACAGCCCCATCACTCATACACCCACGTGCACCCTGCCCTCACCCATCCTCACGCTCACTCCCATGCTCACCCCTACACCAACCTCACCCTAATCCACACATTCATCGCCATCCTTACCCTCACCCATGCCCTCATCCTCACCCCCATCCGCACTTCCACACCAGCCTTACCCTTATGCTCACCCTCAGCCCAATCATTACACTCATCGCACGCTCACTCCGAAACTTATTCTGACCCTTTACCTCAGACTCACCCTCACCCTTGCCCAACCAGCTCCCCCCCCCCCCCCTTCCCCCTCCAGCTCACGGCCAAATCATGCATCTTCTAATGTGTCTTGCTGGTCCTGCTGGTGAAGGGGCGGGTCAATCTGTTTTCCAACGCCGCCTGCCATTGTTACAATCAGAGACCCCCACCCCCGTATGCCGGCCAGCGGGGATGGCAGTGCGGAGGGCAGTACTAGGCAAGAAACCCAAGACACCCCGGAGGTCGAGTCAATGGACGACAGTGATTTTCCATCACTGCATCATCCAAGGCCCTCTGCCACCCCAGAGATGCTCACCTCGGTTGGGCACTTTAATGAAGAGCCACCTGTGACACTATCTTGTGCGCACCACACAGCTTATCCGGTGAATTAGGTGGAGGTAGGAACAGCTGGGGGAGCGGATCGTCAGAGGGCGAGGAACTATCTGCCATGCATGGGTTACCGGCTTCTGGAATTGAACATGATGATGTCAGAGAGCTAGGACCTGCATGATGGTCTGTTAGTGACCTTGCAGTACCTGCATGTGCAGTTGGAGGTATCCAACTATATGCAGGAGCAGTAGATGGTGGCAACCATTCGGGCCACCCAGACGAACACCGCCTGTGTGGCGTCTGCAGTGGAGGCATCGGGGACGAAGAATTTGGCTATGGATCAGCATATCCAAGGCCTTGGTATTCTGTTAAAGCTCAGGCCGAGGCCGAGGACAGGGCTGCTGCCTCACAGACAGACATGTGCCAGAGCTACTTGGAAATTGCAGCGGCGCTTCTAACCATGGTCCAGTCACAGCAGGCCGTGGCTGGGAACGTCAGTAGTTTTGCAAAGGCGCTGGCCTACATGGGGAAGACACAGAGAGATGTGCTTCAGCCCCAGAAGGAAATGACACAGTCACTGGATGATACGACGCTGACCCAGAAGGTGGTCGCACAGTCAATTTGTGATGTCACGCAGTCACAAAAAGCGATGGTCCACTTCCTGTGCTCCAGGCAAATCGTGGTCGAGATAAGAGTAGACCTCCATGATTAAGAGAGACAGTTGGCGATGCGACCCCGCTTGCACCCCCGTCCCATTGAGTTACCCGGGGGCTACTGAGAACCCCCATGGAGGAGTGATGGTGGCACAATGGTTAGTTCTCCTGCCTCACAGCTCCAGGGTCCCGCGTTCAATTCTGGCCTCTGTAACTATTTGTGTGGAGTCTGCACTTTCTCCCCATGTTTGTGTGTGTTCCTCTGAGTGTTCCGGTTTGCTGCCAGAGTCCAAAGATGTGCAGCTTAGGTAGATTGGCCAAGCTAAATTGCCCCTTAATTTCTAAAAGGTTAGGTGGGGTTACTGGGTTAGGGAATAGGGTACCGACACTGTAGCTAAGAAAGCCCACCAATGACGCAACTTTCAAAGAAGACTAAGGCAATTTGGCATGTCAGCTACGACTCCCACCAACCTTTACAGATGCGCCATTGAAGGCATTTTTGGTTGTGTCACAGCTTGGAATGGTTCCTGCTCTTCCCAAGACCGCAGGAAACAACAAAAGGTCGTGAATGCAGCCCAGTCCATCACAGAAACCAGTCTCCCATCCATTGACTCTGTCTACAATTCCCCTTGCTTCGGAAAGGCAACCAGCATAATTAAGGACCCCATGCACCCCGGACATACTCTCTTCCAGCATCTTCCGTCAGTTTGAGGTCACACACCAACCGACAGAAGAACAGATTCTTCCATGCTACCATCAGATTTTTCCATGGACCTAATTCGTATTAAGTTGATCTTTTCTCTACACCTTAGATATGACTGTAACATTACATTCTGTTATCTCGCCTTCATTCCATATGTACGGTATGCGTTGTCTGCACAGCATGTATGAAACAATAATTTTCACTATATACTAATACATGTGACAATAAAAAATCAAATCAAATCCCATGGATCCCACCCGGTTTTTCTGCCAACTAGGGCCCGCACCCTGTTGTGTCGCAGGTATGTATCATGGAGGGGTCTGTAGCTGGGTTGGGTGTGATCAGGTGGTAGGGGTGGTGTGGTGGAGGATTAATGCAGTGTCCATGTCCTAGCCAGTCCCCCACCTGGTGAACCTGGAAGTGAGCAGAGCGTCCCGTGTGCATTGGCCCTGGCACATACGGTCTCCCGTGCCTGCTGAAATCGCATGTCCTGCTCATCCTCACCCTGCCCTACGTTCTCCTCGTCGGAAAAGGATTGGTGTTCATCATCCTCCACCAGTCTGCCACCCCTCTGCTATGCGATGTTGTGGAGCACACAGCAGGCCGCATGTTGTAGGTTACGGTCTCAGCGTCATACTGGACGGCCCATCCAGAGCCGCTCGGGCTACTGAACCCCATGCTAAGGCTTCTGAAGCACCGCTGAATCATACCCATGGTCGCGGCATAGACCTCATCGCAACAGGTCTCCACGTCGGTTTGTGCCTCCGTATAGGCATCATCATCCAATACCACTGTGGATAACTCATGTCGCCCTGGAGAGAACGCCCCCCATGCGGGGATGTACCTCGGACACGTCAGGTATTATCCAGTATGCTAGGATGAAGGTGGCATACACACTGACTGTGCATCGGGCGCAGACATGCATGATGCACGTATGGTCACATATCAGCTGCACGTTCATCGAATGGAAGCCCTGTCGATTTGTGTTCAGCAGCCAATCATCTGCAGCTCCTGGTGGGTACACCACATTCACACGGATGTATTCTGCTGAATGGATATAAAGGGCCTCTATGACGACAGGAACCACAATTGCATCGAGCTCTGCGATTCTCGACAGGTCCCTTCGGAGCCTATAAGGACCCCGTGGCGTAAGAGATCAGGGTGACCGTCTTCTTGACTGGCATCGAGAGTGGGTGTTCTCACCCATTTCCACGCAGTGCCAGGTGGCAAATATGTCGCACTGTCTCCCTGCTCAGTTGGAGTCTTCCACTGCATGCCCGGTCCTGTAAGTTCCTCAATGGGAGGAGCTGTCGGTGTACACGAGGCCTCAGACAGCCTCTTCTGTACGTTCTACTCGTCCTCGGCTTGTTGTATAGCCGGTTTCCATCCTGAGCGGCTGCCTCCTGTTCCTCTGGGGCAGAGTCCACTGCAGAAGCTTCCTCCTCCTCGAGCAGCGCCAGCTCGTATAACTGCAGTGCATTCCTGAGAGCTGCGGTGACTAGCAGGGAGGCCAACATAACTCGTTGTATTAAAACATTCATTGTTCGCAGGCAGTGAAGGGCCGACATGTTTGCATGCTGCGGACATTGCTGCTCATCGAGGTACACCTGTTCACATTGTGGCACTGCGGACTGACACTACAGGCCCGGCACCAATAAGCCTTCAAGCATTCCCCCACTTCACTAACAGTTTTCAAGAGGACTTTACTTTAATTTAATTTAGACCATTTGCCAATAACATAGATACATAGAAGATAGGGGCAGGAGGAGGCTTTTTGGCCCTTCGAGTCTTTCGGAAATAGTAGGGAGGGGCTATGTATGTGTGTCTCACATTTTCCCGTTCCACCCAGATTGGATCACTTTGGGGAGGGGATGGACTGAGGAAGTTGGTGCTGAATGGAAACTTCCAGACCTGGGGCATGAGTAACGCCTTGTTAATAAATGCCAGGACGGTAATTGTGTTTTTTGAAAGGGCAGTGGAATTGAAGGAAGGTGGGATTGGATGGTTGGCGTGAGATGGTCCCATTTTCCTTTGAATCCTTTCCAGTCCTATATGTGTGTCAGGGAGTGGAGGTTTGAGGGACATATGAACATAAGCACCAAACAACATAAGAAATAGGAGCAGGAGTAGGCCATCTGGCCCCTCGAGCCTGCCCCTCCATTCAATGAGATCATGGCTGATCTTTTGTGGACTCAGCTCCACTTTCCGGCCCGAACACCATAACCCTTAATCCCTTTATTCTTCAAAAAACTATCTATCTTTACCTTAAAAAATCTAATGAAGGAGCCTGAACTGCTTCACTGGGCAAGGAAGTCCATAGATTAACAACCCTTTGGGTGAAGAAGTTCATCCTAAACTCAGTCCTAAATCTACTTCCCCTTATTTTGAGGCTATGTCCCCAGTTCTGCTTTCACCCGCTAGTGGAAACAACCTGCCCGCATCTATCCTATCTATTTCCTTCATAATTTTTAATGTTTCTATAAGATCCACCCTCATCCTTCTAAATTCCAACGAGTATAGTTCCAGTCTACTCAACCTGTCCTCAGAATCAAACCCCTTCAGCTCTGGCATTAACCTAGTGAATCTCCTCTGCACACCCTCCAGTGCCAGTATGTCCTTTCTCAAGTAAGGAGACCAAAACTGAACACAATACTTCAGGTGTGGCCTCACAAACACCTTATACAATTGCAACATAACCTCCCTAGTCTTAAACTCCATCCCTCTAGCAATGAAGGACAACATTCCATTTGCCTTCTTAATCAACCGTTGCACCTGGAAACCAACATTCTGTGACTCATGAACTAGCACACCGAGGTCTCTTTGCACAGCGGAATGCTTTAATATTTTATCGTTTAAATAATAATCTCGTTTGCTGTTATTCCTACCAAAACGGATAACCTCACATTTGTCAACATGTATTCCATCTGCCAGACCCTAGCCCATTCACTTAACCTATCTAAATCCCTCTGCAGACTTCCATATCCTCTGCACTTTTCGCTTTACCACTCATCTTAGTGTTATCTGCAAACTTGGACACATTGCCCTTGGTCTCCAACTCCAAATCAACTATGTAAATTGTGAACAATTGTGGGCCCAACTCGGATCCCTGAGGGACACCACTAGCTATAGATTGCCAACCAGAGAAACGCCCATTAACCCCCACTCTTTGCTTTCTATCAATTAACCAATCCACTATCCATGCTACTACCTTAACCTAAATGCCATGCATCTTTTTCTCACGCAGCAACCTTTTGTGTGGCACCTTGTCACCGCTCTCTGGAAGTCCAGATATACCACATCCATTGGCTCCCCGTTATCGACTGCACTGGTAATGTCCTCAAAACATTCCACCAAATTAGTTAGGCACGACCTGCCCGTTATGAACCCATGCTGCGTCTGCCCAATGGGACAACTTATATCCAGATGCCTCGCTATTTCTTCCTTGATTATAGATTCCAGCATCTTCCGTACTACCGAAGTTAAGCGCACTTGCCTATAATTTCCTGCTCTCTGCCTACCTCCTTTTTTAAACAGTGGTATCACGTTTGCTAATTTCCAATCCACCGTGACCAACCGAGAGTCTTGTGAATTTTGGTAAATCACCATTAGTGCATCTGCAATTTCCATAGCCATCTCTTTTAGCACTCTGGGATGCATTCCATCGGGGCCAGGAGACTTGTCTACCTTTAGCACCATTAGCTTGCCCATCACTACCTCCTTAGTGATAACAATCCTCTCAAGGTCATCACCTGTCATCGCCTCATTTCTATCAGTCGCTGGAACGTTATTTGTGTCTTCCACTGTGAAGACCGACCCCATAAACCTGTTCTGTTCCTCAGCCATTTCCTTAGAGTCTAAAAGGCCAATATTTTCATTAGCCACTCTTTTTTGTTTTATATATTTGTAAAAACGTTTACTGTCTGTTTTTATATTCTGAGCAAGTTTACTCTCATACTCTATCATACTCTTCTTTATAGTTTTTTTAGTAGCTTTCTGTTGCCCCTTAAAGATTTCCCAGTCCTCTAGTCTCCCACCAATCTTTGCCTCTTTATATCCTTTTTCCTTCAATTTGATACTCTCCATTATTTCCTTCGATATCCACGGTCGATATTCCCTCTTTCTACCGTCCTTCCTTTTTGTTGATATAAACCTTTGCTTAGCACTGTGAAAAATCGTTTGAAAGGTTCTCCACTGTTCCTCCACCGTTCCACCATAAAGTCTTTGCTCCCTGTCTTCCTTAGCTAGTTCTTCTCTCATCCCATTGTAATCTCCTTTGTTTAAACACAAAACACTGGTATTTGATTTTACTTTCTCACCCTCCTTCTGAATATTAAATTCCACCATAGTGTGATCGCTCCTTCCGAGAGGATCCCTAACTATGAGATCATGAATCAGTCCTGTCTCATTACACAGGGCAAGATCTAGGACCGCTTGTTCCCTCGTCGGTTCAATTACAAACTGTTCTAAGAAACTATCTTGGATGCATTCTAGAAAATCATCCTCAATGTTGCCTTGACCGACCTGGTTAAACCAATCGACATGTCGATTAAAATATCCCATGATAACTGCTGTACCATTTCTACATGCATCAGTTATTTCTTTGTTTATTGTTTGTTTATTGCCTGCCCCACCATAACGTTACTATTTGGTGGCCGATAGACTACTCCTATCAGTGACCTTTTCGCCTTACTATTCCTGATTTTCACCCAAATGGATTCAACCTTATCCTCCATAGCACCGATGTTACCCTTACTAATGCCCGGATGTCATCCATAAATAACAGAACTACACCACCTCACTTACCATCCACTCTGTCCTTCCGAATAGTTTGATACCCTCGGAAATTTAACTCCAAGTCGTGACCATCCTTTAACCATGTTTCAGTAATGGCCACTAACTCATCGTCATTCACGATGATTTGTGCCATCAAGTCATTTACTTTATTCCGAATACTACGAGCATTCAGGTAAAATACACTTATGTTGCTTATTTTTAACCTCTATTTTGAATCTTAGCATCTCCAGTTTTATTCCTTTTAGTATTACTGAGCTCCTCTCAGTCACTGTACCTTGAACTGTCGCCCTTTTAGATTTTTGACTATGTCTTCTCTGCCTTGCACTTTTCCCCTTACTTCCTTTTGCTTCTGTCCCTGTTTTATTACCTTCCAAATTCCAGCATCGGTGCCCATCCCCCTGCCACATTAATTTAAACCCTCCCCAAGAGCTCTAGCAAACACCCCCCCCCCTCCCCCCGGACATCGGTTCCAGTCCTGCCCAGGTGCAGACCTTCCGGTTTGTACTGGTCCCAGTTCCCTCAGAACCGGTCCCAATGCGCCAGGAATTTGAATCCCTCCCTCTTGCACCATCTTTAGAGCCACGCATTCATCCTATCTATCCTGACATTCCTACTCTGACTAGCCCGTGGCACTGGTAGCAATCCTGAGTTTACTACGTTTGAGGTCCTACTTTTTAATTTAACTCCTAACACCCTGAATTCCGCTGGTTGGACCTCATCCCGTTTTTCACCTACATCATTGGTGCCTATGTGCACCACGACAGCTGGCAGTTCACCCTCCCCTCTCTGACCCCCAGAATGTCCTGCAGCCGCTCCGAGACATCCTTGAACCTTGCACCAGGGAGGCAACATACCATCCTGGAGTCTCGAATGCGTCTACAGAACAACCTGTCTATTCCCCTTACGATCGAGTCCCCTATCACTATAGCCCTGTCATTTTTCTTCCTGCCCTGCTGTGCAGCAGAGCCAACCACGGTGCCATTAACCTTGCTGCTGCCTTCCCCTGGTGAGCCATCTCCCCCAACAGTATCCAAAGCGGTATATCTGTTTTGCGGCGAGATGACCGCAGGGGACTCCTGCACTGCCTTCCTACTCTTTCTCTGTCTTTTTGTCACCCTTTTGCTATCTCCCTCAGTAACTTTCACTTACGGTGTGACCAACTCGCAAACCGTGCTATCCGCTACCTCCTGAGCATCGCGGATGCTCGATAGTGAGTCCATCTGCAGCTCCAGAGTCGTCAAATGGTCTAACAGGATATGCAACTGAACGCACTTATTGCACGTGAAAGAGCCAGGGACAGTGGACGTGTCCCTTAACTCCCACATCGCACACGAGGAGCATGACACGGGTCTGGGTTCTCCTGCCATGTCTTAAACCTTATGTAAACTTATACAACTACAATTTCAAAATAAAAATAAGTAAATTAGACAATGAGAAGAAAAACTACTTACCAGTCACTTACCAGGATTAAAAAGCACCTCCGAAAAAGCACCTTCTCTCACTCTGCACCGAATTACCTCACTGCACCAAATTACCAAGTTGCAATTCCCACTCTGGATGTGCTTCACTCCTGCTGTGCCTCCTTGACAAGCGAAAGCTTACAGTGCGCTTTCTGTCTGTCTGTTATGCAGAGCTCAGCTAACCGATGACTCAAAAATACCTAAACTTCAAAGAGAAGAATACAATGTGCCCTTTGTGCCCCTAAACAGGCCTCAGGTGACTGACAGATAACTGCCTCTCAGCAATTAGGGTGGGGGCAGCTTCAGCCAATCAGACACTAAGCTACACACTGCACTTATAACTGAAAAACAGCAGAATTAGATTTACCACTTGCCTTTCCTGATTACCTCACTGCACCAAATTACGAAGTTGCAATTCCCACTCTGGATGTGCTTACTCCGGCTGTGACTCCTTGACAAGCGCAAGCTGTGGATGGAGAATATTGCTCTACTTAACTGGAGGGTACAGGTTTGGAGTGCCTGTAGTTTGTCCCATGATGTTTCGTACAGCCACCCTGTCTAGGTCTCAATCCAAGGCCTAACCTCAGGGTCTGATTAAGGTTTCATTTTGAGAGATACATAGCGAGAGAGGGAGGGGAACAGAGATGTAACAGCGAACTTTTAAAACTAAATCCTAGATACTGGAGCTGGTGTAACACACCGGGCTAAATAGCTGACTTGCAATGCTGAACAAGGCAGGACCGCGGGTTCAATTCCTGTACTAGCTTCACCGAACAGGCGCCGGTATGTGGTGTCTAGGGACTTTTCACAGTAACTTCATTGAAGTCTACTTGTGACAATGAGCTATTAGCAATATTCGAATCCCTACTCGGCTAATCAAGTCTGCACTGACACTTCGAATGAGCACGCATATCCATTCCTCTATGCACCTCGTCCTATTCCCATAATCTGACATGCATACTGAGTGGAAATTTATCATGGACCATCCACCTAACATTATTAGACTGTGGAAGGAAACTGGAGCACCCGGCGGGAACACACGCAGACACGCGTACAAAATATGTTTAGACAGTGAGCGAAGGTCAGAATTGAACGTGGGCCCCTGGCGCTATGAAACATCAGTACTAACCATTGTGCAACCAAGTCGTGTTGATGGAAAATAGATTCACTTGGAAAGAGAGTGGAATAAGGCACCGGAGGCTGAAAAAGTTGTTTAACATGAGGAAGCATTCTGGATTAATGAGCAGAGCGCTAGCACAAGTGGACAGCACCGTCGCTTCCTCCGGGTGCTCTCGTTTCCTCCCAGAGTCGAAAGACGTGCAGGTTAGGTGGATTGGCCATGCTAAATTGCCCTTAGTGTCCAAAAACTTTAGAATGGGGTTATTGTTTTACGGGGATAGGGTTAAAGTGATGACTTAAGTGGGTCGGTGCAGATTCGATGGGCCGAATGGCCTCCTTCTGCACTGTATGCTCTATGTTCTAATGCTGGAATGCTTTAATGCTGTGATGAATTGGTCAGTGGCATGTGCATGAATCATTTTCAGTTGAGTTTGAAATACGTGCTCACTTTCATTTGTCCATTGGTTTCTCTCTGTCTGTTTATCTGCCTGCCTATCTGTCTGTCTCCCTCCCTCGCTCTCTGTTTCTCCCTCAGTCTGACTGTCTCTTGTTCTGTCTCTAACTCTCTGTCTGCCTGCCTGTCTCTCACTTTCTCTCTCTGTTTCTCTTCCTCTTTTCTATCTCTGAAAAGACAGTAAAGCGCACTTGAAATGTTCAATTAAAGTTGCGAAAATTATATACTGGAGTATTGGGCGGAAGGGGGGTGGGTGGGCGCGTAACGGAGACAGAGAGCGAAAGAGGGAAAGAGAAGTCAATTAACTCTTTCTGGGATATCTCAATGAATGATGCACGGAGAAGAAAGCGTTTAGTTAAACCTTTCACGGAAAAAGGCAGCTGAGGAGGTTGTACATTTAACGGTCAGCATGTTGCTTCAAGTGGGCCCTTGTTGTGCGACAGATAACGGGATTTGTGGATTCTTATAGACAGGAAATTGCAGAAACAGCTAGAGAGAGGGACAGAGAAACTGCTGGAGGTGGTAGCTAAAACACACGGAGATACAACCAGGCAGTTAGTGCCGGGCTTCATTGACGGTCTAGGGTCTCCATTTTGACTTATTTTTGTGAGGGTTTTGGGATGGCCCGGAAGCCGGGGTACTGTCTCCGCTCCTGTATTTCGGTTTGTCTGTGCAAACGCATGCCAAATTTTAACATGTGATGAACACAGCTGACTGCTGACTGAGACGTGTTCCGCAGACATCATCCCCATCTCGTTCACTAATGTCCTTCGGGGAAGTAAATATGTCGTATTATCTATGTGACTCCAGATCCACAGCAGTGTGGGTAACTCTTAAAATTGCAATCGGCTGCATGGGCAATAAATGCTGGCCTTCCCTCCGACACCCATATCCCCTTGAAAGAATAAAGAAAAATATGCAGGGCACATTGTCTCTCTTTATTCAATAAATGTTTAATTTTAAGAATGAGCGAGAGAGGGCGGTCGCTGAGATGTGAATGAGAACGCTTACAACATAAATGAATGGATGAACTTGTACAGTAAGTGAGAGACTGGGGCCAGAGACTAACCCTAAAGCTGTTCAACACGTGGATGCATTTTGGATTAATGCCGGCAGGTTTGTACGCTGCAGTGAATTGATGCTTTAGTGAAATGCAGAGGACCAATTTTAAATTGAGTTTGAGTGATGTGCTGTCTTCACATGTGTCCCTGTGCCTCTCTCTGTGCCTCTCTCTCTCTCTCTCTCTCTCTTTCTCGCTGTGTCTGTGTTTGTCTGTCTCTCGTCCTGTCTTTTTCCTCTCTGTCTCTATCTCTCTCTCCCTGTTTGACTGTTCTCTCTCTCTGACTTCCATTTTGCCTTTCTCTGTCTTCATAGGCTGTAAAACATGCGTGAATGTTTGGCATTGGAAGTTCCCAAATCTGCGCACAGCAGTGATGGCGTTGGAGCAGGCGGGGGATGGACAATGAGTGAAAGGGAAAGGGAAAGGCAGGGAGAGGTAAATGAGAGAGAGAGGAGTCAATTAATTCTTAATGCAACAATGAATGGGCGGGGAAAGAGGGAAGACGTGGTTTAATGTTGTTCTCTTTCGAGAACAACTGATGAGGGGGCTGCAGTTTGTTGTCAACACGTTGCCGCCTTTGGATCTTGCTGTGCTACAGGGGACGTTTGTGCAGGACAACAAATCTTAGAAATTGATAGAAAGATAAGGAAACTGATGGAAGAGGCAGGGTTCATGCACAGAGACAGGCACAGCCTGATTGGGCAGGGGGTGACATCAATGTGGGGTGATGATCTCCATTTTATTCAGTTTTCTGAGGGTCCTAAGGAAAGGTTGGGGATACTTTACTACCTCCGCCACTCTCTCTCTCTGTGCCTTTCTGCCTGTCTCCGTGTCAACAGTTGACAAATTTCAAAAACTGCTCAACACAGCTGACAGCCAACAGAGGCGTGTTCCATTAGCCTCGCTCAGGGAACGTTGGGTGTGCTTCTTACACCAATTGCGGTATAAATTGAAGAGAGGGAGAGTGATAGAGGAAGGGTACAGAGATTTAGACGCGTATTTTGGAAAAAATAATCGGTGGATGGCTTGTAAGGCAAGTGAGAGAGGTCGGAAATAGTTTACCCTGAATCCTCAGACTGTGAACCTCGTTCAGAACACACACATCATTGGTAACATCTTCCCTGCATCTACCATGTCTAGTCCTGTTAAAATATTATAAGTCTCTATGAGATCCTCCCCTATTCTTCTGAACTCCAGCGAGAAAAATCCCAACCTAGTCAATCTCCTAATATGACCATCCAGCCATTCCTGGAAACGATCTGGTAAACCCTCGCTGCATTCCCGCGAGAGTAAGAACATCCTTCCTCAGAGAAGGGGACCGAACTGCACACAATATTTAAGGCGTGGACTCACTAATTGTAGCAACACATCTCTGGTTCTATACTCGAAACCTCTCGTAATGAAGGCCAACATACCATCAGCATTCATTACAGCCTGCAGCACCTGGATGCTTACCTTCAGCGATTGGTGCACAAAGACGCCCAGGTCCCAGCACACTCCCCTCTCCCAATTTACAACCATTCAGGTAGTAATCCGCCTTCCTGTTGTTTTCTTCCAAAATGAATAACCTCACACTTCTCCAAATTAAACTGTATTTGATATTAATTTTCCCACACTCTCAAACTGTCCAGATCATGCTGTAGGATCCCTGCATCCTCGTCAAAATTCACCCTCCTATCTAACTAGGTATCATCTGCAAACTTTTAGATGTTACAATTAGTTCGCTCATCCATAAGACATAGAAACAGAAGTAGGCCACTCGGTCCATCGGGTCTGCTCCGCCATTCAATCGGCTGATATTTTTTCATTCCCGTTCTCCTGCCTTCTCCCTGTAACCACAGATCCCCTTATCAACCAAGAACCTATCAATCTCTGTCTCAAAGACACTGCGAGTTGGCCTCCACAGCTTTCTGCGACAAAGAGTTCCACCAATTCACCGCCCTCTGGCTGAAAACATTACTCCTCATCTCTGTCCCAAAGGATCGTCTCCTTAGTCTGAGATGGTGTCCTCTGATTCTAGTTTTTCCTGCAAGTGGAAACATCCTCTCCACGTCCACTCAATCCAAGCCTCACAGTATCCGATATGTTTCAATAAGATCCCCTCTTCCTTCTGAACTCCAACGAGTAGATACCCAGAGTCCTCAACAGTTCCTCATACGAAAACAATCCTCATCCAAGTCATTAATATATAGAACATAGAACAGTACAGCACAGAACAGGCCAGGCCCTTCGGCCCTCGATGTTGTGCCGAGCAATGATCACCCCACTTAAACCCACGTAACCCGTATCCCAACAATCCCCCCATTAACCTTACACTACGGGCAATTTAGCATGGCCAATCCACCTAACCCGCACATCTTTGGACTGTGGGAGGAAACCGGAGCACCCGGAGGAAACCCACGCACACACGGGGAGGACGTGCAGACTCCACACAGACAGTGACCCAGCCGGGAATCGAACCTGGGACCCTGGATCTGTGAAGCATTGATGCTAACCACCATGCTACCGTGAGGCCCCTTCTGAAGCTATTCTAAATAGCTGGAGTCGCAGCACTGATCCCTGTGTCAGCCCACTATTTACTGCCTGCAAATTTGGAAAATAGCCATTAATCTGTACTCTTTGTTTCCTCACTGCTAAGCAGTTTTCTATCCACCGCAATACATTTTCCCCAATCCAATGCGCTTTAATCTCTGAAGCGGTACTTTGTCAAACACCTTCTGGAATTCCAAACCCACGCACACACGGAGAGGACGTGCAGACTCCGCACAGACAGTGACCCAGCCGGGAATCGAACCTGGGACCCTGGAGCTGTGAAGCATTTATGCTAACCACTATGCTACCGTGCTGCCCTAATGAGCACCCCTTTATTCTACGACTCTGCCCTCTGGTCCTGCACTCTCTCATGAGTAGGAACAGCCTTCCAACATTCACCCGGTCGAACCCCTTAATTGAAACCCAGAGGTTAAACGTTCCTAAAGAATCTATGAGATCGTATGACATCACAGCAGGCATATAGATGTTGCAGTATTGTGTAACTCGTTTTAAAAATATGAACAAATAGATTACAACATTGAGTTCAGTGGTCGAAAATATTTATTTTTATTGTGAGTGAGCATTGAACTGTTTTGATCAATTCAATCAACTATTAACAGAGGAATGTGCTGTCCACAAAAAACACCAGTTCAACCTTTGATCTCAGATTGTTTCAGCGATATCCGTCACTCGACTGTCACCATTCAGTAATTAAGCACCAATTGCTAACGTGCTCCTCTCTGGGTAGTTCTGCTGTACTACGTCAGATAGCTGCCTTTTTATCTGTGGACATTCAGTTATGTGTTTAAATAGATTATAGGTGACCATAACGTAAAAAAATAATAAATCGACTGGCTTGAGCGTTTTTACCGACCAAACAAAATGATTCCACCCCTGAATTTCATGAACCTCAAATTAGGAAAACATTTTTTAAGCAATGGGCCACCTCAAAATGTTTGGACCGTGAACCAGATGCACACACATCTTCTCATAGAACAGCAAAATCATGTTTAGCTGTGACAACTAATGCGCAAGTTCTAACTGATACTGACCCACCATATGATACATAAACGTAAACTGGGGTAGGTTGAAATGTGTAGAGAGAAGGAGCGAGGTAGAGAGACGGCTCTGATCGGACACAATTTAGACTATTGTGAGCAGTTTTGGGCCAAATATCTAAGAAGGGTGTGCTGGCCTTGCAAAGGATCCAGAGGAGCATCACAAAAATGATCCCTGGAATGAAGAACTTGTCGTATGAGGAACGTTTGAGGACTCTAGGTCTGTACTCGTTGGAGTTTAGAAGGATGAGAGGGGTCCTTATTGAAACGTACAGGATACTGCGAGGCTTGGATAGAGTGGACGTGGAGAGGATATTTCCACGTGTAGGAAAAGCTCCAACCAGAGGACACCATCTCAGATTAAAGGGACGATCATTTAAAACAGAGATGAGGAGGAATTTCTTCAGCCAGAGGGCAGTGAACCTGTGGAACTCTTTGCCGCAGATGGCTGTGGAGGCCAATTCACTGAGTGTCTTTAAGACAGAGTATGGTACGTTGTTGATTAATAAGGGGATCAGGGGTTATGCGGAGAAGGCAGAAGAATGGGGATGAGAAAATATCAGCCATGATTGAATGGCGGAGCAGGCTCGATGCGCCTAAATCTGCTTCTCTGTCTTATGGTCATATGGAGGTTGTGAGATGGGCGGAGGAACAAAAGGTGCGTGAGTGAGAAGAAGCACGTTTTAATAAGAGGAAGTGACGGAGATTGCTTTGATGAGATACAATAAGAAAGTGACATATAGAGTGGGAGAGAGAATTAGAGGCGAATAGTGCGACAGGGTAGGAGTATAAATGCAAACATCACAAAAGAAGTGTCATCTCCTTCATAAAGTCACGAAGCAGTGCTCACATGAAATGGTATTGTGCGGGAAACAACATGTTCGGATCATGTGAAGACGTTGAACAGAGTGCAGAACATATTTGCAAGAATCGTTCCGCGGTGAGTGACTGGCAGACTGATTCAGGAACAACTCGCGAGAGAGACCGAGCTGTGAGAATGAAGGAGACAGAGGAGGTGATAGAGAGAGAGGTAGAGGAAGTGTGAAAAAGGAGAGGAGGAGAGGTAGGACAGATGGTGTGAGAGACGGCGACATAGATGTGGTGGAGAGAAAGACACAGGCGGGATAAAAGAGTGACACGGCGAGTATGGGACAGTGAGGCACAGTTCGGGGTCACACATGGGGTAGAGTAAGGGAGCCAGAGATGGAGAGAGAAAGCGAGCGAGAGAGAGAGAGAGAGACAGAGAGAGAGAAAGAGAACGAGTGAATAAGGGTGCGAAAGAGAGATACAGAAGGGGTGAACGATGGAGACAGAATGATCGAGAGAAAGAGGGCGACAGAGTGGGTAGCAAGAGGGTGACAGAGAGCATGGGATATCGTGAAACAGCGGTGTCAGATTAGAACATGGAACATATAGTACAGCACAATACAGATCCTCTGGCCCTCGATGTTGTGCCGAGCATTGTCCGAATCCAAGATCAAGCTGTCCCACATCCTGTCATTCTGGTGTGCTACATGCACCTATCCAATAACCGCTTGAAAGTTCCTAAAGTGTCTGACTCCACTATCACAGCAGGCAGTTCTTTCCACACCCTAACGACTCTCTGAGTAAAGAACCCACTTCGGACATTCCTCCTGTACCTCCCACCCTGAATCTTATAGTTATGCCCCCTTGTAACAGCTACATCCATCCGAGGAAAATGTCTCTGAACGTCCACTCTATCTATCCCCCTCATCATCTTATAAACCACTATTAAATCGCCTCTCACCCTCCTCTGCTCCAAAGAGAAAAGCCCTAGCTCCCTCAACCTATCCTGCAAACCAGGCAGCATCCTGGAAAATCTCCTCTGCACCCTTTCAAATGCTTCCACTTCCTTCCGAAAATGAGGTGGCAGAACTGCACACAATACTCCAAATGTAGTCTCACCAGGGGCATGTATAGTTGCAGCATAACCCCACGGCTGTTAAACTCAAGCTCCCTGATAATAAACGCTAACACACTATAAGCCTTCTTCACGGCTCTATCCACTTGAGTGGCAACCTTCAGAGATCTGTGGACATGTACCCCAAGATCACTCTGTTCCTCCACATTCCTGAGAACCCTGCCATTGACCCTGTAATCCGCATTCAAATTTTTTCTACCAAAATGAGTCACCTCGCACTTATCAGCGTTCAACTCCATCTGGCATTTTTTGGCCCAGTTCGGCATCCTTTCAATGTCTCTTTGCAGCCTACAACAGCCCTCCGCTTCATTCACTGCTCCACCAATCTTGGTGTCATCAGCAAATTTACTGGCCACCCTTCAGCCCCCTCCAAGTTATTGATAAAAATCACAAATAGCAGAGGATCCAGCACTGATCCCCGTGGTACACCGCTGTTAACTGGTCTCCAGTCTGAACATTTTCAATCAACCACCACCCTCTGTCTTCTATGTGATAGCCATTTACTTATTCAATTGGGTAATTTTCCCTCTATCTCACACCTACTTACTTTCTTCATAAGCCGACCATGGGGAACCTTATCAAACGCCTTACTAAAATCCATGTATACGACATCAACTGCTCTACCTTCATCTACACACTTAGTTACCTCCACAAAGAATTCAATCAAATTTGTGAGGCAAGACTTACCCTTCACGAATCCGTGTTGACTATCCCGGATTAAGCTGCATCTTTCCAAATGATCATGAATCCTAGCCTTCAGGACCTTTTCCATTATCTTACCGACCACCGAAGTAAGACTAACTGGCCTATAATTACCAGGGTCATTCCTATTCCCTTTCTTGAACAGAGGGACAACATTCGCCACACTCCAGTCCTCCAGCACTATCCCCGTGGACCGTGGGGATCCACGGATCAAAGGCAAAGGGTCGGCAATCTCATCCTTTGCCTCCCCAAAGAGTGTTTGGATATATCACATCTGACCCACGGGACATGCCGACCCTCAGGTTTTTCAAAATTGCTAATACGTCCTTCCTCAGAACATCTACCTCCTCCAGCCAGCCCGCATGTATCACACGCTCATCCTCAAAAACATGGCCCCTCTCCTTGCTGAACACTGAAGAAAAGTATTCATCCAACGCCTCTCCTATTTCTTCTGACTCCATGCACAAGTTTCCACTAGTGTCCCTGACCGGCCCTACCCTCACCCTGGCCATTCTTTATTTCTCACATAAGAGTAAAATGCCTTGGGGTCTTCCGTGATACGACACACCAATCCTTCTTATGCCCCCTTTTTTTTCTTTGGTCATTCCTTGCAACCTTGTAACGCTCAAGCCACCCAACTGAACCTTGTTTTCTCATCCTTACATACGCTGCCTTTTTCCTCTTGATAAAACATTCAACCTCTTTTGTGAACCATGGTTTCCTCACACGGCCATTTCCTCCCTGCCTGACAGGGGCATACCTATCAACGACATGCAATATCTGTTCCTTTAACCAGCTCCACTTTTTGCCTTTCCCTGACAGTTTCTGTTCCCTTCTTATGCTCCTTAATTCTTGCCTAATTGCATCATAATTACACCTCCCCCAATTATAAACATTGCCCTGCCGGATGGAGCTATCCATCTCCATTGCAATAGTGAAAGACACAGAATTTTGGTCATTCTCTCCAAAGTGCCCTCCCACAAACAAATCTAACACTTGGCCCGATTCATCACCCAGTACTACAGTACTAAATCCAATGCATCCCCCTCTTGTCGGCCTATCCACATGTTGTGTCAGTAAACCCTCCTGCACATACTGTACAAAAACTGCCCCATCCGAACTGTTCGACCTAGAGAGGTTCCAATCAATATTTGGAAAGTTAAAGTTACCCATAGCAACTACCCTGAGACCTCCACACCTATCCATAATCTGTTTTGCAATTTCTTCCTCCACACATCTAATACTATTTGGGGGCCGACAGAAAACTCCTAAAGGTTTGACCGCTCCTTTCCTATTTCTAACTTCAGCCCATATTACCTCAGTCGGCAGATCCGCTTCGAACATTCTGCAGCCGTTAAACTATCCTTGATTAACAATGCTACTCCTCCACCTCTTTTAGCACCTTCCGTACTCTTACTGAAACATCTATACCCCAGAACGCCCAACAACCATTCCTGCCCCTGTTCTAACCATGTCTCCGTAATGGCCATAACATCGTAGTCCCAAGTACAAATCCACACTCCAAGTTCACCTACCTTATTCTGGATGCACCTTGCATTGAGGTAGACAAACTTCAACCCACCTTTCTGTCTGCCAGTACACTCCTGCGAACTTGATACCCTCTTCAGTACATTACTACTCTCAACACTGGCTTCTGGACTGCAGCTCGTTTTCCCAGCCCCCTGACAAATTAAGTTAAACCCTCCCCTAAGTGGCGGAGCAAATTTCCCTCGCAGGATACTGGTGCCCCTCTGTTTCAGGTACAAACCATCCTGGTTGAGGGGAAAACAGGGGGTGAGGGAGTAATGCGGACAGATGGTGTCAGCAAGTGAGAGCACCCGGTGAACCCGATGTAGTGACACCTGGGATGTGTGAGTGAGATCCATTGAATGCATGGAACTCCGCATTCCTCCAAAAGAGCTCTGTAACTCGGCTCTCTCCACAATGTTGACACCGTAACCCCGCAAAGTGACCTTGGCTGATCGACATGGCCTGTGCATACTTGGGCACTGAGGCCATTTATCATGGTCCATCCACCTATGTCGCACAGCTGTTGACTGTGGAAGGTAACCAGAGCACAGTAATGAAACCCATGCATACACGAGGAGAATATGTAAACTCCCCACAATCACTGAAGTCCGGGTTCGTGGCGCTGCATGGAGAGAGTGAGCTGTAATCTAAAATCTTATTAGAAAATATCGGGTGAGGGGGAAAAGATGGTATGGGTGGGAGTTAATGCGTTGGAGGGAGTGTGAGGGAGAAATGAGTGTTAGAGAGATGTATTTATGTCAGTAAGATTCGGAATGTGGACGAGAGTGACTTCGCAATTATATGAGTTGTTCGGTCTATAGTTGTGTATTCCAGTGAATGCATGAGTCTGTGAGTGTGAAGGATGAGACAAAATGTGAGTGTGAAAGTGTGGGAAAGAGAGTGATATATGAGAATGTGAGAGAGAGCGAGCTAGAGTCGGAGAGAGGGATACAATGCAAGAGTCTACAGCTGTGACAGACTGTGAAATTGAGACTGCGAGTGTGAGAGAGGGCGAGTATGAGATGGCGAGCGTAAAAATCTAGGAGCGTGATATACTCCGCCTCAGAGAGCACTAGTGAGAGAGAGGGTGAATGTGAGAGTGGGCAAGAATTGGAGAGGAAGATGAGGGTGAGGTCAAGTATGAGAGAAAGACTGTGAGCGTGTATGTGAGAGATCATGTGTGAGTGATTGAGAGAGGGTGTGAGGGAGTGTAAGAGATCGTGACAGAACGACAGACAGAGCTTGCAAGAGGGAATTAGTGCGTGGTTTTTAATCAACACTGGTCAAAAGTTATTGGTAGTAGCTGAGGATTTAGAGTTCAGGTTAAAATGTTTTTTTCACCAGTATCCCCATATCCCTTTAGTCCCCATGTCCCTTTTTTGTCGTTAGTATTGAGAATTTGGCCGGTTTGCTCAAAACAGACTCTTTGACTGACGTTCCACAACACCCTCGGTTAAGGAATTCCAAAGATGCTCCATCCTCTGATTAAACAGTCTCCGTTTTTTCTGCGTGGGGTTCAATTCGAAATTGTGAAGTTAACCATTATATTAACCAAAGACAATGATTTCCTTCTACTCCTAATTCATCGTTTGCTGTCTGTTCACTTAGATTGCGTGAATCGCTAGTTAGCTTTTGTGTTCGGTTAATGTAGTTGCGCCATTAAAGATGGGTTTTGTGGTGTGTGAATTTCCCCATTTCTGCCCAGATCCGTCTGTGCGAATAGTCCATTACCAATAAGCTCTTAAGTGTGATTTAACTGTTTGACAAAGAGCTTGATTTATGAGATTGTCCAAAGATTCGGCAGTTGCTTCTTTGTTTTCCTGTTGGTATCCCTGACCAGTTTATGTGATGGACCTGGATGATAGCAAGGTGGGTTGGTGATAGGGAGGTAAGGTTGCAGTGGCGGGGAAGGGGGGAGACGTTGGGTGTTAATTAATGGGGTGGGGGACGGTGAGTATGAGAAATTCTTTGGCCAAACAGTCAAAGAAATGTTGCCCTACTGATTCTTACTTGTTTTGTCGAGTATATTGCTGCAACAATAGATCCCACCCATTTGTTTCCATCGGAAATGGGCAATCACCATATTTTTCATTTGAGAAACAATTAAAAACTCTCTGGAAACAATTTGTTCTCATTCTTCAATTCATTGAAGAATTGGAGTCAGTGGATAATTCCACGCTTTCTTCAACTCCGCTCTAAACTTCGTCTGGGTCAATGCACGGAGAGCATTGTCTGTGCAAAATTACAGTAGCTTCAGCACGAAGCCTAATTCTTGAGCAAAACGACCTGACATTATTATCTGATACCCATGAAATAAAATAGTTCTTTGTTTGCCTTTCTATCTTTGGTTATCTGGGATTTACTAGATTGTGAGCCCGCAGTTTCTTTCGAGACCTGATGCTAAGTTACTGGCTTCTAAAGCAGACCAAGGCAGGCCAGCAGCACGGTTAAATTCCCGTCTCAGCCTCCCCGAACAGGCGCCGGAATGTGGCGACCAGGGGCTTTTTACAGTAACTTCATTTTACGCCTACCCATGGCAATAAACGATTTTCATTTCATTTTTATTTCACTAATATGTGACCGACGGTGAGTACATTGAGCAGAAAACCTAGGACAAATGACACAAATGGGGTCAGAATGTGTTGAAGGATCTCGATTCGTGACGACACGGAAAATTCATAACTTCGAAAGCCACCCAACAAAACCAGGGAATATTGTGCAACTGATACGAATGTGATAATATAAAGTACCAGAAAATCGTGTTTGAAACGCTCAGTGCAGTCACCATTCCCAGAAGAACAGTCGTTATTTTATCCCTGCAGTATTTGCCTTTCTGCTTCTGCAAAAGATCACCACAGATCTATCAGAGGTGGAAGTGACAGTGAACCAGACAAAACAGTCAGTTGCTTCATGAAGTCATTAAGCGTTCATGTTATATGTGGCGGTTATGTACAGGAAACATAAGTGTTCCTCATAAACAATCAGAATATGTCTCAGCATCAGATCCAGGAAAATGATCTATTTGTCAGCCACTGCCATGGCGCCTAAGTAAAGAGTGGTGCATTTGGATAGACCACACTCTATGCAAGAAAGGATTTCAGTAGTGAATAGGTTAACTGTGCAGAAATGAATAATGGATTATACATTAGCCTCTTGTCGGAGATATCATTTTGATTAAGGACATTGAGAGTTTCGAATGTATTACTTGTCACTCGCAACTTCAGATACTCAGAACACCCAATCTGAATACATTTAATGCAGAATCAAAGTGGGAAATTCAACAAAAAATACTGACTCCCATCACAGAAACACAAATAAAAATATGATTTTTAAAAAAAATCACCCATATTTACGTAACTTGAAGGGTAGACAATGAAGAGTGCACAATTACCATCTTTCAGATTGTCATTCAAAAACCTTGTCGGCCTGAAGGATTATATCCCCGGTTCCTAAAAAAATGGAGGTTGGAAATATCTGGCCTTTAGTTTAATTTGTGATCAAGTCTCTGTAGTTTCATGTGTTGCAGCAGATAAAACTTGTCTGCCTATTTTACTGTCCAAGATGGTTTATCCGTTTTCCCACCGTAGCTTTTTCATCTGGATATTACCTTCTTTGATTCAGTAAATTTTACCAATCAAGAAAATGTATGTTACGGACTGTATAAAACAAATGTCGTCAATATAATACACATCTTAAAGTTATTTTGTCCTCAAAATAATCTAAAGGGCTGATTGGACTCCTCATTCTTCTTTGTCGTATGTTCCTATATTTTGTACTCCACATTTAAGTGAGAATATATTTGTTTCTGACGCGGCAGAGCGAAGAGTCATTAAACAGGTCTCCGGATGAAGGGGATTTTGCGATGATGAGAGAAAGATTAAACTGCGTTTCTAGTCCTCAGGAATTTAGAATAACGAGAGGTGATCATTGAAACGACAAACTAAGGAAGGGGTGTGATTTCGTATGCAACGAAAGATTATTTCCTTTAATCCTTTCCCGCGTCCCTTTTCTTTCATTTCCTATCAGTGTTCTGACCTACTAAAACTATACTCTTTATCTTATACAATTTGTAACATTTTTGTTCAATGTTTTTGTACAGATTTGAGGATCGTTCGAGCACCGGACCCGATGACCTGACATGACACCATTGTCATCCCGCCGGACCGCCGCTCCCGCCAGCGACCGCCCCCGGACCGGAGCTCGACCACGTGGCCGCCCCCGCCAGACTCTGAACACGTGACCTGACCCAATGACGTGTTCAGCCTCTCCATCATCCCGAAGTACCTGGGAAAGAAAAGGTAAAATACAGGGTATTTCCGGGCCCCCACCACGGCCAATCTCAAGGTGACGAGACTGCGGGAGTGTGAGGCCTCGCCAGCGAAGCAGGAACGGCCGAGCCAACTCTGGAGTCAACTCAGAGTAGGCTCCAACTCTCCCAATCGATATTTTCCAAACCCCCCAATCTGAGGGTCGCTTCTCGATGGGTGGGGCGGTCTCTATGGTTCTTTGTGATGGATACTATGGTGCCGTTTCGTCTGGGCGTCTACTCAAAAGTATCCATTCATACCTAAATGTTTCTATTGTGTGGGCCTGGATCTGGATCACCTCATTACTATGTAAATCGTTGTTGCCATTTACACCTTTAGCTGAGATTCTGTACCTGGCCACAAACTGGTTTCTGTACGTGCATAATGCTAATTATCCTTCTGCAAACTGCTTGTCCTTGCTAAGACTGTTTACTCCCTGCAGCCTTAGCAGTTCTCCATTTTGTAGCCCAGTGTCCATCTTAGGTGGCTACATACGTTAACATGGGGACCCACAGTGAGGGCACTGGCACCTGTACACCATGTTATGCATACCTGTTTAGATTTCTATTTTCATCCCTTTTTGTTTGTCTCATATACCCACTTGTAAACATTTCTATTACCGTGTAATATCTTGGAATATGATGGTAAATTCAAAACCAATGAAAAATCATTTTGAAAATTATGGAAATTAAATGACAAGGCGACCTACCATGGCTCCATCACGTGGAAGAAGTGTGTTTTGCAGCTCCTGTTAGATCACATGATGGCGCTGGAGCTGCGGACGGGCTCACTTTGGAGCATCCCCGATGCTGAGAATAATAATGATGTGGAGATGCCGGCGTTGGACTAGAGCGAGCACAGCAAGAAGTCTGACAACACGAGGTTAAAGTCCACCAGGTTTGATTCAAACACGAGTTTCGGAGCACTGCTCCTTCCTCTGGTGAATGTCACAAGAAGGCTTCAATGAAGTTACTGTGAAAAGCCTCAAGTCGCCACATTCCGGCGCCTGTTAGGGGAGGCTGGTACGGGAATTGAACCCGCACTGCTGGCATTGTTCTGCATTACATGTCACCTGTTTAGCCCACTGTGCTAAACCAGCCCTTGTATAGCTGGTTAGCGAATTAGTCACACCACAGATAAAGAGTACTGGGGGCAAAGGAAATAGGAGACCACCAGGCAGAAGAAGAGTAGAAAGGTAGGGGGCAGGGGTCCCTTCTGGTCATCTCCCTCATGGATACTGTTCAAGGAGACGGCTCACTAGGGGAAGGCCTCAGCAGCCAGGTTCATGGCACCGTGATTGGCTTTGCTGCGCAGGAGGACAGGGAAAGAGTGGTAATGCTATAGTGATAGGGGATTCGGTTGTAAGGGGACTGGACAGTCGTTTCTGCGGACGCAAACAAGACTACAGGAAGGTACGTTGCCTCCTGGGTGCGAGGGTCCTGGATGTCTCAGAGAGGCTACAGGTGATTCTAATGAGAAGGATGAACAGACAGTTGTGGTTGTTTATATAGGCACCAATGATACAGGAACGAAAACGGGATGTGGTCCTCCACGCTGAATTGACGGAGATAGGAGATAAACTAGAAACTGCGAACTCAAATATATCAATCTCAGCATTGCTAATGGTGCCACGTTATTGTCAAAGGAGGAATGACAAGATAGACTGGACGAATGCGAGGCTTGAGAGATAGATTGGGAGGGATTCTGATTTTTGCGAAATTGGAACGGGTTCTGGGAGATGTCGGGCCATTACGAAACGAACGGGCAACACCTGGGAAGGCCTGGAACAAGTGTCCTCGGGGAGTTGTTTGCTCGAGTTGCAGGGGAGAGTTTAAATTAATGTGGCAGGGGTATGGGGACCAACGCACGAAGCCAGAGGGTGGTAAAGAGGGGACAGAAACAAAGGCTTGTAAGGAGAAAAGTGGAAGGCAGAGAAACAGATTGAACTGCTAAGGGGAGCAGGGGGTGAAAACAGAGCAGTAGGTCAGCGGGAGAAATAACTGAGGGAGAGCTCCAGACTTAGGCCAGTAAGAACAAGAGTAAGTGGTTGGCCAGCGCAGCGGGGCTGGTGGATTGAAGGGCTTTAGTTTCAATGCGAGGAGTATTTCAGGTAAAACAGATGAAGTTTGAGGCTGGATTAGTACGTGGAATTATGATTACAGGAACTTGGTTGAAAGATGGGCAAGATTGGCAACTAATCATTCCAGGATGTAGATGCTTCAAGCAGGATAGGAGACACAATGGAGTGTTCAGGGAGTGAGGCAATCTGGATAGAGCTCAGGAATAGGATGGGTGCTGTCACAATGTTAGGTGTTTACTACAGACCACCTAACAGCCAGCGAGAAATAGAAGAGCTGACATATAAACAGATCTTGTATATATACATAAAAATAGTATTGCCCTGGTGGTTGATTTTAACCTTCCATATGTTGGCTGGGACACATTTACTTCTGGAGGCATGGATGGAGCAGAATTTGTAAGTAGCGTCCAGGTGGGTATCTTGAAACAATATATGAACAGCCCAACTCGGGAAAGGGCCACATTAGACCTGTTGCTGGGAAATAAGCCCAGCCAGGTGATCGAGGATTCAGTAGACGATGACTTCGGAACAGTGATCATAATTCTATGTTTTAAGCGGCTTATAGAAAAGGACGAGTGGTCCTTAGGTGAAGCTGTGAGACTGGGGGAAGGCTAACTGCAACAGCATTGGGCACGATCTGGAGCGTGTTGACTGGGCGAGATTGTTTGATGGAAAATCAACATCCGGAGACTTTAAAATGTCAGTTGATTAAAGTTCAGAACCGGCATGTACCTGTGAGTACGACAGATAAGTGTGTCAAATATAAGGAACCCTTGATAACGAGCGATATTATTAATCTTGTCAAAAAGAAAAAGGGAGCATTCGTAAGGTCTAAAAGGATTAGTGCTTGAAGAAGATAAGGGAAGTAGGAAGAAACTTCAGGTAAGAATTAGGAAAGCTCAGAGGGGTAATGAAATGTTATTGGCAAACAAGATTCAGGAAATTCCGAAGGCGTTTTATACATATTTAAAGAGCAAGAGAGTAGCCAGAGAAAGGGTTGGTCCAATAAAATATGGGAGGGAATCTGTGTATGGAACCAGATGAAATGGGAGAGATAATAAATTAACACTTTGCCTCAGTAGCACCAAAGAGAAGGACTGGGCGGATGAGTATAGGGTAGAGATTGCTGATATTCTGAGTCATGTTCATATTAATAAAGTGGAGGTGTTGCCCATCTTAAAAAGCATTAAAGTAGATGTCTCCAAGGCCTGATGGGATCCATCACAGAATACAGCGGAAGGCAAGGGAGGAAATTGCTGGGGCCTTGACAGTAATCTTTGTATCCTCGTTGGCTGCAGGTGAAATTCCAGAGGACCGAAGAGTTGCCAATATTTTTCCATAGTTTAAGGTCAGCAGGGATAATCCAGGAAATTATAGGGTGGTGAGGCTTACGTCAATGGTGCAGAAATTATTGTCAAAGATTATTAGAGATAGGATTTACTCACATTTGGAAACAAATGGACTTTTTAGTGATTGACATCATGATTTTGTGAACGGGAAATCGTGTATCTTCTTCCCCTCCATTGCATTTGTTACGATGATGGCACTTTCCAAAATGGTGCTTCGAAAATGTGTTCCTTCTTCCTCGACCGTGATTTACCACCTACAGTTGTGGACAGGGCCCTCAGCAGTGTACTGTCCATCTCCCGTGCCACTACCCTCGCCCCCTCCACTCCCTCCCAGAACAAGGATAGAGTCTCCCTCGTTCTCACATTTCATCTCACCAGCCTCCGTATGCAAAGCATACTCTTCCGCCATTTTCGCCAGCTCCAGCGTGATGCCACCGCCAAACACATGTTCCTTCACTCCCTCTGTCAGCATTCCACAGGGACCGTTCCTTCTGAGACAATCTATCCCACTCCGCTATCATACACAGCACCTTGCCATGCAATTGCAGAAGGTGTAACACCTGCTCCTTTACCTCTTCCATGTTAAATATTCCAGGCCCAAAACACTCATTTCAGGTTAAGCAGCGTTTCACTTGCATCTCCTTCAATTTGGTCTACTGCATTCCATGCTCACAATGTCGTCTCCTCTATATCGGAGAGACCAAACGCAGACTGGGTGATTGCTTTGCTGAGCATATTCGGTCTGTGCACAATCAGGACCCTGACCTTCCCGTTGCTTGCTGTTTTAACAAAATACCCTGCTCCCATGCCCACATGTCTGTTCTCGGCCTTTTGCAATGTTCCAGTGAAGCACAGCGCAAACTGGAGGAACAACATCTCATCTTCCGGTTAGCCACGCTGCAGCCTTCTGGCCTGAACATCGAATTCAATGACTTCAGATGATCAGCCCCACATCGACCCACTTGTTTTCATTTTATTTTAACTGTCTTTTGCCATTTCTTTATTTCTTAAGGTACATTTACTTCCCCCCTACCCCCAAACTTATCCACCTGTCCTACACCTTTCTCATCTTTGTTTCCCTCTTCCCCTCCCTCCGCACGGACAGTTCATCCTCTGATGTTAGTTTCCCTGCTGTTTGACCTTTCACATCTTTTGTCCTCTCTGGGGACTGCCATTTGCACCCTTTCCCCTTGGTTTCTGAGGCCATTAGCATCCGGTTTCCCTGGGTTTCAGTGGCTATGACTCATCTTTCATTCTCACTCCACTGTATAAATATTTCACATTTTCTCTGTCTGTTAGCTTTTACAAAGTGTCATCGGACTCGAAATGTTCGCTGTTTTCTCTCCCTACATATGCTGCCAGACTTGCTGAGATTTTCAAGCGTTTTCTCTTTCGTCTTGCATCACGAATTTTATCGGGGTTTTCGAGGAAGTGCCAAATATGATAGATGAGGAAAAGGCAGTGGATGTTGTATATATGGACTTTAGTGAAGCCTTTAACAAAGTACCTCATCGTAGACTGGTAGAAAAGGTGAAGTAACATGGGCTTAGAGGATAGCTAGCAAGTTGGATCCAGAACTGGCTTGCACACAGAAGGCAGAGGGCAGCAGCAGAAGGGTGTTTTTCTGAATGGAAGGCTGTGACAGGCGGCATTCCACAGGGATCAGTCTGCGGCCTTTGTTGTCCGTGGTGATTGTAAGACAATGTAGCTGGTCTGCTTAGTAAGTTCGCAGATGGCAGAAAAATTGGTGGATTTGCGGATAGTGAAGACGATTGTCAGAGGACACAGCAACGTATAAACTGGTTGAAATCTTGGGTGGAGAAATGGCAGATGGAGTTTAATCCGGACACGTTTGAGGTAATGCACTTTGGAAGGTCCAATGCATGTAGGAATTACACTAAAATTTTAGCAGTCTTGCGAGTAGTGACAGGTAAAGAGATTTGGGCATACATGCCCACCGGTCACTGAAAGTGGCAACACATGTGGATAAGGTGGTCAAGAAGTCATACAGCATGCTGGCCTTCATCGGTCGCGGCATGGAATATAACATTTGGCAAGTAATGTTGGAGGACCTTAGGTAGGCCTATTTGGAATATTATGTACAATTCTCGTCTCCACACTCCCAGAAGTATGCGGATGCTTTGCATGTTGCCTGGTATGGAGGGCATTAGCTATGAGGAGAGGTTAAATAAATGGTCTGTTCGCATTAGAACGACGGAGGTTGAGAGGCGACCTATTGAAGTCAACTAGATTACGAGTGGCACCTGAGGAAGGAGCAGTGCACCGAAAGCTAGTGATTTGAAACAAACATGTTGGACTTGAAACTGGTGTTGAAAGACTTCTTACTGTGTTCACCCTAGTTCAAAGCCGACATCTCAACATCATGAGTGACATGGACAGTGCGGATAGTCAGATGCTCTTTCTTAAGGTAGGAGAGTCAAGTACCAAGGGACGTAGGTTTAAAATGCGTGGGGAAAAGTTTAGAACAGATGAAGGTGAGAAGGTGGTGAATAGCTTTTTCAAGGAACAGCTACTGCGTGTCCTTGATAAGTATGTACCTGTCAGGCAGGGAGGAAGTTGTCGAGCAAGGGAGCCGTGGTTTACTAAGGAAGTTGAAGCACTTGTCAAGAGGAAGAAGAAGGCTTATGTTAGGATGAGACATGAAGGCTCAGTTAGGGCACTTGAGAGTTACAAGTTAGCCAGGAAGGACCCTAAAGGGAGAGTTAAGAAGAGCGAGGAGAGGACACGAAAAGTCGTTGGCGGATAGGATCAAGGAAAACCCTAAGGCTTTCTATAGGTATATCAGGAACAAAAGAATGACTCGAGTAAGATTAGGGCCAATCAAGGATAGTAGTGGAAAGTTGTGTGTGGAATCAGAGGAGATAGGGGAAGCATTAAATGGATATTTTTCGTCAGTGTTTACACTGGAGAAAGACAATGTTGTCGAGGAGAACACTCAGGTTCAGTCGACCAGGCTAGATGGAATTGAGGTTCAAAAGGAGGAGGTGTTAGCAATTTTAGAAAATGTCAAAATAGATAAGTCCCCTGGGCCAGATGGGATTTATCCTAGGATTCTCTGGGAAGCCAGGGAGGAGATTGCTGAGCCTTTGTCCTTGATCTTTATGTCGTCTTTGTCGACAGGAATAGTGCCGGAAGACTGGAGGATAGCAAATGTTGTCCCCTTGTTCAAGAAGGGGAGTAGAGACAACCCTGGTAATTATAGACCTGTGAGCCTTACTTCGGTTGTGGGTAAAATGTTGGAAAATGTTATAAGAGATAGGGTTTATAATCATCTTGAAAAGAACAAGTTGATTAGCGATACTCAACACGGTTTTGTGAAGAGTAGGTCATGTCTCACAAACCTTATTGAGTTTTTTGAGAAGGTGACCAAACAGGTGGATCAGGGTAAAGCTGTTGATGTGGTGTATATGGATTTCAGTAAGGCGTTTGATAAGGTTCCCCACGGTAGGCTATTGCAGAAAATAAGGAAGTATGGAATTGAAGGTGATTTAGCGGTTTGGATCAGTAATTGGCTAGCTGAAAGAAGACAGAGGGTGGTGGTTGATGGCAAATGTTCATCCTGGAGTTCAGTTACTAGTGGTGTACCGCAAGGATCTGTTTTGGGGCCACTGCTGTTTGTCATTTTTATAAATGACCTGGAAGAGGGTGTAGAAGGATGGGTTAGTAAATTTGCAGATGACAAGAAGGTCGGTGGAGTTGTGGATAGTGCTGAAGGATGTTATAGGATACAGAGGGACATAGATAAGCTGCAGAGCTGGGCTGAGAGGTGGCAGATGGAGTTTAATGCGGAAAAGTGTGAGGTGGTTCACTTTGGAAGGAGTAACAGGAATGCAGAGTACTGGGCTAATGGCAAGATTCTAGGTAGTGTAGATGAACAGAGAGATCTCGGCATCCAGGTACATAAATCCCTGAAAGTTGCCACCCAGGTTAATAGGGCTGTTAAGAAGGCATATGGTGTGCTAGCCTTTATAAGCAGGGGGATTGAGTTTCGGAACCACAAGGTCATTCTGCAGCTGTACATAACTCTGGTGCGGCCACACCTGGAGTACTGCGTGCAGTTCTGGTCACCACATTATAGGAAGGATGTGGAAGCTTTGGAAAGGGTTCAGAGGAGATTTACTAGGATGTTGCCTGGTATGGAGGGAAGGTCTTACGAGGAAAGGCTCAGGGAATTGAGTTTGTTTTCGTTAGAGAGGAGAAGGCTGAGAGGTGACTTAATAGAGACATATAAGATAGTCAGAGGGTTAGATAGGGTGGACAGTGAGAGTCTTTTTCCTCGGATGGTGATGACCAACACGAGGGGACATAGCTTTAAATTGAGGGGTGAGAGATATAGGACAGATGTCAGAGGCAGTTTCTTTACTCAGAGAGTAGTAGGGGTGTGGAACTCCCTGCCTGCAATAGTAGTAGACTCGCCAACTTTAAGGGTATTTAAGTGGTCACTGGATAGACATATGGATGAAAATGGAATAGTGTAGGTCAGATAGGCTTCAGATGGTTTCACAGGTCGGCGCAACATCGAGGGCCGAAGGGCCCGTACTGCGCTGTAGTGTTCTATGTTCTATGTTCTAATATCTGGAATGCACTACATGGGGAGATGGTGGGAGCAGGTACGACAGCTTCATTTAAGGGAAATCTACACAAATATATGAATTGGGTGGGAATGGAAGGATATGGACTCCGTAATTGTGGACAGTTTTAGTTCAGACAGCTACCATGGTCGGCACAGGCTTGGAGGGCGAAGGGCCTGTTTGTGTGCTGCATTGTTCTTTGATCTTTGTTCTTGAGATCATTCATGTTCTCCAGGACTTTGCAATGGAGCAGGAGGAACCCATTCAGCCTATGGACCCTATACCTAAATCCGCTGGCGTCCAATGATTCTAATGCAGAGGTGCACTTGGAGGCTGTTCAGTCCTCAATCTTGTTTCATAATGACAGAAGCAGGCAGGCCAGCTCACAACCACGTTACAGGAGGGGCCCAGGGGGCTATTTGATTTAACGCCTCACAGGACCCGCCTGTCTACGGGCGGCAAAGTAGAACTGTGTTTAGTACTGTTGTTTCACAGCCAACGATACGGATTCGATTCCGAGCTTGGATCACTGTCTGTGCGGAGTTTGCACGGCCTCCGCCTGTCTCCATGGATTTCCTCCGAGTGAACAGTTTCTTCCCACAATCCTGGAAGATGTGAATTGGGCATTCGGAATTCTCCCTCAGTGTATCCAAAGAGGTGCTGGAATGTGGCGACCATGACATTTTCAAAGTAACAACATCACAATGCTAATGCCAGTCTTCTTGTGACACGAATAAAGATTATTATCCTTATTACCTGCTGGTTTAACACGAATAAGAGACTATTCCCACCCTCAGGATTATAAGAAACGAAAGTTCATTATGACCCTCGTCTCAGTTAAAATAGAAGAGAGGAAACCTTTAAAGCTCTCTTCGCTGTTGCACATGAAAATGGAGAAGATGATTCTGACGCTATAGACCGAAACATGAGAACAGAGGACGACATTCACCCTCTCCTACTGCATCGGATAAGAAGGGGCTCCTCAGCCGTTCAATTTGTTGCAAGTGAAAAAGCGCAGTCTTTCAGCTCATTATATCTTTGTATAAAACATGCATAAGTCTTTCAGACCCTACAGTTAGTTACTCATGAGCGTGAAGAGGCCATTCAGCTCCACTAACCCGTTACACAAAAATTGCAGAATCCTCTTCTACCTCTCGAAGCTGGTACAGATGAAGTGCAGGCAACATTTGCCACTCCGAGAATGACCTATCAGGCATCAGGCACCCGAGATTCATACTTCCCATGTCGAGGTGGTGCAAGCTGAATGACAACATTCATGACCCAAAGCTGCTCGAGGGTGTATTTCAAGGTCATCTGCAGTATCCATAATGGAAGTCATTAACTTTCAAACAGAGTTGCTGCAGGCACTGTCGAGGAGCAGACGGCAATTCGAGGGAACAGACAGTGTTGGGATTAATCTAAATGGAATAAATAATTGTGACAGTTCAGTTATACCTCTAACGTAACGTGTTGTTGGATGAAGAATTGATAATGAAGACATTATATTCTGGTTACTGGTTTCTAATTGTCCTCTGGAAATCGTTTTCATCGCAGGAACTCATAGACAGATTCTCCATATTTTTCCTGCCTATTGATCATCCTCCTGAGGTTCCAAATAATAATAATCCATTATTGTCACAAGTAGGCTTCCCGCGCTGTTGGAATTGCCTACAGATTCTTGGTGACAATTCCTGCTCTCCCATGATGGCCAAGTTATGAAGGGTGCAGAAGAACATGAAATGAAAGTCGCTTATTGTCACAAGTAGGCTTCAATGAAGTTACTGTGAAAAGCCCCTAGTCGCCAAATTACAACGCCTGTTCTGGTAGGCTGGTGCGGGAATTGAACCGTGCTGCTGGCCAGCTTTGGTCTACTTTAAAAGCCAACTCTTTAGCCATGTGCTGAACCAGCCTGAGCTTGAACATTTTCTCCAGCGGGCTCTTGAGCGTTGATTCATGCAGTTCAGATATTGGGCGCCTTGCTTCGTCGCACTACTGGCCTTCTCCATCATTTTCTGATGGATCTATTGCTCGAAGTTTACATGTCTTATTTTCACTTGGTTGGTTCACAGCAAGAAGAAAAGAGTGCGTGGGTCTATTAAGCCATGGATCGAGTGGAGAACCTTCAACTCTGTAAAGCAACACTTTGGTTTTTCTGCAGATCCGTAAGTTGTTGGAATGAATTAGTGCTTCAAAATGAAGGGATCCTGAATGCTGTCAGGATAGTGTGGACAGTCCACGGCATGATCGACTGTTCATCGCCACGATCAAACAGTGCATTAATGGAGTTAGAGTTCATTCAGTTCTTGCTCCTCTACATATTGGCATGAGTGTCCGACAGAGACAGGGACAACATCGGAAATGCCGCTATCCATATTGAATAAATGCTTATTAATGGGAATTCCGTTCTTGATTTCCACCACAGACACATTTGTGATCCCATTGGGCGAGATTCTCCTGACTCACGACGGTTCGGAGAATAGCGGGCGTCGGAAATATTACGGCGACGCTGTTCCGACGCCCTCCCGCTATTCTCCGAACCCCGCAAAATCTCGGAGTCGCCATTCCTGACAAACGCCTCCTTCCCGCCCCCGACACGACCAGAATCGCCACTGATTGCCCCCCCCCCGCTATTCACCGGCCCAGATGGGCCGAAGTCCCGACGTCATGGCGCCCTGTTTGCACGTCGTGAAAAACACCTGGGGCGAAATTCTCCGCCCCCCACGACGGGTGGGAGAATAGCGGGAGGGCCTTCCCGACATTTTTGCCGCCCTCCCGCTATTCTCCCCCCTCCCCGCCGAAGTCCCGACCCGAATCGCTGCCGCCGTTTTTTTACGGCCAGCAGCGATTCTCAGCTGTTAGATGGGCCGAAGTCCCAGCCCTTTCCGCCGTTTTTACGAACGGCAAACACACCTGGGGCGAGATTCTCCGGACTCACGACGGGTCGGAGAATAGCGGGCGTCGGAAATTTTTACGGCGACGCTGTTCCGACGCCCTCCCGCTATTCTCCGAACCCCGCAAATTGTCGGAGTCGCGGGGCGAAATTCTCCCAAAACGGGAGAAATCGTCAAACTGCCGTAAAACCCGGGCGGGTTTTACGGCATCGCGCCCCTTCCCGACGGGGGACCGATTCTGGTCCCCCGTCGGGGCTAGCAGCCCGACGTCGGAGGCCCCGACAAGTCGGGCTCAACGAAAATCGTTAAGCCCGCTTGTCGGACTTAGCGCCGGCTGACGCGTCATATGACGTCAGCCGCGCATGCGCAGGTGGGAAGACTCCACCCGCGCATGCGCGTGTGACGTCATCGCGTTTTTGCGCGAATCCCGCGCATGCGCGGTCCGGGTTGCCCCTCAGCCGCCCCGCGTATTGATACTGCGGGGCGGCGGAAGGACAAATAGTGAGCGGGCATCGGGCCCGCTGCCCGCGATCGGTGGGCACCGATCGCGGGCCCATGGCACCCTTGGCACGGCCGTGGTACAGCCGTGCCAATCGGTGCCATGGTTAATTTTTTCCAGGTGGTCACGACGTTTTTACGAACGGCAGGACCAGGTGTGTTTGCCGTTCGCAAAAAGGTCGTAAAGGGCTGGGACTTCGGCCCTTCTAACAGCTGTGAATCGCTGCCGGCCGTAAAAAAACGGCGGCAGCGATTCGTGTCGGGATTTCGGCGCGGGGGGGAGAGAATAGCGGGAGGGCGTCAAAAAAGTCGGGAAGGCCCTCCCGCTATTCTCCCACCCGTCGTGGGGGGGGGAGAATTTCGCCCCCGTTTCCCGACAAACGCCTCCTTCCCGCCCCTGACACGACCAGAATCGCCACTGAGAGCCCCCCCGCTATTCACCGGCCCGGATGGGCCGAAGTCACGACGTCATGGCGCCCTGTTTGGAGGTCGTGAAACACACCTGCTTTTTAAATTCGTCAACCAGTCGGCCTGGCTGACGACTGCTTGGAGGAGGTCAGGGCACCACTCTGCGCACCGCTCAGCGCACCGTTCAGCGCACCGCTCGAGTCTGGCCACAACGGGGAAGGCATCCCTGGGAACGGGAGGGGGTCCAGAACGGGGGCAGTGGGGGGGAGACGGCGGAGGCAGTGGGGGAGACGGAGGGGGCAGTGGGGGAGACGGAGGGGGCAGTGGGGGAGACGGAGGGGGCAGTGGGGGAGACGGAGGGGGCAGTGGGGGAGACGGGGGAGGCAGTGGGGGAGGACGGAGGGGGCAGTGGGGGAGACGGGAGGCAGTGGGGGAGACGGAGGGGGCAGTGGGGGAGACGGAGGGGGCAGTGGGGGCGACGGAGGGGGGGGTTAGGTAGAGAGTGAGCCGTCCAACCCCGTAACAAATGTCTGCCACCATGCCATGGTGTGCAGGTGACGAGGATACGGCCGCTGTTCCCCTGTGGCTTCCGGCCACAGGCCACTGACGCACCCGTGAGGCGGCCCTAGTTACTGGCCGTTGGATGCAGAAAGTGACCAGGGGTTAGGCTGACCGCGTGTCAGCAGCGCGACCAGGCCACCGGGACACACTGGTATCCCATGGCTGGCGGCTGCCGAGGTGTCGACTAACGTCCGTCTAACATGTCCCGTTTCTCTGCCTCTACCACCCTTCTGTAGGTTAGCACGATGCATTGGAACAGAACGGCTATGTCTGCGCCAGTGGTTGGGGCCGCTCTACTGGATTTGGAGATGCAGCAGCATCCACACCCACAACCGCCAGTGGCTGCAGGGCCAGCTGCAGCAGCAGAGGGAAGGGCCGAGGAGTTGCCAGTCGTCGAGCAGCATGGGGGGGGGAGGAGGAGGAGGAGGAGGAGGAGGAAGAGGAAGAGGAGAGAGTGAGGGTGCAGCCACGGCGTCAGAGGCGACGACCAAAGCCGAGGGTGTACCGTGTCCCGGTCTCTTTCCTAACAATGCCGGACATCACCTGCAGGAGAAGACTCCGGCTGAGTAGGCAGACGGTGATACATATCTGCGAACTCCTGTCGCACCTCGCCCCACGTGGAACGGGGGGAGGACACGCGATCCCGGTAGCCATCAAGGTGACGGTCGCTCTGAACTTCTATGCTACCGCCTCCTTCCAGTCTCCGAGCGGGGACGTCTCTTGGATCTCCCAGTCATCGGTGCACAGGTGCATCCGGGATGTGACCGACGCCCTCTATGCCATCGCCGATCGCTACATCATCTTTCCCGAGGACCGAGCAAGTCAAGGCTCACGAGCTCGTGTATTTGCCAACGTGGCCGGGATACCGAGGGTGCAGGGGGCAATCGATTGTGTTCACGTCCCCATGCGCCCGCCTGCAGGGGACAGGGGGGTGTTCACAAACAGGAGGGGGACATACTCCATGAATATCCAGGTGGTATGCGACCCCACATGAGGATCATGAACGTCTCTGCAAGGTTCCCAGAGAGTGTGCATGACTCCTACATACTGCCGCAGTCGTTCATCCCTGCGATGTTTGAGGGACGTCCCCCCCAGCTGAGGGGCTGGTTGGTAGGCGACAGGGGTTATCCGCTGAGGTGTTGGCTGATGACGCCTATACGGAGGCCTCAGACCAATGCGAAAACACGATACAACGAGGCCCATGCAGCAACCAGGGGTGTGGTGGAGCGCTGCCTTGGGCTCCTGAAGATGAGATTCAGGTGCCTGGCCCGCTCCGGAGGGGCCCTGCAGTACCAGGCCGAAAGGGTCGCTCGCATTGTAGTGGTCTGCTGTGCGCTGCACAACATCGCGATGCAGAGGGGAGATGACCTGCTGCAGGAGGCGGAGAGAGAAGCTAGTGGCAGTGGTGCCAGCACAGAGGAGGAGGAGGAGGAGGAGGAGGAGGAGGAGGAGAGGGAGGAGGAGGAGGAGGCTGGCAGAGTGGCGTGCGCAGCACGCAGACACGACCCAGGTGCTGGTGATGTCCAGGAGGCGGCACGATAGACCCGGCGAGGACGGAGGGCACGCGACGCCTTGGTGGCAGCACTGTTCACGCATCGCATGTGACGTCTCCGCTGAACACCAAACCACCACCTGCATCGATCGTCGTGCAGAGGGTCAACACACAACTTCCACCACCACAAACCCCCCCACCCCCTCTCAGTGTACACTGCTCCACTTCGACATCACCCTTATCACTGGGTCCAGACGGTATGGCACAACATTGATGGCTGTGTCAGTGGGTGTGAAGAGTGCCATGTGGAATGATGACAGCCCGCTCTGCGATGAGCTGTGAGCTCAGAATCGTTAGAGAGAGTTTGACCCATGGCAATAGCTGAACCATCCACCTTGATGGCCGCTGAGATCGTCACGGACACTCCATCACGTGCCCGCGTGGGCTAGCTGTGGGAGGGGGTAGGGGCAGGGACTGCACACCCGGCACCGAGGTTTCACCACTCGTCAGCCCCAGCGACACTCAGTCACCATCACGATTCCTGTGGCTGTGGAACAATCACACGGTATTACAAGTAAGGTGGAACAGTGCGTTTAATGTTAACAATTACTGTATTTACAGGTGCCCTAGCCCCTACAACTAAACTGTGCCCTTCACCCGTGCCAACTTACTCAGTGCCTATCTTACTTGCCTTACGGGCCCTAACACTACGTCTACGTGACTCCGCAGATGATACAGCAGGAGTGGAAGAGGATTGCTGTGAATCACCCCCCTCGACTCGTTTCTCCTTGGCTAAGCGTTTCCTGGGGCGACCCGGCCTTGATGGGCCAGGCTGCTCTGCGGGCGTCTCGGGTGACATTGTGCCACCCTGCTCTGCCTGCTGTCCACCCGATGCACCAGGGATGGGACGGGGGGACGCCGAGAATTCCGGGACGTCCCGTGATGGCCTTAATGGGACGGACCCCGAAACCTCCTCCTCCCTCGGGGAGCCCGGTGGCCCCCGGGCCTCACTTTGGGACAGAGGTGCGAGCGGGGAGGTGCCCCGTCGCACCACCGACACCTGGCGCTGCCAGTCCTGGAGGCCTGCAATGGTATCCAGCAGGATCCGAAGGTTTGCAGAGACGGAGTCCAGGGAGTTAGACATTCCCGCCAGGGACTGTGCGATCTCAACCTGTGTGTGCACGACGCCATCCAGCACATGTGTCAGGCGGTTGATGGTCTCGGCGACTGACTGCTGCGACTGGCCAATGACCTGCTGAGACTCGGCCAAGGCCCGCAGGGCGCCGGCAATGTCGTTTTGGCTCTGGCACATTGCTGCCTGTGAGAGGGCAACCCTGTCCAGGGCCGAGGATGACGCGTGCATATTAACCCCAATGCCTTGCATAACCTGACCCATTGCCTCCACTGCGGATGCCATCCGTGCGGTGTCGGACTGGGTCTCTGCCATGAGCGGCACCACTCCCTGCTCTTGGACGCGGTTCGACTCCTCTAACAGCGTCTGCAGAGCCAGGAAGGCAGCCCTCTTCCCGTCATTGTTTCCCTGGGTTTCTTGAGGCATCGGCTGTGCGGGTGGGTTGAGAAACTCCAGGAACTCAGAAAACGTCTGGGAGCCAGCTGCATCCTGGGCCTGGTCTGGCCTCCGCGAGTCCGGGCCCTCGGTTGCTCCGACCTCCACCTGCTGTACCTGCTCAGCTGTGATGTGCCAACCAGACTGTGACCCAGGAAACTCATCACTAAATAGGCCCGCCGGGGTGTGTGTCTCTGGGATGATGGATGTTGTGGGAGATAGCAGTGCCGCAAGCCCGAGGTTTTCAGTGTTTAGGCCCTCCTCCAGGGTGTGGGGCTGCTCAGCGTCCGGAGGGTTGTCCCTGGCCATTTCTGGTGGTTGTGGTCTCGCAACCCTCTGGGCGTCCTGGTCCGCAAATTGGGTTGGGGAGGATGGGGCTGCCCGCTGATCGGGCACCCTCTGTTGTGCAGCACCGGGTGAGGTGGCGGCAGATTCCTGTCTCCGTCTGAAGCCAGACGGCCCTGGTCTTTCGGCATCACGTCCTCGGGACGAGAATGAGACGGGTTATTTAGATTTGCTCGGCAGGCCGCTGGACGGTCCCAGTGGGCAGGGTGTGAAGGGACAGAGGATGGGGAAGGTGTCCCAGTGGGCAGGATGTGTGAAGGGACAGGGAATGGGGGAGGGGGGTGTTTGTCATGCAGGGTTGTCTCACTTGCTGCAGATACGCCAACCTCGCATAGCGCGACATCCCGGGTAGCAGACCCCCCAACAAGGTCCAGGGCCCTCTGCTCAAAGGTGGTGAGGGGGCGCAGGTTGGGCGAACCCCCTCCAGTCTTGTGCCGCTCATGGTGGTTGTGAGCGGACTTGGCCTGTTGGGGGAGGGAACATAGGTAGATCATTACAAAACGGCAGGTATCAGCAGGCCGTTCAGATACTGGCACAGTTTGGGGGGTCAAGTTGTCATAAGACGATTGCATATCTCCTCGGGGCCAGAGCGCTGGGTCTGTGAAAACTTTGTGAACCATCCTCAAATAACTCTGCCCCAATCCCCCTCCCCCCCGTGCCGGGGGGGGGAGGTGGGTGATTAAGTTAAGGGGGATGGATGGTTGTGACCAGGGGGCACCTTCTTGGCACTTACCCTGGCAGCCCTGGTGAGGTCGTGTAGCTTCTTCCGGCACTACTCAGCTGAGTGAGGGGCCTGCCCCACAGCACTAACGGCAGCACCCACCTCACGCCAGGCCTGGCGTACTGCGCTGGCAGGTTGGCGATGCCCTCTCCGCGGGCGGATGATGCCCCTCCTCTGCTCAACGGCATCGAGCAGCGCCTCTACGTCAGCCTCCATAAACCGAGGAGCAGCTCTCCTCGCCTCCGACATCCTGACCGACAGATTCTGTGATCGCCCGCGCCTTTTTACGGCGTCACGTGGGCGTGATCGTGTCGTCGCCGCGTTCCGTCGTCATCACGCACGTGATTGACGCGGCCGCGTTACTAGCCCATTTCCCGGAAGTGAATACGTCGGGAAATGGAGCCTTCGCGACCGTCGTAAAACACGCCCGATTTTTACGACGGTTTTACGATTTTCCGCGGGTGCGGAGAATCTCGCCCACAATTTTTCCACACAGAGATATTGTCACAGATTGAACTGGCTGGGCTTCCAGTGATTGTGTTACATCCCCTTCCCCCGTTCCCATTAGTTAAGGAATCAGAATGAAATCATTATACGAGAAATGATGCATGTCAAATTGCAAATTAAATGCCGTCTTTTGTCAGAAAGATTGGTGACCGTTAGTGATTCATATGACTTGCATACTGTGAAGAGGCATTATTAAGACTTTTGTCAAAGTTGTTCAGAGTCCGAAGGCACATTGACAAGGAAACGTTCAGTTCCTTCGGTGGTCAAAAGTGGGGCAGGTAGTCACCCCCTCCCCAAACCCATAATCTAAATTTGAATGCAGCTCTTAGCCGACTTTGCACTTTCCGGTAGCCATAGTCCTTTCAGTCATGTATCCCCTTCCTTCCATCATTCTGAATAAAACAAAGACAGCTTCTATGTCTATTCTATCTGGGGGTACCTGTGACATAATACGGGAGAAAAAAATAATTGTTTATTTGGCGGGGTGGGAAACTTCTATCAGGGAATTAGGAATAGTGAGAGACAATAACTCTCTTGAAATTAATTATAATGGAGACAACATTGAAGTCCAACAGGTATGTTTCATATAACTAGCTTTCGGAGCACTCGTCCTTCCTCAGGTGCCATTCATAATCCAGGAGACCTCTCAACCTCCGTCGTTCCAGTGCGGTCAGACCATTTTTTTAAACTCTTGAAATGAATTACAGTGGAAACACATCGGGAAGGTTGAATCGAGATTGGAAAGTAATGCTTTAAAAAAGGAGTTGGAGAGATACTGGATAATCTTCAAAATACCCTCTTTGCATTTGTGTAGGAATCTGATTGTTGAGTCACGAAAAGTCAAAACACAACAAATTGGTTTACTATTTCAGTATTGTGATATGGCAGCAAGAGTGTTTATTACATTATTTTCGTCGTCAGCAGGATACTTTTGTAGAAATTCGAATTTTGTAGAAAAAGTATAACGTTTGAAAAACTCGAAATATTAACATACAGTGTTTAGATTTTGTTAATAGAAAGTCAGATGAGGCGCATCTCCGAACGGACAAGAACGATTAGCTCCACCTCGTGAGGTGCTGCAGAAAAGTTAACCCTTTCAACAGGCAGTTGATTTTGTTTAACACTCCACACCGTTTTGTAAAAATGTTAAATTTTGCAGGTTAAGTGGTCGCCCGTTTTGACATGTATAATTGTATATGTATTAACCCTGGCAGAGCCACAGCGGATTTTGTTTTTGTTTCACAGAAATATAACCTGAAAAAACACGATATACTAATATGTGGTGGCGAAAAGAAAAATGAATATTTTCTGATTCACATACATTATGAAGAAGATTATCTTACAATAGTTTTCTCCAGGCACAAAAAATCGATAAAATTATAGATATTATACTTTTTCAAGAGTACAAGGAAATATAGTCAGGGAAAAGGGAACAACACCATCAAATTGTTTTGGAATATTTTACACCGAGTTTAGTGAATAGATTAATTTGTCTCTGATGTCTGCCACAGTGAAAAGAAATTGCTGATGGGACAACTGAAATCAACATATTCCCCCTGGAGATATTTGTGTTCTTGACTCACAACCTTTATATTTTTAAAAGAACTGAATTTGAATGTCTGGAAAATTGAAAAAAACATCGCGACTACACATGGAGAGATGAGCAAATACTGCAAGACCCTTTGATAACATCATATGAGAATCAAGGATGCGTTCTCTTAACACAGAAATCCTGCATACATGTGCATACGTTAGATGTGAAATACCCAAAATGATATATGGAAATTCAATTCAAAATGGGCCATTTCAAAGTCGAGGCGAGTAGTCGCCAGATGCACGGAAAACTGGGTCTTAAACATATACAACTACTTGACTAACGGCATGAAATGTGGTCAACAGAGAGAGAAAATATCCTTAAATGATTAAGTCAACGGCGCCAACCCCACAGCGAAAATGACTTTAAAACAATCTGAGTTATATTATTTAGTTCTACACTTGCCAGGGAACCAATGTTAATGCAAACATATTTTTGCATTGGGAAAGTGAAGGTGAGGAAGTAACCATACTTTGCAACATATATCCTCTAATGGATATTTGAAAGAAAGGGAGCTGGAACGACGTTTCAGCTAATTTTTTTATTTTGGTAGTGAAGACATGAATATTGACATGTAAACAATTTAGCATTGGCAAGACTAAATATTGCACTAATCTAAGCCTTGCATGAGTAAACATTGCACTATACCGTGTCGGCTATTATACTCCAGGCCTTGTCTGAACAAACACTGAATAAGAACAGCTCAGTTATGATAATCTAGCCCCTTTGTGACGAAACACTGCACCAGATTATCTCAGTTATTATAGAATCATAGAATTTACAGTGCAGAAGGAGGCCATTCGGCCCATCGAGTCTGCACTGGCCCTTCGAAAGAGCACCCCACTGAAGCCCACGGAGCTACCCTATCCTTGTAACCCAATAACCCCCTATAATCTAGGTCTTAGACCATAAGACCATAAAGCATTGGAGCAAGAATATGCAACTCGGCCCATCGCGTCTGCTCCGCCATTCAATCATGGCTGATATTCTTCTCATCCCCATTCTCCTGCCTTCACCCATGACCCCTGATCCCCTTATTAAACAAGAACCTATATACCTGTTTTAAGATCACTAAGTGATTTTGCCTCCACTGCCTTCTGCGGCAGAGTGCCACAGATTCACCACACTCTGGCTGTGGGAAATCCCGTCGAATTTGTTTTAAATGATCGTCCCTTTTTACTGAGATTGAGTCTTCTGTTTATAGTTTTTCCGACAAGTGGAAACATCCTCTCCCAGTCCTTTTATCCAGGCATCGCAGTATCCTGTAAGATTCATTGAACTACCCCTCATCCTTCTAAACTCCAACGAGTACTGACCCAGTGTACTCAAACGATCCTCGAACGTCAAGCTCTGCATTCCAGGGACCATTGCTGCGAAACGCCTCTGGACTCTTTCCAATGTCACCACATCCTTCCTGAGATACCGGGCCCCAAACATCTCACAATACTCCAAATAGGGTCTGACCAGAGCCTTAGTTAGTGTCATGCGAGATTACCTTTAAGAAATGGGTGTTTAAGAAAGGTACCTTTAAGAAATGAGTTTATCAGTGATGTCAGAGTGTGGGTGGAGCTGGACTATCTGTCAGCGTTTTACTTTCGTTTTAGGCTGTTGGTGCAGGGTGTGTTTTAGTTTCGTTTTCAGTCTTGGAGCTAAAGCCAGACAGAGCAGGTGTACTATTGATCTCTCTGTCATGAAAATACTGTCTCTTGATCATTTGATGATTATAATTGTTCTCAGTAGTGAATGCAAACCTAATGTGCTTTTGTTAAAAGGTGTTTCTTTTGTCTTCTGTATGTTGTTTGGGAAATTAGTAAGGATTACTTAGTGTTGTATTTATTGGGAGATGTATTTGAATTGCCGTTTGCTCAGATATTCACTGTATGTTTTAAAATGTTAACTTGGGTTCATAGAATAAACATTCTTTTGCCTTAAAAATACTTTTCCATTTCTGCTGTAACACACCCGTAGAGTGTGCTCACCATTCCACAATCTATTAAAAGTTGTGGATCAGTTGAACTCCATGATACGCTTTCGGTTTCTCTAAAACCTGGCCCATAACAATAGCATCAGAAGTACATCCCTGGTGCATCTTATGTGAGTAAACACTGCATTGGATCACTTCAAATATTATAATCTAGTCCTCGTGTGATGCAGATATAAGAGCCCAGGAGGAACACTGCGAGATACTTGATGGGAATTAATCAAGAGAGAGGAGATACTAGAACATTTGGAATCCATGAAAGTTGATAAATCGCCACGGCCAGATGGATTGTTGCCTATGCTGCTGAAGGGGCTCATCCAGAAATCAGCATGTGCTGTCAGGTTGATATTTCAAACTTCGCTAGATGCAGGGGCGGCGCCGGAAGACTGGTGAAATATAGACGTGGTTCCATTGTTTAAAATGAGACCGAAGGAAATTCTAAACACTTATCGGGCAGTTAAATTGAAGTCGGTGGTGGGCAAATTAGTGGAATTCATCCTGAGATTTACGATTAATGGTCACATGGAATGTCATGGACTATTCAGGCAAAGTCAGCATGGATCTGTTAAAATAATCTCCTCCTCATAAATATGATTCAATTGCTTGAGGAAGTGACACAAAGAGTTGATTAAGTCATTTGCAGTGGTCGTTGTGTACATGGATTTTAGCAAGGTATTTGGCAAAGTCCCAAATGGCAGATTGGTCAAATAAGTAAAAACCCATGGAATGCAGGGAAATGTGGCAAACTGAGTTAAACGTTGGCTTAGTAACAGAAAACGAAGGTCAATGTCTGCCCTTGCAAATGCAAAGTTGTTTCAGGTGGTGTTCCACAGGACTCGGTGTTGTGATCCTTCCTATTTGCGTTCTATATCAATAAATTGGACGTTAACGTGCATGAGACGATTGGGAAATTTACAGACGGCACAAAGATTGCCCAAATGGTGAATAAGATAAGGGATAGCTATAATGTAAACAATTATGTATAACGGTTGGTGGAGTGGGCGATAAAATGGCATAAGGAATTAAACAGAGAAAAGTCAGTCATTTAGGGAGGTCAACCAGTTACAGGGGACACACAATAAATGGGAATAAAGAATCAGGGTGGATGAAATCTGCGAACTTGGCATACAAATACACAAGTCCTTAGCAGCTCAAGTAGACAAGGTTGTAAATAAAGCATGTAGAATGTTGTCCTTCACTGTCTAAAAGGAAGGACACAAATAAAGTTGGAATTTCATCAAACACTCTTGAACCCACAACTGGAGAATTATGTGCATTTCTGGTCACAACATTAGCGGAAGCACGTAATTTCCCCGGAGAAAGAGCAGAAGAGGTTTACAAGAATGTTTCCCGGGCTAGAAAAGACTAGCTAATGATGAGATTGGATACGTTTGGATATTTTTCTTGGTAGAAAGAAGGCACAGGGCGAATGAGTCAGGTTAGCAGATGTACACATGGAGGTAAATTTGTAAGGTAGATGCTGTGCACGTCATAGGTCAATTTGGCAGTGTACGGGCTGTTCACTGGGATTGGAAAATACCCAAGAGAGGCGCTTCTCACCTGGAGGATGATTAGTCAGTATTGGGGGTGCTAACAAGGAAGGAAACTGGGCAGGATATGGGCTCTTCTCATGCAGGACAAATTGGTCAGAGTAGGGGCTGTATACAGGGAGGGGAGTTTAGTCATGGGAGAGAATATTCACAGGAAGGTGGAAAAAGTCATTTTAGGGGCGATAGACAGGGCAGTGGGGTTAGTCAGGGTAGGTGCTGTTCACAGCGAGGGGCATTAGTTAGTGTAGGGTCTGTTCACAAGGAAGGGGAAATAGTCATGACGCGGACTTCAGGGACATGGAGGTGGAATCATTACCGTAGGGTATGTTCACTGGAAGGGTAGGCAGTCAGAGTATGTGCTGTTCACAGAGAGTTAGCGTCGGTTCTGTCTACATGGGGTGGGGGTGTGGAAATTAGTCAGCGTAGGGTTCACAGGGGTGGGGAATTAGTCATGGCAGGGATTGGTCACACGAATGGTCTGTTCGCAGTGAAAAGGTGGATAACGTATGTTAGATCATGTTTACAGTGACAGGGAACATTTTAGGGGATGTAAACCGGCTTCTACCATTAATCAGGGTAGGCACTGTTCACGGGGAAGGACATTAGTCAACGGAGTGTGTGCGCAGGGAGAGACAATCGGTAGATGGAGGGTATAACCGCAGGAAGGAACATTTTTCAGTGTAGGGTTTATTCACAGTGAGGCAAATTAATCATTGTAGAGGTTGTTTACAGAAAGAGGGGAATAATTCAGGTTAGGCGTTATAAACCTGGATGTGGAGTTCGTCAGGGTGGGTTGTTACCAGGGAGGGAAGTTAGTCAGGGTCGGTTGTTCCCATGGGAGGGACTCAATTAGGGTATGAATTGTTCAGAGGAGAGGGGAATGAGTCATGTGAGGCACAGTTCACAGGGAGGAGGAGTTAACCATGGGAGCGTCTGCTAACAGGGAGGAATAGTGAGTTAGTGCAGGCGCCGTTGATAGGCAGGGGATATTCGTCAGTGTACGGGCTATTCAGAGAAAGAAGGGAACATTCAGCAGGGAGTTTGGGGTGTGCGAATTAAATGGGGCCTTTCAAATGGGAGGGAGAATTCTAGGTGGAATGAGAGCAAGAGGTATTTCGAAGCCCATGAGAATTTGTAGAGTGCGAAGAAAGGAGGAATTAGAGCGAGGGGCTTCACGAGGGATGTGGGGGCCATTAGATGGTTTACGGGGTTTCAGAGGCATTTAGTGGGTGTTTGATGGAAACCATGGGGTTGGAGGTTTCTGGGTGTTGGTTAGTCGGAGGAATTGTATGTTTGAGGTAGGAGGTGATACAAAGGGATATAGCAGAGGCGATGTGGAGCTCTCGGCGAGGTGGGATGATTTAGGGGAGTGGAAGTAGCTGTCGAAAGAACCCGGGTATTTTACTGAAGTGCATCTTGTGGTGCACACGGCTGCCACTCTTCGTCGGTTGTGGAGGGTTTCAAGGGAAGGGGTGGAAATCAAGTCAACAATTGCTGACAAAACTCTCAGTCCACGGTGCGTCGTGGTGGGGTGAGAACTCCGATCGGTTAAGATCTCGCTCGGCCAGCAGGTGGACCTCTCTTATTGGCGGCGGCAGGTGAAGCCATAGTCTTGAAATGAAATGAAAATCGCTTATTGTCACGAGTGGGCTTCAATGAAGTTACTGTGAAAAGCCCCTAGTCGCCTCATTCCGACGCCTGTTCGGGGAGTCTGGTACGGGAATTGAACTGTGCTGCCGGCCGGCCTGCCTTGCTCTGCTTGAAAATCAAGCGATTTAGCCCAGTGGCTGAGATAAATCTGCAGCTTCATGACTGCTTTTGGTAGCTACCATTTGAAACCGGAGGCTCTCGTTGGTGGGTGCCTCTGCAGCTTGTTTTCTGAGCACCCTGATTGGCTATGGCAGCTGCAGAATCACTGATTGGCTGAGGCCTCTTTCGTCGGTTTTTCGAGCTCCCTCATTGGATTCTAAAGCTATACACAGCGGTGCGATGATTGGATGAGGTTCGTGTTAGTGTGTCTTCCGTGTTCCCTGATTGGCTAGCCCAGCTGCCAGTCTGTAAACGGTTTTCCGATTGGCTGAACTTTCTGTCAGTCAGTGCACGAGTACCCTGATTGGCTCAATCTCTCTATCTCTGTGTTTCGTGCTTCCGAATGGCTTGACTTTGATGTATTCAGTAAAATAAAAGACTGTTTGGCTGAAGCGACTTTGAGCCTGCAGCTGTAGCTCCTTGATATGCTGGAGGGCTATTAGAGAGCGTTTCGAGCTCTTGATTGGCCTAGGGGCTTTCAGCAAGCGGCCAGAGGTCCTGATTGGCTGAGAGGCTGTCAGACTGTACTGGAGGCTCTGATGGGCAACACGGTTGCACACGTGGCTTGCACTGTGGCTTCACAGCGCCAGGGTCTCAGGTTCGATTTCCCGCTGGCTCACTGTCTGTTCGGAGTCTACACATTATCCCAGTGTCTGCCTGGGTTTCCTCTGGGTGCTCCGGTTTCCTCCCACTGTCCAAAGATATGCAGGTTAGGTGGATTTGTCATGCTAAAATTGTCCGTAGTGTCCAAAAATGTAAGGAGAGGTTATTGGGTTCTGTGCTAGGGTGGAACTGAGGGCTTAAGTAGCTCTGTACAGACTCGATGGACCAAAAGCCCTCCTTCTGCACTGCATATTCGATGTATCCATGTAACTGCAGTTGTCCCCTGGAGCTCCTGATCGGTTTCACGGAATTTCTGTCAGTGGCTAGAGCTACTGATTGGCTTCTGTCAGTCAGCAACTGAGGCTTCTGATTGTCTCAGAGACTGTCAGTTAGAGTTGGATCTCCTGGTTGGCTCAGGGATTGTTGGTCAGTAGCTGGAGCCCCTGATTGGCTGAGGGCCGTCAGTCAGGGCTGCAGCTCATGTTCGGCTGAGGAAGTAGTCTGTCTGCCGGCGGAGTTCCTTTTTGGTTGAGGGGCTTTCAGTCAATGTTTTTTCATTATTAATTTAATAATTGATGTAACCGGATATTTAAGCGCGATATTGATCTGCTCCCTGAACCTGGACACAGTCACCACATAAATAAATGTGTTTGTGCAGCAATTCAAATCCCGCAGCATATATCCTACTCGTTCTAAATTATACTGTGGAATGTTGACCTCAATTAATCCACCCACATCCAAGTAGAAACATTTAATAACAAACACCATCCAAAGAAGAATGAAAGTTCCAGAAATGCCGAAGAGCAAAATCATTGACTTCCTTCTACTCTCCAACTCTGGGTCTGTGCGATTGTCTCTCTGAGTCTGAGCCCTCAGTGTCTTTCGGACTCGACTGGTGAGTAAAATGTGTCTGACTGTCAGAGCGTTGATCAACAGGATTAAAACGAATGGGATCAATGGAGTCAAAACCTGGTTAAACCAGTGAAATGCAATCCACCTGGGGTCAGTGAAAAAGCTGATCTTTGTCACACAGTCACACTGGACATTGTTGATTATGAATCGAGATTCACTTACAAAGTACTGGGGGATGTTCTTTACACAGAGCAGGAGGCCGCTTGTTGACAGAATCACAGCCACAGTTTTCCCGCTGCAATAGATTTGAGTTTCTGGCAGCGAATGGCCACAAATCGATCAAAGGAGAAAGTGAGTGTGAACCAGACAGAACAGTCTGCGGCTCCACCCAGCATGACATCGATGACACTACATACAGGGGTGATGGACAGGAAACTCCAGGGTATGTAATAACCAGTGATGTAGCTCAGTATGGGGTTCGTGACAATAAACACAAGATCCGCCGTCGCCATGGCCACGAGGTAACGAGTTGTGCAGGTAGAGAGGCCACATTTTCCTCGACACAGAATCGCAATGCCCACTAAATTAACTGTCAGAGAGAGAAGTGAGCAGAGATTGGAAATTATTGATCAAACAATCTCCGTTTCTGAACATGAAAAGCATTACAGCATGAACAAGTGGGGGTGGGTTGCTCGGGATTTTCGAAAAGGAGGAGGCACCGAATTACAAAATGCAGAGAAGGAAGCAGCATATATAACTGAAGTCTTTTAGAAGGGGGATGGGTGAGGCAGGTGTTGTGACTTGCAGCCCTGGCAGTTTGAAGGAAGCGGTAGCAGTATTCAAATACCTTTTGGAGAGGTTACATTTCTCATTTGGCCTGATTTACAGGATTAACTCAGACTGGTCAGGTTTCCCCAAAGCGGATACAAACAAATCAGATATTGTCATCCCTCCTCACTCCCAATTATTGGAAGAGATCCCGGATTGGACCTTCCCCTGGACTGAATTCCTGATAGGGCTCTGGACCACGCCTGGATTATTGGAGTCGTCCTTGATGCATGGAAACAAATAAAACAGGTCCAGTATCTCCCCAGTTCAGAATCATGTGACGAATAGTACGTTTCCAGACTCGAGGACATTACCAAGGTACTCCCGTCCAAGATTCAGTCATTCGTCAGGCAGCCAAAGCGGGAAAACTCCATTGTCATGCTTAATGTTCCCAGATCACATTATTCCCAATAATATAGCGTCTGGTTGTCTCGCAACAATTCCTGACAATTTTTATATTTTTTTAAATTGAGAGTAACCAATTGTTTCCTTTTTCCAATTGAGGAGCAATTTTGGGCGACCAATCCACCTACCCTGCACAACTTTGGGTTTTGGCGGTGAAACCCAAGCACACACGTGGAGAATTTAAAAATGCAGAGAAGGAAGCAGCATATGTAACTGAAGTCTTTTAGAAGGGGGATGGGTGAAGCAGGTGTTGTGAATTGCAGCCCTGTCAGTTTGAAGGAAGCGGTAGCATTATTCAAATACCACACGACAGTGACCCGGGTCCGTGATCGAACCCGTGTCCGCAGACCGGTAGACAGAAGTGCTAACCACTGCGCCACCCTGCCGCCCTAACACGCTGTGGTAAGTAACTTCGGTCTCCAGCATTGGCAATTCTCCAGTTATTACTTGCCAGGAACATACTCCTGATTCGGACCCTTTGCATTCGATTAAAAGCATGCGCTATTCCAAAAGCAAGGCCGTTTAGATGGAGCAGAACTTTCCGAGTCTCATGTTGGTGAACTAAAATCTGATTCGCGAGGACTGTAGCGTGATGAATTTGAAGACGAGATGCTGCTCCTCCAGCTTGCACTAGGGTCACTGAATATGTACAGCAGGCCAAGGACAGACGTATGGAGGTGAGAGCAATGTGCTCAGTTAAAATGGCATGCAACCGAAAAGTTGGTGTAATCAGTAATCATTGCGGCTGTGTGAACATGTCTGGACAGTGGTCACCCAGTCTGAGTTTTGTCACACCAATATATATATTGCACAGAGTTGTGTCACTCCAATGCACATATTGGGAGGAGCGAATACAGTAGAATAAATTGAAAGAAGCCCAAGTAAAACACTGATTAATCTGGAAGAGAATTTGATGCCCAGAATTATGAGCAAGGGGATGATAAAAGAGCAGGTGTCGGACCAGCTGCGATTTCAAAGGAAGGTGATGTGGAGAAGGGAAGGGGTCTTTCGTGTGACAGAACAGTGTAAAAGGGTGTCAAGCAGGGAGACATACCTTAGGAATGTAAACAATATCGGTGTGGATGGAGAGATGAAGATGTGTTTCGTGATGGCATCGTGCTAGATTTGGCAGAACTGTTGGAGGGTGGTCGTTTGAGTGAGGAGGCCAGCGGCGTCGAAAGTGAGGATAGCGGGACCCTATCATGGTTAACGGAAGGAGGACGACGTGTGAGGGAAGAGATGCAGGAAATGTGTTGAACACGTTTGCGAACCCTGTCAACAAAAATAAGGAACAATGTCGGTTGAGGAAAATGCAAAGATGTCAGAAGGAAAATTTCAAATCTGGCATCATTAGAACAGAGTCTACGGAGGTGGAGAAACTGGGGCAATATCATTCAGACCTTATAGAAAACAGGATGTCAGGATCTGGACCCTAGGTAGTTGTGTATTCAGTCGGTTTGTTTTGAACACAGGAGTTCAGCGTATCGCTAGAATAGAGACAGAGGTCAAATAATGGAAGAGAAGTATCATTGATGTACTCTGTGAATGTGAGAGGATGTGAAAATTGCAAACAAATCGTTTAATATTTTCTGTTCCAAACAGAAGCATGAAGCGTCACCAATACAATCATTGTTGTAACAGAAATTGAGTTGTGGGAGGGGACCGGAGTTTAACTGGAACAAGGTGTGTTCCACATAACCCACAAATAAAGAGAGAGAGAGGGAAGAAGAGGGTACCCATGGCAACACCTTTTATTTTCAAGAAGTGCGACAAGTTATTTACGAAATTATTGACATCCGGAACAAGTTCAGAAAGGTGAAGAATGGTGGTGGTCGTGTTCGGAGACCGTTCCAGCCTCCGATCAAGGACGAAGCTCAGAGCCCTCAACCCTCCTGTGTGGGGAATGAAGATGGATTGGACATCCGTAAAAAAACTTAGGCCGTTCGGTCCAGGGAACTGGATCTTGTGTATCTGATATACGACATCAGAGGAATCAGAAATGTCGATGGGAAGGGACAAATAAAGGGGAGAGAGGATGCAGTCAAGGTAGGAAGAAATACATTCGGTGCGGATGGACACAATGAGTTTACATCGATAGTACTGTTTGTGAATTTTGTGATGGAGGTAGAAGCAGGAGTTTCATGCAGGATATGTGGGACTGCAAGGCTAAAATAGTGGAAGCTGAGGACGAAAATTCTCGAGAATCGATCTGGTCAGTTCAAACCTTTTGGGGAAAAAATCATGAAATTTGGAGGTGGAGTCAGGATCCAGCGCGATGTGGCTGAGAGTTGACGCTCAGCTTCTGTGAGTAATACGTCAGTACGCCAGACAATAATGACACCACCTTGTGAGTAGCTTAGATCATTGTTTTTCAAACTTTTTTTCGAGCGGCCCACGCTTACATAATGGCCGACTATGCCACATTCACAAAATATTCTCCATAATTACTTTTAAAACGTCACGCACAGTGTTAGCACTTCGTTATTAATTAATGTAAATTAGTAAATTGTGCTGCATATTTCACCTGAAACGACAGCTCCACCCTGACACATTGCTGAAGGGTGTAACTCAAGATATTTGATTATGTTATTTCCTCACAGTAGCATTTGGAAAATTGCGTGCAAGCGCTGGAAAGATAACAGGCACAATATTGCAGTTTTAACAACGTTATGTTCACGCATTCAAAACACAACACGACCTCGGACAGGAAATTAAACTCAAAACTTCAGAAACAGGAGCCCAAACCGTTAAACGAAAACCATGACCAGACAGAATTTCACTGGACTCCTGTCAGTACTGGTTCCCAGGTAATTATGTAACAGACATTTAAAAAAACCAATGCTGACCAATATACAAAATATGCAGACACATTCCATTCCATATGCCTGCCTTATTTCACCGGCTCCAACACATGACTGTAGTTTAGTCGCCAGCTAATGCAATCCTTGGCGAACAATTCATGTCCCGGTAAAGGGAAGTGCAAAGGTCCTTGCTGTAGAGTAAGTGATTCAGCTGCTGGAGTCCCTGTAGTCACACGGCAGAGACGCATGCTTGGGGATGAGTACCCGGGAAGAGGGGGTGGATAGCGGCGGGAGACGTGATGAAAATAAGAAATTCCTGGCAGGAAAAGAGCCCCGGTATGGAGCGACAATTCGAAGTGGAAGAAGTGGACATAGGGGCATGCAGGGTTGGAGGAGGCTGTGAGTGCAGCTTAAGTGGGAGGATGATGAAAGTCGAACGGGGTTTGTTAGTGACACAGTGGACTCAAGAAATACTACAGATCGTGCCGCTGAACACAGCAGTGGGATACACCAGCCAAAGATAATTGTAAAGATCTCTGACTGCAAACTGCCGATCCATATTCTGGCTTAGAGAGGCAAGGGAGTCCACGGCACAGGCTTCTATGTCAGCTTCGTGCTGTCATATACTCTACCACAGTGAGAATTTACCTTGAGAGAAAACGGTAAACATGGTCAGGCGATATTTACGGATCATTTTGGTGACATTTTGTCATCAAATTCTGCACTGTCCGGCGACCAATCCGCAGGTCGCGAACCCCATTTTGAAAATCACTGGCTTAGAATACCAGGTCAGGGTTGGATATTCGAGAAAGGGGTGGAGCAAGTTTACAGGGAGACAGGGTAGAGTGGGTGAGAGAGGCAGGTAAATTGCACTCGCACTTACAGATCTCATTCAAAATACTAAGAACAGAAAGGAGGCCAGAGGGTGGGGACTAGGTAGAGGGAGATTACTGGAGATGGCGGATGCATTTGTACCACAAACGCATAAAATTGACAATGAGAAATAGCAGAAACATTATTATCTGTTCACTAATAATCATATGCTTATTACTAAAGCATTGAAAGGCACACGTCGGTTTCTGGTATTGTTGAATTTAAAACATTGAATTAAACAAATCAAGAAATCAATATTCCAGTCACAACGTCACTGGGAGGAAAAATAAATTAAAATTATGCAGAGGAATTGCAATAACGCAGGCGATAATCACATATTGCAAAATAAAGTCACTCTTGATAGATATGATTGAATTATTTCAGAACTGTCAGAAATTATAGGTTCGATTGGTATTTTTGGGTTAACTGTCATTTAGAGGGCAGCACAGTAGCATTGTGGTTAGCATAAATGCTTCACAGCTCCAGGGTCCCAGGTTCGGTTCCCGGCTGGGTCACTGTCTGTGCGGAGTCTGCACGTCCTCCCCGTGTGTGCGTGGGTTTCCTCCGGGTGCTCCAGTTTCCTCCCACAATCCAAAGATGTGCGGGTTAGGTGGATTGGCCATGCTAAATTGCCTGTAGTGTCCAAAAAAAGTAAGGTTAGGTGGGGGGGGGGGGGGTTGTTGGGTTATGGGTATAGGGTGGATACGTGGGTTTGAGTTGGGTGATCATTGCTCGGCACAACATCGAGGGATGAAGGGCCTGTTCTGTGCTGTACTGTTCTATGTTCTATGTTCAATGTTAGGAGGATTGGCCATTCTAATATTGCCCAAAATGTTAGGTGAGTTTACGGGGATAGGATTGGGCCTAAGTAGGGTGCTCTGCCTGAGCACGGGCCATAACGGACTCGACGGCCAGAATGGCCCCCTCGTGGTCGATAGGGATTCTATAATCTATGATCTTCAAAAGAAGTCTAAATTCTCCCTGATTTCAAGGTATAAAAAGCTGAAACAAGGAGAGAGAGCTGCATAGAATGGACAGATCACTCGACAATAAAATATATTATATCAAAATAGAACCAAATTATTTGAGTCCATTTCCAGACCCACACACAATACAATTCTTCATGGTCAGATAATCCTAGTGACAGATGGATTATTGGATCAGATATTCCATTGCAATGAGAGACTCACATTCAGTACAATTCTATTCCGACGCATACGTCCCGTAATGCCTGTTTAGCTGTCAGATATTCCAATCTGGTTACTGATCGAAGCTCAGTTTGATTTCATTCTTACTCCCATTAAATCTTTCTTCAGAAAGATGACGTTCCCTCAGAACCAATCGAACGTGATACAGGAGTCCACGCAATCTAATACCCTCATTGATCAGGCATCTCGTGAGTTACAAACACTGGTTTATTGTCAGTTTATGAAAATGATTCAAACCATATAAATATTTAAAGGCAGTTGACTTGAGTGAATTATATGGTTGATCATCTGTCTGTACAACAGTTAGCACCAGATAAGCATTAGACATTTTCAGTCACAGTTTAAAATTAGATAACCACTCACACACAGATTAACATAACTTCAATGGTGATAGTCACTTGCCAGGAACACCAATAACAGCAATGACTGGATAGAATACTTTCTCAGCTACAGCAATTGGGAGATGCATGCTTATTGTGAAGTGATGTGTCCCTGCATGCTGCTGGCAGTCTCTATGTCTTAAACGCGGAGGTTATATATTCCAAAGCATATAATTTGTACCCAGTGGAATCACCTCAGGGATATTCAGTATGCAACGTATTTTGTATGATATTTAGAAATAGATTACGACATTGGGTTCAGTGAAAATAAATACTATTTTTTTGAATGAGGAGTGGCCCCTTTCCAAACACTGCACTGTGTTGATGAGATTGATCAACTAATAATAACAGAAGGGATGTTGTCCACTTTAACACCAGCACTGATTGTGGCCATTGTGTGATTGGGTTCCAATTGTTAGTGTGTTTCTCTGGTTTGTTGTACTGCACTCTTGGTTGCAGCTGCCGCTTTAACTGTGTCCATTTAATGATTCAGTTCCTATTGTTAGTGTGCTTCTCCGGCTGGTGCTACTGCAATCTAGGCTGTCTCTGTCTATTTAACTGCGACCATTCAGCAGTTCAGTTCCAATTGTTAGTGTGTTTCTTTCGGTGGTTGTACTGTATTCTGGGTTGTGGCTGCCTCTTTAACTGTGCCCATTCGGTTATGTGATTTAGGTTCAGAGTGACCATGAATTTTAAATTTTAGAGAAGCGAATAACAGGAACTATTTAATGTCCGAAGTAAATAAGAACAAAATGACATAAGAACTGGGAGAAAGAGTAGACCTTTTGGCTCTGCGAGCCTACTCCACCATTCAATAAGATCATTGCTCATCTTTTTTCTGGATTCAGCTCCACTCCTCCGCCCGATTACCATAACCCTTAACTGTTTCACTGTTCAAAAGTCCATTTATCTTTCCCTTAAAAAACATTCAATGACGTGCCCGCAACTGCAGGGAAGGGAATTCCACAGATTCATAAACATTTGTTGCAGAAAATCCTCCTTATCTCAGTTAAATTAGTTCCCCGCTTATTTTGAAGCAGTGGCCCCTAGTTCAAATTTCACCCGCCAGAGGAAACAACTTCCCTGTTTCTATCTTATCTCGGTATTAAAATTTTATATGTTTATATTAGATCTCCCATCATTCTTCCAAATTCCAATGCATATAATCCCGGCATGCTCAATCTCTCCTCATTAACCAATCCTCTCATCTCCGGAATTAGGTCAGTGGATCTCCTTTTCGTCACCTCCAGTGCCAGTGGATCCTTTCTCACGGAGGGTGACCAAAATTGTACACAGTGGTCCAAGTGTGGCCACAACAGCACCCTATACACCGGCAACATAACCTCCCTGTTTTTAAATTCCATCCCTCTAGCAAGGTATGGAGGGGAGGTCTTATGCGGAAAGGCTCAGGGACTTGAGGTTGTTTTCATTAGAGAAGAGAAGGCTGAAAGATGACTTAATAGGGACATACAAAATAGTCAGAGGGTTAGATAGGGTGGACAGTGAGAGTCTCTTACCTCGGATGGTGATGACCAACACGAGGAGACATAGCTTTAAATAGAGGGGTGGTAGATATAGGACAGATGTCAGAGGCAGTTTCTTTACTCAGTGAGTAGTAGGGGTGTGGAACGCCCTGCCTGCAACAGTAGTAGACTCGCCAACTTTAAGGGCATGTATGTGGTCACTGGATAGACATATGGATGAAAATGGAATAGTGTAGGTCAGATAGGCTTCAGATGGTTTCACAGGTCGGCGCAACATCGAGGGCCGAAGGGCCCGTACTGAGCTGTCATGTTCTCTGTTCTATGAAGGACACATTTCCGTTTGCCCTCTTAATTAATTAATTAATTAATTCTCAGTTGCAAGCTGCAACTAATGTTTTGCGATTCATGCACATGGACAGGCTGGTCCGTCTGCACAGCAGCATGCTACAATTCTTTACCATTTAAGTAAGTGCCAATTTTGATGTTTGTCCTAGCAAAATTGATGACCTCATATTTAGCAACATAGAACTTCACCTGCCAGCTCCTTGACCACACATTTAAATATCCATCCAGAGATTCTCAGTGCTGTCCGTACACTTTGTTCTGCTACTCATCTTAGTGTCACCTGTAAAATGTGACAAATTACAATTGGTTCCCAGCTCCAAACCATCTATGCAAATTGTAAACGATTTAATTCCAATACTAAATCTGAAGCATCTCATCAAACTAAGCAAACACTTTGAAACGCTTGAGCACCTTAGAAGATTCAGAGCTTGTAGCAGGTGTCAAAACATCATCGAATACAGTAGCCTAAATCATATTTAACATTAAATCTAATGCACCGTCTGTTACTGATACTGTCCTCCATGTTGGAGAGAAATGGGGTGAGAAGTGATGAGAGAGACAACTGGCTTATTAGATATGCTGATAGGAGAGAGGGTGAGAGGAAAAGAGGGTGAGAGAGAGAGGGTGGGAGAGAAAGAGGGTGAGAGACAAAGGGGCAAGGAGAGGAAACAGGTATGAGAGAAAGAGTATGGGAGGGAAAGAGGATGAGAGAGAAACAGGGTGGGATAAAAAGTATAAAATAAGCGAAGCTGTTGATTGCATGAGGGATACAGGGAAGGGGAGAGTGTTGCGAAAGGGTGGGCGAATTGAAAATGGAAACAGATGGATTGAAGAGAATAGTGTTTAAACCCGGACACAATCTTCGAGAAAAGAAAACTGTCATTTATATCCCTTGAGTGAGTGAGTCAATGATTGAAAGTGCGGGAGAGAGAGCACATTTGTGAGATATGGACTGAGAGATGAAGTGGAAAGAGTGTGAGAGATGGTAGAGCGTGAAAGAGGGATGCAATGACCGAGTGGGTAGCCGTTTGAGAGAGGGAGGGTGAGAAAGGGAGTGACAATGGGATCGAGTTGTAGAGGGAGAGATTGTGAGAGTGAGTGGGAGTTCGAGAGAGGGAGAGCGTTGCAGGAAGGAGAGATTGCGTGAGAGGGAGGGCGTGTGAGTGAGGGAAAGAGTATGGGGATGGAGGAATGTGAGAGAGGAAGAGGGGGTGTGAGAGTGAGAAGGTGAGAGAGAAAGAGTGTGTGGGAGGGAGAGAGTGTGAGGGAGAACCTTTGAGGGAGGAGGATAGTGTGAGTGAGTGTGATAGAGGGAGAGAATGTCGCGAGAGTTAGAGAGTGTTTTGAACGTGAATATATGTGAGACTGTTTGAGAAAGATGTGAAATCTGAGTGTGTGTGTGAACCAAAGAGAGGGAGCGTGTGAGTGTGCCAGAATGTGAGAGCCTGCGCAAGAGCCAGAGTGTAAGAGCATGTATGATATCATGCCCGAGTGGCTGAGATCCAGAGTGTGAGACCAAAGTCAGCGCTGGTGTGTGAGAGTGCGTGAGAGTCGGAGTATCAGAAGGTGCCAGAGAGTGTGTGTGAGAGCCAGATGTGTAAGAGCGTAAATGTGAAGCCAGGGGATGAGAGCCTGAGTTTGTGAGCTTGCGTGAGAGCGGGTGAGCAGGAGTGCGAGAGTCAGAGAATGAGAGCATGTGTGAGAGCGTTTGTGGGAGCCAAAGTGTGAGAGCATTTGTGATAGCATGAGTAGCAGCATGCGTGAATGCCAGAGTGTAAGAGAGCGTGTCAGAGATGGAATGTGAGAGCATGAGAAAGTCGGTGTGTAAGAGCATTTGGGAGATCCAGAGTGTGAGTGCCCGATAGTGAAAGCATACGTGTGAGCATGTTCGAGACCGTCTGTGTGATACAGAGCGTGAGAGCCAGAATGTGGGTGCTTGTGTGAGTGTGTGTGTGAGAGCATGTATGAGAGCCGGAGTGTGAGGTCTGGAATTTGACAGCGCATAAGATGGCATTATTGAGTATGTGTATGTGACTTTGTGAGTGAAGGCGTGTATGAGACCTTATGAGAGTAGAAGTGAGAGCGTGCAGGGAGAGTTTATGGAGAGTGTGTGGAATAACGTGTGTGAGAGTGGATGAGAGCTAGAGTGAGAGTGGATGCATGAGAGCGTGTTGAGAGTTGCAATGTGGGAGTGGGAGAGCTCGTGTGTAGAGAGCACGTGTACGGAGCGTGTCTGAGAACTTGTGTGAGAGCGTGTGTGTGAGCATGTGTGAGAGCCAGAGTGTGAGAGCCAGAGTGTGAGAGCATGTGAGGGAGTGGGTGAAGGAGTGTGGGAGAGGTACGGCAGAAATAGAGTGTGGGAGAACAGGTGGAGGAAAGTCAGTGGGGGAGAGGGAGCGGGAGATACAGACAACAGAGACCGAGTGGGAGAAATAGCGGGGGCTGAAAGTTGGGAATTGATTGCATTGGTTAATCAGTATGACTCACATTTAGTTTCCAAGGCTGAGAAATTGAAGCCAGCACGGCCGTTACTGTGCCACAGTGGTTAGCAGTGTTCCCACATCGCGCCAGGGATCCGGGTGCACTTCCGGGTATGGGCAACTGTGTGGAGCGTTCCATGTCTGGAAGGGTTCCCTCCGGTGCTCTAGCAAGTTCACATGCTTTCACATTGTCCAAAGATGTGCAGATTAGAAGGACTGGCTATGATAAATTACCACACAGTTTCCAGCGATATGCAGGCTAGTTTTACGGGGATGGGACGGGGTGGATGGGGATATGGCTGACGTGCTGTTTCGAAGGGTGGGGTTTTGAGTTGAGAGGGATAAGTTGGGTCAGAGGGCCTTGGTAGGGTGCACTTTCAGACGGCCTGTGCAGACTCAATTGGCCAACGGCCACGTTTAGCACTGTTGTGTAGCCATCTGGGATGTCCACTTACTACAAGAAACATGGACGTTCACAAAGCCTAAAGGGAAATATGGACAATGTAAGATTCAGGCAGGTGCAGAGCCTCAATGTATATTTGTGATCAGGGAATCCAGACAGCACCGAAACAACCAGCCGATTAGCATTTTAAAGGCCCATCTCCGTAAGACAATGGACTGATACTCAGGTAACCAATATAATTCCAGACTTATCGGCGCCACTCCCTTTACTCAGGAAGCATAAACGGCAAGGTCAATGACAGCTCTGGACACGTCCATCCATCAAGGCACCCGCCCCCTTTTGGCTCAGATCGAAGGCAGTAATCGAGAACTGCCCAATTAATTGGGTCCAAAACTCAGAAGAGCACGACCTCCCCCCCCCCCCCCATCCTCCCCCAAGGATAAAGAGAGATACACTGCCATGTGTTCGATATCTCTTTTGGACCTGGCGCTCCGGCAACTTCTATCTGCAACTGCAGCCCCACGGCCAGAAGCACGTCGAAGTTCAACGCCTGCGACCAGACTGGTGAGCCCATGTGAACCGCAGTTACTTCTCCAGACCCAGCAGATCAACATTTGACGAAAGGCCACTGTTCCTCTGACATCAGCCGGGTGCCTGAAGTTCAGTACAGGTTGTCATATTTGTTAGGTGTAGTGTAGCTCGTAGTGTTTATGTTGCATGTATAAGTTAATCTTAGGTGTAAATAAAATATTATTGAACTTGATATAACTAACTGGTTGTTTGGTCTTTGATCGATATCCTATTGAACATTGTGGTGGTATTATTTGATACCTGGCGACTCTGGCGAAGCAATATAATATCAATATCTAGATAGAAGGGCAACCTTATTGACTGCCATATTTATAGCAAGTAAATATAGCAATAGTTATCGGCGACGTCTGACGGGACTCGATCCCAGAAGTGATTCTGTCACTCTGAGAAAATCCACAAAACGTTTGAGTTAGAAACCCAATTGGAAAAGTGAATGAAACCACAGGTGTAAGACCAGTATCGATCAAACCGCCAAGATAGATAAGTGTGTAGTAATTTGCACGATTTCGGGTACACCACCCCACTAAGGATCACCCAGTTAAGGGATGCCCGTTATAAAATAGAAACCTTTCACCCCACATCAGACCCACAACATTTCTTTGAGCGAGTTCGACAACAGACAGTCATGTACGGTCTGGACGAGCAGGAAGTTGAAACTCATATTAATGAGCCTTGACCCATTCGTTAGTTCAGCCCTTCCAGACCCACAAAACGTAAGAGGAGGTAGCCTCCAGGATATGAAGAAAGCCATCCTAGATGTCATTGGCTTTAATAGAGGAGATCCCGTAGAAGGACTCAACCGATGTGGGCAGAAGGAAGGAGAGCATCCAACAGTATTTGCTGGATACCTCTGGATACACTTCACAGCATTATTCAGAGATTTAGCCCGCGCCCATTTAAATGCAGAATATGGCCAAATGGACCCGTATTTTAGTCTCCCACGCCGCAGATGCAGGACAAAAATCATGTGCAAATTATGACCCCTCAGACCCTGCACACAATGAAGTGTGGGTTCTGAAGAGACTTTCTAGCGTTTGGGAACGATACCTACATAAAAAGGCAGATCAGGAGAAGGTAGAAGCAAACATGAATCCAGTAAGGATACATAAAGGCCCCACATGGGTAAATGAAGGACGAAATAAGACACAGCACCATGAAGCAAAGGGATGCTATAATTGTGGACAGAAGGGACATTACGCCCGAGAATGCAATACCCACCCGAACCCGCAACGGAATCAGCACGCAAATGCCCCACAAAGGAACAATGCCAGGCCTACCCACAGCGTTAGCGCCCGTTCCGATAATGTGGCCATAAATGGCACTGATGTTCGGTGTTCGGACTCCCCAACATGTGTCTGTGACACACTCTGGGACAAGTCCGGAAGACCAGTAGTCACAGATACAGTCCGGGGACACCCCGTAGAGTTCCTTTGGGACACAGGTGGGTCCCGAACCACGTTAAACTCCTCCACGATGTTCCAGCGAGATATATGGGCCACTTCAAACACTACCACTCTTAGTGGATTTACAGGACACCTCCAGCAGGGACACATTACGGCCCCTGTGGATATTCAGATCGGCACCATTAGAACCAACTACGTTTTAGTCGATTTACACCAAGCAGCAGAGCTCAACTTGGGGATAGATTTCCTGAGCTCACAACCTTTCTTTTGACCCCGTGAATAAGTGTGTGTGGAAAATGGCTAGAGCAGCACGAGTCCCCGCCACGCTCACAGTAGGAGACAACAAGCACAGATTTAGCTCAATGGGAGATTACTGGTTTGATCCGCAAAGCATGACCACAGGCAAAACAATCAGCGAAGTCTAAAAGAAACAGAAAGCGTCTTTTGCCCAATACAAGCCCGATTGCGGTAAAATTCCAGGAATGCTCACAATTACAGGACCCGATCCTAAGCCCCAGAAATAATACGGTTTTCCACAGCAAGCCGAGGGAGAAATAGCTAAAGTAATTCAAAGTTTATTGGATCAAGGTGTACTTCGCCCCATAGCCTCAACAAACAATGCCCCGATTTGGCCTGTAAGGAAACCAAATGGTTCATGGAGACTGACCATCGAGAATTAAACCAAGTAACTCCGTTAGCAGCCCCCACCGTTGCCACGATTCCCGAGACCATGTTAAAACAGCGATTACAGTCAAAGCTTTTCACAGTTCCGGACACGAGCAATGGCTTTTGCTTCATTCCATTGAATACAAATTTCCAGGATAAATTTGCGTTCACCTTCCAGGGACAACAATACACGTGGACATGCCTTCCACAAGGTTTCCACAAATTCCTCTCCATTTTTCACAGGCAATTGGCGAATGGATTATCGACATTTTCCCGACCGTAATGCCTTATTCAGTATGTGGACGACTTGTTCCTGCAGACTGACACGGAGGAGAGCACATTTCACATATTTCCGAATTATTAGGTCTCCTAAAAGAAATTGGATGTGAAATCAACCCCAAAAAATTCCAAATTCTACAAGAAAGTGTCACTTATATGGGAACAAGTATTGCCCAAACCAATTGCCTTTGCCCCTTAATGTTACAGCACTCCTGTCATTTTTAGGATTGGTTCGTTAGTGCAGGAACCATATAGACGGTTCCGCCACAAAGGCAGCCCCACTTTACGAGCTCCTGAAGAAACAGGCCCCATGGAAATGGCTTCCACAGCACATGGATGCCGTAGATGCATTGAAACATGCCCGAAGTACAGCTTTTCAGGCACCAGACCCAGACTCCCATACCCAATAGAGGTAGGGACCACCGACCATTGCACAGTAGATGTACGTTTCCAGGAAAGGCACGATCGTTTAGGACCCGTAGCCTCACGAGTATTAGATCCGGTAGAACAAGGATTTTCAGCCTGCGAAATGCACTTGCTCGCAATATTTTGGGCTGGTCAGTACTTCGCGCACATAACAGGACACAACCCCGGAACAAATTTGACCGAGCACACCCCAACACTGCTACTGTTAGACGGTAGGTTGAAGCACGGTACAGTTAACGAAATTAGAGTAGCGCGCTGGACCCTACTCCTACAAGGACGCAACATCGCAGTGAGAAGGACAAAGACACACACGTTTTTGGCAGATAATTTACAATATGCAGGAACCCCACATGAGTGTGAAATCATTGCAGCCAGACACAACGCAGGCCCCTTTATTCCCAAATCGTGACAGACAAAAGCAGGCATCAGACCACAGAGAACCCAGCCCGCAGATAATTCGCTAAAATTTATGCAGATGGCTCCTCCACCATTGATAATGGAAAAAGGATTACAGGATGTGGCATATATGTGGAACACATGCAGGGACGTGCATTAGAGGAGATATCGTTAAAGTTGCCAGAACATTTAGGTTTGCAGACAGCTGGGTTAGCAGCCATTGCTTACATTGTGCAGCACCCAGATTCGTTCCCGACCCCAGCAGACATATATTCGGACAGTTTACATGTTTGCAACAGCTTGACAGAATTCCTGCCCCTGTGGGAATCTAGAGGATTTATATCCGCCGACGGTAAACCGCTACCCTCAGCGCCATTATTGAGGCGCATTCTCGAAGAAGCTAAAGTAAGGAATATACACTGGATCTGCAAACAGAACTCCGTGAGTTCCACCTGTGCAGCTTCGGTGACACGATTCAAGGGAAGATATCATTACCTACTTCTGGTGGTGACCATGTGGCAGACTGCCATATACTTGGTGGCTCCCGCATTCAGAAACGCTTTTGTGGGATGGAACATTCCGATCGGGCGATCGATTTTGATGGGAACCACCCAACCTGTTCCCGATTGAAGTGGCAACAAAGAACAAAGAAAGGTACAGCACAGGAACAGGCCCTTCGGCCCTCCAAGCGTGCGCCGACAATGCTGCCCACCGAAACTAAAATCTTCTACGTTTCTGGGGTCCGTATCCCCCATCCTATTCATGTATTTGTCAAGTTGCCCCTTAAACGTCGCCATCGTCCCTGCTTCCACCACCTACTCCGGCAGCGGGTTCCAGGCACCCACTACCCTCTGTAAAAAATTACCTCGTACAGCTCCTCTAAACATTGCCCATCGCACCTTAAACCTATGCCCGCTAGTATTTGACCCACTACCCTGACTATCCACTCTGTCTATGCCACTCATAATTTTGTACACATTTATCAGGTCGCCGCTCAACCTTCTTCGTTCCAGTGAGAACAGACCAAGTGTATTCAACATTCCATCATAGCCAATGCCCTCCAAACCAGGCAACATCCTGGTAAATCTCTTCTGTACCCTCTCTAAAGCCTCCACATCCTTCTGGTAGTGTGGCGACCAGAATTGAACACAATACTCCAAGTACGGCCAAACTAAGGTTCCATAAAGCTTTAACATGACTTTCCAATTTTTATACCCAAAGATGCCGCATGCCTTCTTGACTACCTTCTCCATCTGTGCTGCCCCTGTCAGTGCCCCCTTGGACCTGTGCACCTAGATCTCTATGACTGTCAATACTCGTCAGGGTTCTACCATTCACTGTATATTACCTACCTGTATTAGACCTTCCAAAATGCATTACCTCACATTTTTCCGGATTAAACTCCATCCACCATCTCTCCGCCTAAATCTGCAAATTATCTAAATCCTGCTGTATCCTTTGACAGACCTCATCGCTATCTGCAATTCCATCAACCTTTCTGTCGTCTGCAAACTTACTAATGAGACCAGTTACACTTTCCTCCAAATCAATTATATCTGCTACGAACAGCAAAGGTCCCAGCACTGATCCCTGTGGAACACCACTAGTCACAGCCCTCCAATCCGAAAAGTACCTTTCCGTTGCTACAATCTGCCTTCTATGACCTAGCTAGTTCTGTATCTATCTTGCGAGCTCACCTCTGATCCCGTGTGACCACATTTTGTTCCAGTCTGCCATGAGTGATCTTGTCAAAGGCCTTACTGAAGTCCATATCGACAACATCCACTGCTCTACCTGTATCAATCATCTTTGTGACCTCCTCTAAAAACGCTATCATCGCTTTGAGGAATGCCCGGCATACGTGTGCCAAAAATACACGGGATATAAAGCGGCTGAAAGCAGCCGGCATCGCGATGGCGACGGGCTAGGAGTCGGCCCTTCCGGCTCAATGGTTCAGCGATCAGCTGGGGCGATTTTAACAGCTACATTTCAAAAACAGATGTTTAAATGCCCTGAGGATCTGGCGAGGGCTACTGATCCGATAAAGCCAGTGGAGAGTTTTGAGCAACGATGTGAGGCGCAGGTTGCTTCAGTTCGGAAAATGGTCGCCAAACACGAGGACCGAATCCCATCCGTTGCGAAGCTTTCCTTAGTGGCTGATAGTAACAAAAGATAGGAGACAAGGTTGACGAGGTGGAGCATCGCGAGCGTCGTTAAAATATCCGAAAATGGGTCAACCCGAGGACCAGAGGGCTCACGATCTTCGGTGTATATTGCAGATAGGTGAGAAAGTCTTCGGCCATTCCCTCGAAATTGACTGCGCTCAAAGAACGCAAAGGTGAAGGCTGAAGACGTGTGAGCCACCGAGATCGATGGTGGTTCAACCGTACTCTTTTCTCGATAGGGAAATAATCTTGAGATGGACCAGGCAGGTAAATAAGCGATGGAGGGCCTGAATAGGATATACCAAAATGTGGCTGAACCAATTTTTAAAAAGTTAAGGCGATCCTGTGCAAGGTGTAAAATTGGCAGTTATGCTTCCGGCTCATCTATGGATCATCTTTCGGAACCAGAAACCTTATCTAGACCCTCCGCATGAGGGGATCAGGTTTCTTCAGTACAGAGGATTGGGAATTTGTGAATATTTAAAAAAAATAAATTTAGAGTGGCCAATTATTTTTTCCCAATTAAGGGGAAATGTAACATTGCCAATCCACCTACCCGGCACGCCTTTTGGACTGTGGGGGAGAAACCTACGCAAACACAGGAGAATGTGCAAACTCCACACGGACACTGACCCAGAGCCAGGATCGAACCTGGGATCTCGGCGCCATGAGGCAGCAGTGTCATCCACTGCGCCACTGTGCTGCCCAGTGAATTTGAAAATATGATAAAATATGGTAAAGTGTGTTGTTGATGATATTAGTGATCGTTCGCAAGTTGTGTACTTTTTGTGGTTTGTTGTCTCTGTTTATTATTCTCCTTTCTCTTTTTATCTTTAGTGAAGTGATTTAGATGACCTGTGTTTGGCAAAGATGTGGAGAGCGGAGGTGTACTTATTTTTGATCGGGATCAGGTGTTAGGGCACATCAGAGAAGGTTCGGCCTCATGTGGGGGCTACCATCCCAGTAGCAGAACCAGTAAATAAACGGGCTCTGTTGAACGAGATGGAAAGAGGTCGATAGGAGGTTGAGGATTATTATTTTTGGGTTCTGAACAAAGAAGAAAGAAAGGAACTGCCCTTTCCGGTCTCCAACTTGCACCGACCATGCAGCCCGTCGAACCTAAAGCCATCTACACTCCCAGTGTCTGCATACCTCGATTCCCATTAAACCATGAATTTGTCAAGGTGCCCTTCAACGTCACAACCTCATCTGACAGCGATTCTAGGTATACTCTAGTCTCGGTGAAAAAGTGTCCCAAGCACATCTCCTATAAACTTGCCCCTCGCACCTTAAACCTATGTCACCTAACAATTGATTATTCCACCCTGTGAAAATGCTTCTCATTATCCACTATGACAATTGTTGCTCTCTTTGGTCCCAACAGCTTCGCCAATACTGTGGGTATCACTGTTATACTTAGCGAGCCACAAGCCTTCCCTTATAAGGCTCAAATGACCACACAACAAGTTAGTTAGTTAAAAAGATGGTTTATTTACATATATACAAGCGTTATCTCAACATGCAAACACAAAACTACTACGAGTTAAACTACACCTATCAGCTGCAATAACCTATACTTAACTTCAGGGCGACAGGCAGGCACTGGGAAAATAGATAAAACCTTTATCTGGATTTCACTTGGCTGGTTCGAAGGGCATGGCTCTGTCTCTGCTGGGCTCACCCGTCAGGTAGCGATCGTTGATCTTGAACTTGGCTGACTGTTCCTGCTGCAATTGGGTTGGCACAGACCGGATACAAAAGAGACAGAACACATGGCTGTGTCCTCTTTCATCCCTCTGGGATTTTGCGGTTATTGGCGTGGTGCTTAACTTTGGACCCAATAGTTTGACAGGGCTCTGATCACTCTCTTCGATTTTGGTTAATTAAAGGGCGGGTGCATTGGTAGCTGGCCGGTTCCTTAGCTGTCATTCACATTGCCAGTTGTGCTTTCTGATTAAGGGGAGTGGCGCCGTTCAGTCTGTCGCTGTACCGGTTGCTTGATTGAGTTCCAGTCTGCTGGGAAAACGGGCCATTAAAATGCAAACAAGCGGGAGTTTCCATCAAGTCTGGTTACCTGTGTTTTAGATAAACATATGCTGTGTATCTGTCTGAGTCCTGGGTTGGTCATAATACCCATGGTCCTTTGCAGGTAACCATCTTAGATGGCCACATTCCGTCCTTTTGATCCTGAACGGGAAGCATGGTGGATCACAATATTGATCCCTGTTCATCCGTGGTGGACCGGTCACCCTTGTTCAATACAAGGTTCTGCTCTACTCTATCTCATGGTTTGGAACATTTACCTGATATTTCATTGATACACTCATAAATTAATTCATCTCTAATTGTACTCTAATTCAGGTCAGTACAAAACATTTAATTTATTGGCACACTTGATCTCTAAATAACGCTATCTAAGCTACTCGCATGCTGCTGGTGAATATCAAATAACTTATATACAGTATAACATTTCAAATTGCAGAATCACATTTCCACTAAATCCTAATAAAGTTAAAGAGTACATGGTTTATCTTTAGCCGCGATTGTTACATGAGTTCAATTTTATTGAATTCCGAAGAATTCCAATCGGGAAGCGAGAAGCTTTTGCTCGCCATTTACGGAGCCCGAGTGTCTGATACAATCAAATTGTATATTGTACAGGGTAATGAACCAGGACAGGTGTTAGATTTGGACGTAGGTGAGCATTTTGGTGATAGTGACCGCAATTCGATTACGTTTACTTTAGCGATGGAAAGGGATAGGGATATACCGCAGGGCAAGTGTTATAGCTGGGGGAAAGGCAATTATAATGCGATGAGGCAAGACTTAGGATGCATCGGCTGGAGAGGAAAACTGCAGGGGATGGACACAATGGAAATATGGAGCATGTTCAAGGAACAGCTACTGGGTGTCCTTCACAAGTATGTACCTGTTTGGCAGGGAGAAAGAGGTCGAGCGAGGGAACCATGGGTTACTAAAACAGTTGAAATATTTGTCAAGAGGAAGAAGGAGGCTTATGTGAAGATAAGACGTGATGGTTCAGTTGGGTCGCTTGCGAGTTACAAGTTAGCTAGGAAGGCTCTAAAGAGAGAGCTAAGAAGAGCCAAGCGATGACATGAGAAGTCTTTGGCAGGTAGGATCAAGGATAACCCTAAAGCTTTCTATTGGTATGTCAGTAATAAAAGAATGACTGAGGTAAGAGTAGGGCTAGTCAAGGACAGTAGTGGAAAGTTGTGCGTGGAGTCCGAGGAGAGAGGAGAGGTTCTAAATGAGTATTTTTCGTCTGTATTCACCGAGGAAAAAGACAAAGTTGCAGAGGAGAATACTGAGATACAGGCTATTGGCCTAGAATGGCTTGAGGTTCATAAGGAGGAGGTGTTAGCGATTCTGGAAAGTGTGAAAATAGATAAGTCCCCTGGGCCGGATGGGATTTATCCTAGGATTCTCTGTGAAGCTAGGTAGGAAATTGCTGAGCATTTGGCATTGATCTTTAAGTCATCTTTGTCTACAGGAATAGTGCCGGAGGTCTGGAGGATAGCAAATGTTGTTCCCTTGTACAAGAACAAAGAACAAAGAAAATTACACGGTAATTTTAGTAGCATAGTGGTTAGCATCAATGCTTCACAGCTCCAGGGTCCCAGGTTCGGTTCCCGGCTGGGTCACTGTCTGTGCGGAGTCAGCACGTCCTCCCCGTGTGTGCGTGGGTTTCCTCCGGGTGCTCCGGTTTCCTCCCACAATCCAAAGATGTGCGAGTTAGGTGGATTGGCCATGCTAAATTGCCCGTAGTGTCCCAAAAAGTAAGGTTAAGGGGAGTTGTTGGGTTACGGGTATAGGATGGATACGTGAGTATGAGTAGGGTGATCATTGCTCGGCACAACATCGAGGGCCGAAGGGCCTGTTCTGTGCTGTACTGTTCTATGTTCTACAGCAGAGGAACAGGCCCTCCGGACCTCCCAGCCTCCGCCGATCCAGATCCTACCTGTCTCCTATTTCTTAGGTCTACTTCCCTCTGTTCCCGCCCGTTCATATACCCGTCTGGATGCCTCTTAAATTATGCTACCGTGCCCGCCTCTACCACCTCCGCTGGTAAAGTGTTCCAGGCACATACCACCCTCTGAGCAAAAAACTTTCCACGCACATCTCCCTTAATCCTTCCCCCTCTCACTTTGAAATCGTGACCCCTTGTAACTGACACCCCAACTCTTGCAAAAAGCTTGTTACTATCCACCCTGTCCATACATCTCATAATTTTGTAGACCTCAATCAGGCCCCCCTCAACCTCTGTCTTTCCAATGAAAACAATCCTAATCTACTCAACATTTCTTCATAGCTAGCCCCCTCCATACCAGGTAACATCCTGGTGAACCTCCTCTGCACCCTCTCCAAAGCATCCACATCCTTTTGTTGATGCGGCGACCAGAACTGCACGCAGTATTCCAAATGTGGCCTCACCAAAGTCGTATACATCTGTAACATAACCTGTCGACTCTTGTACTCAATACCCCGTCCGATGAAGGCATGCATGCTGTATGCCTTCGTGACCACTCTATCAACCTGCATTGCCACCTTCAGGGTACAATGGACCTGAACTCCCTGATCTATCTGCAAAAGAGGGGAGTAGAGATGGCCCCGGTAACTATAGACCAGTGAGCCATACTTCTGTTGTGGGAAAAGTCTTGGAAAGGTGTATAAGCGATAGGATGTATAAGCATCTGGAAAGGAATAATTTGATTAGAAATAGTCAACATGATTTTGTGAAGGGTAGGTCGTGCCTCACAAACATCATTGAGTTCATCGAGAAGGTGACCAAACTTATGGATGAGGGTAAAGTAGTTGATGTGGTGTATATGTATTTCAGTAAAGCGTTTGATAAGGTTTCCCACGGTAGGCTGTTGCAGAAAATACAGAGGCATGGTATTCAGGGTGATTTAGCAGTTTGGATCAGAAATTGTCTAGCTGATAGAAAACAAAGGGTGGTGGTTGATGGGAAATGATCTGACTGTTGTCCAGTTACTAGTGGTGTGCCACAAGGATCTGTTTTGGGGCCGCTGTTGTTTGTCATTTTTAGAAATGATCTGGAGGAGGGCGTGGAAGGATGGGTGAGTAAATTTGCAGATGACACTTAAGTCGGTGCAGTTGTGGACAGTGCAGAAGGATGTTACAAGTTACAGAGAGACATAGCTATGCTGCAGAGCTGGGCTGACAGGTGGCAAATGCAACTTAATGCAGAAAAGTGTGAGGGGATTCATTTTGGAAGGAATAACAGGAAGACAGATTACTGGGCTAATGGTAAGATTCTTGGTAGGGTGGTCGAGCAGAGAGATCTCGGTGTCCATGTCCATAGATCCCTGAAAGTTGCCACCCAGGTTGAGAGGGTTGTTAAGAAGGCGTACAGTGTGTTAGCTTTTATTGTTAGAGGACTTGAGTTTCGGCATGATGAGGTGATGTTGCAGTTGTACAAAACTCTGGTGCGGCCGCATTTGGAGTATTGTGTGTAGTTCTGGTGACCACATTATGGGAAGGATGTGGAAGCATTGGAAAGGGTACAGAGGAGATTTACAAGAATTTTTCCTGGTATGGAGGGAAGATCATATGAACAAAGTGAAGAACTTAAGGCTTTTTTCGTTAGTGAGAAGAAGGTTAAGAGATGACTGAATTGATGCATGCAAGATGATCAGAGGATTAGATAGGGTGGACATCGAGAGCCTTTTTCCTCGGATGGTGATATCCAGCACGAGCGGACATAGCTTTAAATTGAAGGGAGATAGATATAGGACAGACCAGAGGTAGGTTCTTTATCAGAGAGTAGTAAGGGCGGAGAATGCCCTGCCTGCAATAATAGTGGACTCGCCAACATTAAACGCATTCAAATGGTCATTGGATAGGCATATGGACGATGAGGGAATAGAGGAACTTTTGAAGGGTTTCACTGGACGGTGCAACATCTAGGGCCGAAGGGCCTGTACTGCGCTGTAATGTTCTATGTCCAATGTTCTAATAATACTGCAGATTATTGCAATTACTAGAAGGACCTCTACTATGTAAGAAAGGGGGTTCCATTTGGCAATGCTTTCGCACCAGGTGTGGGTTTCGATGTCTGTCTTTTTGTGTGGTGTAGTTTCCGGCGAGTGGTGGCCTGTTGTGTGGCAGTATTCGGGACTGGTGTAGTGTTTGCTACAAAAGTCCATGCGTGAAGTTGTAGAAGTCCAGCGATAATCCAAACGCATGTCAGCAGTTCTTGCTTGATTCTGTGTTTTCTGTTTTCCGTGCAATCCGGTGGGTGCAAGCATAGTATCTGCTATTATCTTTGATTAATATCTCGTTTGATTACTCTTTCTCTCCTGACTCCAATTATCCGTTATGATTGCCACCATGTGTGACTCCCTCATCTTTTTGACATCCACGTTGGATTGACAAGAAATTTCACTTTTAAAGTTCAGAGACTCTCGAAGATTGTGGTCGATGCGGGGAATGGTCGTAAAATTTATCTGAACAGTCTTTCTTTAATTGAAACCAGCGTTGGTTGAGGCTTATCTTAACCAGCCGAATTTCAGGGCGGCCAGTTTGATAGAGCTTCGTCCCTGGGTTCAGAGGTAGTTCGCGTGTAGCAGCGTGTTTAGCAACCAATTGTATCATATGTGTAAACAGCATGTGGGTGGAACGACCAATGAGTCACGGGAGGTAAAGGAAAGAATGGGTGAGTCGACGGAACGTGGCAAAAGGCACTCTGTATACCACAACCAAAGAGAGAATAGAGAAAGTGAAACTAAGTCCTGCCAAACGCAACGCAGAGTGCAGAGAACCATTCCAGAGCGTATGAAGTGATGGGAACATGATATGCATGTGGACCGCTCCGGGAGAAGAATGGGTGGAATCCCCGGGCAGGTCGGGGGTTAGTGCCGTTAATTCACGACCCGAGCTTCACTGACCGGATGCATTTGGGTCCTCAGGTCGGGCGGGGATCAGTGCCGTTATTCCCTGCCTTGATGACCTGGGTGGGCGGTAAGTGTTTGTAGTTGTGTTAAAACTTGTCATCAAGACTGGGAGAGCAGTGATCTGTTTCTCAACAAACGTGTGCCTTTAACTGACATTGGGTATCGTACCCTCGAATCAGAAGAGTAATTTTGTGTCGGGCGACATGAAATAAAACCATGTGAAATGAAAATGAAATGAAAATCGCTTATTGTCACGAGTAGGCTTCAATGAAGTTACTTTGAAAAGCCCCTAGTCGCCACATTCCGGCGCCTGTCCGGGAAGGCTGCTAGGAAAACGATGAAGGAAAAAGGCGGGCAGGCACCATCAGAACTCTGGACACTTTAATACATAGGCGGTGTTTCTCTCTCATCATCTAGGCAGCTCAGGGTTCTGTACCAAACAGCGTTGTAAAAGAATTACCGAAACGAGAGTCAGTATCTGAACCATCACCATCTCCTGGTTGCCCGGCTCGTGTCTGCCGCTTCTATGCCTTAGCCGCATGGGCCATCGGACGGTCCAAATTGTCGCACCTTACTAGTCTGCAAGTGGTATCGGTGTGCCAAAGAGGGGCTTGTTTGTCGTGTGGCGTAGGGGCGGTGTGAGCGGAGGACAAGTTACAGTGGTCGGGCAGTGGATGTGGTTGTGGCTGGGGGAGGGTACATAGTGGGTCAAAGATAGCTAAGTGGTGGTTCCAGGGGCTGGGGTGCCTGGGGGCAGAGAGCTCTCACCAGTGTTCAGGGATAGTAATGAAATCCGGGAGGCTCTCGCTGTCGTCTGAGTCAAGTTCAAGGTGAAAGTCTGTACATCTGCGCAGAGACACGTTCGGGTCTGTGAGCGTAGACGAGGAATAAATGCCGGCATGGCTGGGGGAGGGTTGGCGTAGGGGTTGGACTGCGATGTCGATAGGCGGGGCGTGATCGTCTCCTATTGCCAGGGAAATGTAGTGGGAGTGGATACATTGTGATCCGTAGACTTTAAATTGGATGATGTGAACCAAGCAGTTTTACCATTGGGTATGTTATCTTGTGCACGGAGGGGCTCACTTTGTCGGAAATGGAGTAGGGTACTGCACATTTGGGGGAGAGGAAAGAACTGGGGTTGGTTTCTTGCTGACCGACTGTGTACACGACGGGGTGGACGGTTTTGTCAAAGCAGGCTTTACTCTGCTTCCTTCTCGCGCCTAATCAGACAGGTGCAGAGAGCTGTGCAGCTTTAATGTTATCTGTAACCTATACAGACTGCTTTTTCGTTGGTGAGGGCGGTTATTGCAGGTCGAGGCTGAATAAATATTCAATACCATTCATGGGCGGTCCGGTCATGATGGTCTGTCGCGGGGGGGGGGGGGGGGGGGGGGGGGGGGTGACACCTGTGCAACTGGAAATGGTTTTCCGAATAAACATGAGAGAAAATGGGAGGACTGTGTCCCACGTGATATTGTCCTGTTGCACCATCTTCCAAATGGTTGCTTTTGAAGTTCGATTTATTCTCTCAACAATGCCACTCGATTGGGGGTGGTCTACTCGAAGGAATTTCTGCCTGATTCCAAATATTGTTCAAGAATTTTGCATGACTCTGCCCGTTAAGTGGAAACCTTGGTCTGACTCATTGCTGCGGGGATACCCCAGCGTGTGAATCTATGTTGGGTCAAAATCTTAGTCATGCTAAATTGCCCGTAGTGCCCTAAAAAGTAAGGTTAAGTGGGGGGGGGGGGGGGTTGTTGGGTTACGGGTATAGGGTGGATACGCGGGTTTGGGTAGGGTGATCATTGCTCGGCACAACATCGAGGGCCGAAGGGCCTGTTCTGTGCTGCACTGTTCTATGTTCTATGTTCTATTTGCTGTACTTCTTCCCTCTCGTCTCGGCCGTACATAACCTTTTGATGGCGCACTTCCTCAAATAAGCTGTGCAGATCTGCGGTGGGCTGGAATGGACTAATTTTCGTGTATGCTTCTCTTAATGGATAGCGGGGTGGTGTAAACGATATCAGGCTCCTCCTGATCCTGATCCGATGACCTGCGATGTGCGGTAACCGGATTAATGGTGTCGAGTTGTGCGTGGGGGTGTGTGCTGCCCGTGCAGTCAGTGCTGCAGGTGCTTTTCTTTAGGGGCGTGGGGAGCTCGATTTTGATTCCCGTGTCCTCTGCGTTTCTTTACATAACATAGGAACACAAGAACTAGGAACAGGAGTAGGCCATCTGGCCCCGCGAGCCTGCTCAGCCATTCAATGAGATCATGGCTCATCTTTTGTGGACTCAGTTCCACTTACCGGCCCGAACACCATACCTCTTAATCCCTTTATTCTTCAAAAAACTATCTATCTTTACCTTAAAAAACACGTAATGAAGGAGCCTCAACTGCTTCACTGGGCAAGGAATTCCATAGATCCACAACCCTTTGGGTGAAGATGTTCCTCCTAAACCTAGTCCTAAATCATCTACTTCCCCTTATTTTGAGGCTATGTCCCCTAGTTCTGCTTTCACCCGCCAGTGGAAACAACCTGCCCGCATCTATCCTATCTATTCCCTTCATAATTTTATATGTTTCTATAAGATCCCCCCTCATCCTTCTAAATTCCAACGAGTACAGTCCCAGTCCACTCAACCTCTCCTCATAACCCAACGCCTTCAGTTCTGGGATTAACCTAGTGAATCTCCTCTGCACACCCTCCAGTGCCAGTACGTTCTTTCTCAAGTAAGGAGACCAAAACTGAACACAATACTCCAGGTGTGGCCTCACTAACACCTTATACAATTGCAACATAACCTCCCAAGTCTTAAACTCCATCCCTCAAGCAATGAAGGACAAAATTCCATTTGCCTCCTTAATCACCTGTTGCACCTGGAAACCAACCTTCTGTGACTCATGCACTAGCACACCCAAGTCTCTCTGCACAACGGCATGCTTTAATATTTTACTGTTTAAATAATAATCCGTTTGCTGTTATTCCTACCAAAATGGATAACCTCACATTTGTCAACAATGTATTCCATCTGCCAGACCCTAGCCAATTCACGTAACCTATCCAAATCCCACTGCAGACTTCCAGTGTTCTCTGAACTTTTCGCTTTACCACTCATCTTAGTGTCATCTGCAAACTTGGGCACATTACCCTTGGTCCCCAACTCCAAATCTTCTATGTAAATTGTGAACAATTGTGGGCCCAACACGGATCCCTGAGGGACACCACTAGCTACCGATTGCCAACCAGAGAAACACCCATTAATCCCCACTCTTTGCTTTCTATTAATTAACCGATCCTCTATCCATGCTACTACTTTATCCTTCAAGCCATGCATCTTTATCTTATGCAACAACCTTTTGTGTGGCACCTTGTCAAAGGCTTTCTGGAAATCCAGATATACCACATCCATTGGCTCCCCGTTATCTACTGCACTGGTAATGTCCTCAAACAATTCCACTAAATTAGTTAGGCATGACCTGCCCTTTATGAACCCATGCTGCGTCTGCCCAATGGGACAATTTCTATCCAGATGCCTCGCTATTTGTTCCTTGATGATAGATTCCAGCATCTTCCCTACTACCGAAGTTAAGTTCACTGGCCTATAATTTCCTGCTTTCTGCCTACCTCCTTTTTTAAACAGTGGTGTCACGTTTGCTAATTTCCAATCCACCGGAACCACCCCAGAGTATAGTGAATTTCGGTAAATTATCACTAGTGCATCTGCAATTTCCATAGCCATCTCTTTTAGCAATCTGGGATGCATTCCATCAGGGCCAGGAGACTTGTCTACTTTAGCCCCATTAGCTTGCCCATTACTACCTCCTTACTGTCTGTTTTTATATTCTGAGCAAGTTTACTCTCATACTCTATCTTACTCTTCTTTGTAGCTTTTTAGTAGCTTTCTGTTGACCCCTAAAGATTTCCCAGTCCTCTAATCTCCCAGCAATCTTTGCCACTTTCTACCGTCCTTCCTTGTTGTTGGTATAAACTTTATATACAATAAAGCTTTGTTGAGCAGTGTGAAAAATCGCTTGGAAGGTTCTCCACTGTTTCTCAACTGTTCCACCATAAAGTCTTTGCTCCCAGTCTACCTTAGCTAGTTCTTCTCTCATCCCCTTGTAATATACTTTGTTTAAACACAAAACACTAGGAGTTGATTTTACTTTCTCACCCTCCATCTGTATTTTAAATTCCACCATATTGTGATCGCTCCTTCCGAGAGGATCCCTAACTATGAGATCATGAATCAATCCTGTCTCATTACACAGGACAAGATCTTGGATCGCTTGTTCCCTCGTTGGTTCCATTACATACTGTTCTAGGAAATTATCGTGGATACATTCTATAAACTCCTCCTCAAGGTTGCCTTGACCGACCTGGTTAAACCGATCGACATGTAGATTAAAATCCCACATGATAACTGCTGTACCATTTCTACATGCATCAGTTATTTCTTTGTTTATTGCCAGCCCCACCATAACGTTACTATTTGGTGGCCGATTGACTACTCCTATCAGATACTTTTTCGCCTTACTATTCCTGATTTCCACGCAAATGGATTCAACCTTATCCTCCATAGCACCGATGTCATCCCTTACTATTGTCCGGATGTCATCCTTAAATAACAGAGCAACACCACCTCCCTTACCGTCCACTCTGTCCTTCCGAATAGTTTGATACCCTCGGATATTTAACTCCCAGTCGTGACCATCCTTATACCATGTTTCAGTAATGGCCACTATGTCATAGTCATTTACGATGATTTGTGCCATCAACTAATTTTCTTTATTCCGAATACAACGAGCATTCAGGTAAAGTAGAGTTATGTTGTTTTTTTTATCTCTGTTTTGAATCTTAACATATCCAGTTTTATTCGTTTTGTTATTACTGGGCCTATTCACTGAGCTCCCTTCAGTCACTGTACCTTGTACTGTCGCCCTTTTAGATTTTTGACTATGTCTTCTCTGCCTTGTACTTTTCCCCTTACTTCCTTTTGCTTCTGTCCCTGTTTTGCTACCTTCCAACTTCCTGCATCGGTTCCCATCCCCCTGCCACATTAGTTTAAACCCTCCCCAACAGCTCTAGGGTGAGAAGCTCTAGGACATCGGTTCCAGTCCTGCCCAGGTGCAGGACCGTCCGGTTGTACTGGTCCCACCTCACCCAGAACCGGTCCCAATGCCCCAGGAATTTGAATCCCTCCGTCTTGCACCATCTCTCGAGCAACGCATTCATCCTATCTATCCTGACATTCCTACTTTGGGCGCTTTTGTTTAATTCTTGCCAATCGGGATCATCTTCCTCGTGTAAATCCTGCCCGAAAGTGTACCTGAAGCCATTCTGTGCTGAGAGTAGCGACTGTAACTTTCCTATCTTCTGTCGGAAGTTAGCATCGACAACGGTACTCACCCTCTGGTCCTTCGTTGAGTTGTGGGGCGCTCTAAAAGCTTCTTTTAAATCTGCACATTTGCTAGTTAGCTGGGCGACTTGTTGTTCTGTTTTATGTCTTCCCAGTGCTGCGTGCCGTGTATCTTGGTAGGCTTTATCATATTGGGTCTGGAAGCTACTAAGTGCAACTGGACAAGATTGATGTGCGTATTTTACATCGACCATTTCCTTAGCGTTTGCTGTTCCCGGAGTTGATCAATTATCTTCTCCGTTTTCTTACTGTTTCCCTCGTTCTTTTCTACCTTGTCAATTAACTGTCTTCGGACCGTCTTGATGACCTCCTCTGTGTCTCGCAACTGTGCCAAACAGGACACTATTGCCATCGGCTTTGTGACTTTCCCTATATTTTTCTTGTGGACCTCGCCTGGGTTCTCCGACTAAGTCTGTCCTATCTTTCCTGGACATGACTCACCATTAGCGCAAAAATCCTTTCCCCTTTAAGTATTCCCTTAACTCTTCCTCCCACATGGGGCATTGCTCTGTTCTGTTGGTCGCTGCGACCTCGGGTTCATATGGATCCATCAATCTTTCCATTGCTTTAGTGGCCATTAATTCTCTCAACTCATTCTCTACTTTTAATTCGGGACAGGGGAATAAGGCGGTGATTTGAACAGCGGATATTGGTTAAGCTATTTTCCAGCTCACAATCCCTCGATAGTTTTACACAATTCTAACGAGTTTATCTTCGTCTTCCTGTTCGGTGCGCATGCGAGTTTCGAAATTCGGCTATTTGGTCCATATGGGACGTGCACTTGTGGTTCTTTCTGTATCTCGCAATTCTAATTCAAAGGTTGTTGGTTATCTAGGAGTCACAAAGGCATTTCTAATTGAATCCCATCAGAGTTACCAATAATGTTACTCTGTTTCGGTTCCAACTGCGTCGCCAATACTGTGGGTATTTCTATTTATCTTAGTGAACCGGAAGCCCTCCCTTATATCGATAAAATTACCACACCCAGTTAGTTAGTTAAAAAGATGGTTTATTTACATACACAAGAGTTATTTCAACATGCAAAAACAATATCTACAACGAATTAAACTACACCTATCATCTACAATAACCTATACGTAACATCAGGGCGACCGGCACTGTGCAAATGGATAAGGCCTTTATCTGGATTTCACTTGGCTGGTTCGAAGAACGTGGCTCTATCTCTGCTGGGCTCCCCGTCAGGTAGCGATCATTGGTCTTGAGCTTGGCTGGCTGTTCCTGCTACAAGTCGGTTGGCAAGGCCGCATCCGAAAGAGACAGAACACATGGCTGTGTCCTCTTTTATCCCTGAGAGGTTTCGTGCTCTTTGGGACGGTCCTTAACATTGGACCCACTAGTTCGGCAGGGCTCCGATCACTCTTCGATTTCGGCCAATTAAGGGGCGCGTGCCTTCGTAGGTGGGCGGGTTCTTAGCGGTCATTGACCTTGGCAGTTATGCTTTCTGAATAAGGGGAGTGGTGCCGATCAGTCTGTGACTGTACTGCTTGTTTAATTGCTTGATTGGATTTCTATTTGCCTGGGAAAGCGTGCCATAAAAATGCAAACCAGCGGGAGTTTCAATCAGGTCAGGTAACCAGTGTTTTAGATACACATAGGATGTGTATCTGTCTGAGTCCTGGGTTGGCCATAATTCCCATGGTCCTTTGCAGGTGGCCATCTTAGATGGCGGCACCAAGTCTCTCACAAATTTGTAGACCTCTATCAGGTCGCAGCTCATCACCATCGTTGTAGTAAGAAGAACCCGATTTATCAAATCCCTCTGCTTGGCTAATACCCTCCATCCGAGGCAACGTGGTAGTGAAAATCTGTACCTCTCCAAAATCTCCACATCCTACTGGTAGAGTGGCGACCAGAATTGAGCGCTATATTCCAAGTGTGGCCTAACTGAAGTTACCTAGCTGCAGCATGACTTGCCAATTTTTATATTTAATGCCCCGTCCGACGAACGGAAGCATGCCAAATGATTTATTGACTGCCTTTTCCACGTCGGTTTCTAATTTTAGTGACCTCTGGAAATGTACACCAAGATCAGTCTCCTGTCAATACGCCAATATTCTGTCATTTACTCTATATTCCGCACCTGAATTTAACGTTTCAAAATGCATTCCCTCACATTTGGCCGTCTTAAAATCCACCTGACATCTTTCCACCCAAGTCCTTAGTCAATCTGTTTTCTGCTGTTTCCTCTGAGTGTCCTCATCGCCATCCACAATTTGACCAAACTTTGTGTCATTCACAAACCTACTAATCAGACAAGATACATTTTCCTCCAAATCATTTATGTACTGTACAAACAGCTATGGTCCCTACAAACACCACTAGTCTCAGCCCTCCATTCAGAAAAATAATGATTCCACTCCTACCCTCTGTCTGCAATGACCGACACAGTTCTGAACCCATCTTGCCAGCTCAGCTCCATCCTCTGTAACGTCACCTCTGTACCATTCTGCTATGATGCACCTTGTCAAAGGTTACTGATGTCAACGTTGATAAAATCCACAGCCTTACTTCATCAGTCATCTCCATGACTTCCTCTAAACACTCGATCAAGTTAGTGAGTCGCGACGAGGACTTCACAAAGCCATGCTGGCTCTCGCAAATACGTCAATTTGCATCCAAATGGGAACAAATCCTGCCTCGAAGACCCCTCTCAAATTATTTACCTAGCACCGACGGAAGGCTCACCAGCTTTTAATTTCATAGATTACCCTTTTCAGCTTTCTTGAAGAATGGAATAACAATTTGTATTTTTCAGTATTCTGTAGCCAGTGAGGTTGCAAAGGTTTCAGTCAAGGCCCGAGTAATATCCCCCATTTCCTCCCTTATTATTATGGGGAACATCCCATCAGACTACATTAATGTATTTTCAAGACGCCAACACCTCCTCCTGTTTGATCTCAGTATGGTCCAGACTATCTACATGCACACACTTCACCAAACTCATCGTCCACCAAGTCCTTCTCTTTGGTAAATAATTAAATGAAATGAAAGTTGCTTATTGTCACGAGTAGGCTTCAATGGAGTTACTGTGAAAAGCCCCTAGTCGCCACATTCCGGCGCTTGTCCGGGGAGGCCTGTACGGGAATCGAACCGTGCTGCTGTCCTGCTTGGTCTGCTTTAACAGCCTGCGATTTATCCTGGTGAGCTAAACCAGCTAAATGATGCAAAACACTCATTTTGTACCTCGCTCATTTCCTCTGGTTCCACACGTACATTCCACCCTTGTCCTTGAGTGGACCAACTCGGTTCCAGTCTACTCTCTTGCTCTTTATATACGTAAAAAAAAGCCATGAGATTTTCCTTAACATTATTTGCCAACGACTGATCGTGACAACTTTTAGCCCTCCTCACTTGTTGCTAAAGTTCGAGCGGGGGGGGGGGGGGCGTGTGGTGGTTAGGAGGTGTGCGGCGAATCTGACAGGGTTAGACCGCTGGGATGTAGAACTCAGAGGGGGGTGGAGTCCTCATCGGTACCTCAAGGGGTGCGACTTGTCGACCTGGAGTGGTTGCCGGAGTGATGTGATGGGGGTTGACGGTCGCTGTGTGCCCCCTCAATCGCTTGATAACTTGGACTATACGTGTCTAAGTAGGACGGTTAATAAGTCGCGCATATTTCAAGATTTGCATTTGGAGACTCTAAGGGCGTACATGATGTTTCTCCGAACACCAGAAGATGAAGAACGCGTGGGGTCAGTCAGCTCTACCATGCAGGACTTGACATGAAGTGGAGAGGGGTGGTTGTGTTAATAACCAAGAGGGTGGCTTTCTCACTGAAATGTTGATTGCTGATCCGTGCTTCAAAAGACGTGCAGGTTAGGTGGATTCACCATGCTAAATTGCCCCTGAGTGTACAAAGGTTTAGATGTGGTTATTAGGTTACAGGGATATAGTAGAGTGTGGGCGTAAGTCGGGTGTTCTTTCCAAAGGCCGATGCTGACAGGATGAGACGATTGGTCTCCGACTGCACTGCAAATTCTTTGATACTGTGAGTGGAAGATTTGCACTGCTGGCCAGGTGTTTGGAGGGTTCCACCGTACTGCTTTGCCCCATGAGGTTTATGCCCCAAAGTGGAATGATGTGAATTGTATTAAGCGGCTTTTGCCAGATTTGGATACGCACGCACTGATTTTCCTGGGTGGGCTTCAACACAGATCTAGATTCAGGAGGATATCGGTGACGGCCGGAGAGTTATCAAGATCCATGCACCTTTTGGGGGTGCCAATCTGTGGTCTTTTGAGAGCCGTAGAACAAACGATGATTTCCTTCTTTTAACATGTCCACAACTGTTTATCCTGTTTAATCTTTTCGTTTTCGATAAGAAGTTGGTCTCGTAAGTACTGACTACTCAGGGATCATTGTGTCGGGCCACATGCCACGCTGGGTGTACCGCAGGGCAAAAAATGTTTTCTCTCGCAGACCCTTGAGGTGGTGCGTTTCCTGCGGATAAAGGAAGATTTGAAAATCTAGAAGTGGTTGTTAGCATTATGGGGTTGAGAATAAAACTTGGTGAGTGGGGGTGGGGGTCAGGGTTCGGCGAGTGGTTCTGTGGGACGACTTGAAAGCTCCAGAAAGGGAGAGTGCATCCGCACAGACTGCGGATGGAACGAGAGGCAAGGAGCAGGTTGGTGGAGGCTGCAATCAGAGAATGAAGCACTGTTGAATTAGTGCCAGAAGCTCTAAATTGAGTTTAATCTGTTCACTTCCGATCAGATGGGGAGATAACTGTGCAGACCTATCGGGTTTGTCTATGTGTACGAGGAGAAGGCAAGTCGGATGCTCGGTCACCAACAGAGGACACAGGCGGATGCAAGAGAGATGAAGGAAGAGAGACGCAGGAGATCACGTACCCGGAAGGGATCAATTGATGTTTTGAGTCCTTTTATGAGATACTATCCCAATCAGGGGACTGCTCAAGACGGCGCTCTTTGGATGGTAAGATTTTCTGACGGTGGATCAGGTGAGGGGATGGGGGCCTCAATTTGTCTTTGAGAGGTTGAGGGTTGTGTGAGATTGATACAGTCCGCGAAGGTCAGGTGCGTCCACCAGTCGAATTTTGCAAACGTTCTGGCGTGTTGCAGGGGGTCCATTGCTGGTACGGTGGTACAATGAGGTGGTGGAGAAGTATATGCTCACTCTCGCCAACCCCCAGTCCTCATGTTTATCCTAAAATACCAAGGATCCAGAACAATGTGGAGCTAATCATCCAATCTGACTCCTAAATTCGGATGTGAAAGTCTTCGCTAAGATCTTGGCTACATGATTTTGGCGCTTTGCATTTCTGTCAAATCCGAGTATTTTGCATTGCAGCGTGTCGAGCTAGGGATTCTTGCTCTCTCTTTTGCTCTTTGCCCTTGCGATTGCACCATTGGAGATTTCCCCCTAGGCATCTCGGGAATGGAGGGGAATCAGGCGGCGGGAAATGGCGCCCCAGGTCTCTTTACGAGCGGATAACCTCCTGTTGCACATGTATAATTTCATGGAATCACAGGATAAAATATTGGTGATTCTGATTGAGTCTGGCTCCTTTTATGGATGCAAACTCTACATTTATTCCTTAGGATCTTGGCCAAGCGTTGTTTCATGGCCGATACAAGCTTGGAGTCCCGAAGGGCCTTTTCCTGGGTTTTATTGTATTTGTTTTTTGTTCTTCATGACAAAAATCGTGGTGTTGCTGATCGGACATGGGGGGGGGGGGGGGGGGGGGGCGAAGGCACGATGGCTCTTTGAGTGACCTTTAAATGAACTTCTATTTAGCTTAGCAAGAAAGAGCTTTCGATATCTGGGGATCCATGCGGCACGGGCTTGGCCCAGTGCCATAAATTAAATCTGGCACGGTTATGTAAGGGGACCAAAGAGGGTATCAAAGGATGTGTTATCTTCCCGGTCTCCCTGTCCGGGAGAGTCTAGACAATGAAAATGGGGTTCCTGCCAACAGTCTTCTTTATTTTCCATAATCTCCCCATTTTCCTGCCGAAATCATTCTTCAAAAAGGTAAATAGACTTATGCTGAGTGTGGTGTCGGCTTGAAGGTTTCCGCGTGTTGAGAGAGATTATTAGGAGATGACGTGACAATGTGGTGGCCTGGCTCTCACTAATATTCAAAATTATGACTGGGCTGCAAACGTCGTCATGGCCCGGAAATGTGCGGTGGGCTGAGGGTCAGTGTGGTGCAGGGTGGAGGAAATTACATGTATGAGATCTCCCTGAGGGCACTGCATTCGGCTTCTTTTGCATTCTCACTGAACATATATCCATTGAATCCGGTGGTTGTTTCTTTTCTAAGGGTGTGGAACCAGTGCTGGCTTTATTATGGCATTGGGGACATGTATATGAAAGCCTCGATCTCTTGTAACCACACATTTCTCCCAGATAGATTAGATGCCAAATCTGGGCAGTGGGACAGGTTGGGATCAAATGCTTCGGAGACCTACTTCTGAGTACGACATTTGCGGGCTAGACTGGATTGGTGGAGACTTACCAATTACACAACGGAAATCGGTTCAGATACCTGGAAATCAGGGCCTTTTCCTGAAAGGTGGTCGGTTCGAACAAAATGTTGCCACTCCCGGGATTACAGGATAGTCTCCTTTCGGATGATGAAATTGAGAATAGAAATATCTCCTTCATTTCTGCAATACTGACCAAGCAGGAAGACTTTTCAATGGTGCCTATGCGATAAATATGGAGGAGGAATTAATAGAGACATTGCGTGGAGGGTTTTTGGGACAAGCACTGCACAGGATTAACACGTCCTTGACATGTACCAGATTTAGTCTTATTCAGTTTAAAATTATACAGAAAGCACATAAAATGCCGGCCAGATGGAACTGATTCTTCCCAGAGCTGGTTGAGCATTGCATACAATGTGCTAGTCTCCTGTGAATCATACCCACATGTTCTGGCCCTGCCAAAAGTTTGTGCAGTGGTGGTTCTGGACTGGAGCCACTGATGAATTTCCCAGGGTCTTGGAAATGGTAGTCACGCCTTCCTCGTGGAGTGCCTGCATATGTGGGTGCTCTGCTGTGGCAAGAATCCGATGTGGTGACTTTTGCCTCCCTGTTAGCCAGGATCTGAATTTTGATAAACTGGCGGACCTCTGATGTAACAAGTATTGGGCCTTGCTGTGTTTTCTCATTTGAAGAAAAATAAGTTCAAGATTCGCAGAATGGATTTTTCTTCTTTCGCTCACGGGATGTGAGCGTCGCTGGCCAACATGTGTTGCCCATCATTGAGGGCGTTTAAGGGACAATCACATTGCTGTGTGTCTGGAGCCACAAGGAGGCCAGACCAGGTAAAGGTGACATATGTATTTCCCTGAAGGGCATTAGTGAATCAGATGGGTATTGACAACAATCGACAATAATTTCATGGTCGTCACGATACGTCTAATTCCTGATTTTTGTTGAATTCAAATTCCACCATCTGCCCTGGTGGATTGAGTTGCCAGACCATTTCCCTGAGTCCCTGGATTACTATTCCAATGATAATACCACTATATCTCTGCCTTCTTGTTGAGGTGTTCTCCGTGAGGTGAAAGCTGGTCACTGATCTTTTCAAGAAGTATTAGAAAGTCAGCAGAGGTTGTGGGCGAGTGCTGGTGTCTGGCGGTGTATAGTAGTTATTGGTTATTTCGGGGTAGAGGTGGGTTATTTTGGTAAATAAATTGGTGCAGGTGTGGAGAATATATTTGTATATATTAGGGGTTTATGTTGAGGTGCATTACTATACACTCACATGCGTTGTTCCTGTATCATGGTTTATTCGTTATTTCTCTTTCAATCTTTGTATTGCCTTGATATGCCTCCAATAAAGTATTGTTTGAAAACAAAAACACACCAGACATTCCTACCTAATCTCATTTAGAGTTCTTGGCCCATAGCCGTGAACGTTATGACGGGCCAAGTACCCATCTAAATTGGTTTTGAAGGATGTAAGGCAACCAACCTTCACCACCACCCGGCACTGCATGCAGAACGTTACCCATTAGGTAAAAAGGGTTTTCATCAAATTCCTCCTAAACCTCCTGACCCTCAACTTGAACTTGTGCCCCCGGTTGAGTCACTTCAATCAAGGCGGGGGGGAGGGGGGGGGGGGGGGCAGCTGCTCCCTAGCCACCCTTTCTATACCCCTCATAATATATAATACCTCGTTCAGGCCGCCGCTCAAGCTTCTCCGATCCATAGTAAACAACACAAGCTTATCCAACCTCACATCGTAACTTAGATTTTCCATCCCAGGCAACATCCTCTGTACCTCTTCCACAACATTCACACATTTCCTGTAATGTGGCGACAAGAATTGCAGACAGTACTTCAGCTGTGGTCTCGCCAAAGTTCTATACAACTACAATATGACCTCCGTGCTTTTGTAATCGGTGTGTCGATTCACCATCATACTAATCTTCCCATCTGCCTTCAAAGGTCTCTCTACAATCAGGCCAATATCGCTTTGTTGCTCGAAACGTTTCAGTGCCATGCCATTCATTGAATATTTCCTTGTCAAATTACTCGTTCAAATGTGTATCGCCTCACACTATTCAAGTTCATATTTCATCTGTCACTTTCCTGTCCATTTCATGATACCCTCTGTCCTGTAAGCCAACATACTCAACGTCACTGTTAAGCACCCGACCAATCTTTGCGATATCTGCACATGTACTAGTCCTTACACCCAGATACTCATCCATGTCTTTGTATAAATACTAAGGGGCCCAGCAGAGATCCCTGTGGTACACCACTGGACACTAGCGTCTGGCAACTTAAGCAGTCATCACACACTATCTCCCACAACTAATCAAATTTTGAATCCACCTGATCAAGTTACTCTACATACCATGAGCAGTTGCCTTCTTTGTAAATCTCCCATGTGGGATCTTGCCAAAGCTTTGCTGAAATTGATATAAATCACAGGAACTACACTACGCTCATCTACATCGCATCCTCGAAAAAAATAATTAACTATTGTTAGGCATGACCTCCTTTGACAAGGCCATGCTGACTATTCATGGTCAAATCTTGCCTCTCCAACTGGAGTTAGGTTATCTCATTCAAAATTGTCTCCAATAGGATCCCTACCACTGACGTGAGACAACTGGTCTGTAGTTCCATGGCTGGATCCAGCAGAGGGCAGCAGAGCAGAGCTACTGATCAGCTGTTCTGGGGAAATTTGCATACGTGCAGTGCGGTCAGACTAAGTTGAAGGTGAACCTGCGAAGGAGACCCAAGGAGTTTGAGTGAAGGCAATCATCCAGCAGAGGGCAGCAGAGCAGAGCTACTGATCAGCTGTTCTGGGGAAATTTGCATACGTGCAGTGCGGTCAGCCTAAGTTGAAGGTGAACCTGCGAAGGAGACCCAAGGGGTTTGAGTGAAGGCAATCATCCAGCAGAGGTCAGCAGAGCAGAGCTACTGATCAGCTGTTCTGGGGAAATTTGCATACGTGCAGTGCGGTTAGCCTAAGTTGAAGGTGAACCTGCGAAGGAGACCCAAGGAGTTTGAGTGAAGGCAATCATCCAGCAGAGGGCAACAGAGCAGAGCTACTGGTCAGCTGTTCTGGGGAAATTTGCATACGTGCAGTGCGGTCAGCCTAAGTTGAAGGTGAACCTGCGAAGGACACCCAAGGAGTTTGAGTGAAGGCAATCATCCAGCAGAGGGCAGCAGATCCAGCAGAGGGCAGCACAGATCCAGCAGAGGGGAGCAGAGCTACTGATCAGCTGTTCTGGGGAAATTTGCATACGTGCAGTGCGGTCAGCCTAAGTTGAAGGTGGTTTGTGGAGGGGCTGTTGGCAAGTGACAGTTAAACCCGAAACACTTCATGAGTGTTTCCCACCCTACCTCCTCCTCGAATCAACCCCCCCACCCCATGGTGGTTGGGAAGCGGGAGCAGGGGCCTGTCGTGAAGGTGAGTGAGTGCCTTTAAATTTGCTTACCTTTCAGCGGGAGCAGGGTTTGAGGTAATATCAGGTAAGTTCTTCCTTTCTTTTTCTTTTTCTTGTTTTTTTTTAAATCTAGAGGTGATGTCAGGGAAGGCAGTACAATGCTCCTCCTGCAGAATGTTTGAGGTGAGGGACGCCGTCAGTGTCCCTGCTGATTTCATCTGTGGGAAGTGCACCCAACTCCAGCGCCTCAAAAACCGTGTTAGGGACCTGGAGCTTGAGCTGGATGAACTTCGGATCATTCGGGAAGCAGAGGGGGTCATAGATAGGAGCTTCAGGGAAGTAGTTACACCAAAGACTGGAGATAGATGGGTAACTGTAAGAGGGACTGGGAAGAAGCAGTCAGTGCGGTCGTTCCCCTGAGTAACAAATATACCGTTTTGGATACTTGTGGGGGGGGGGGACTTACCAGGGGTAAGCCATGGGGTACGGGCCTCTGGCACGGAGTCTGTCCCTGTTGCTCAGAAGGTAAGGGGGGAAAGGAGTAGAACATTAGTAATTGGGGACTCAATAGTCAGGGGCACAGATAGGAGATTTTGTGGGAGCGAGAAAGACTCACGTTTGGTATGTTGCCTCCCAGGTGCAAGGGTACGTGATGTCTCGGATCGTGTTTTCCGGGTCCTTAAGGGGGAGGGGGAGCAGCCCCAAGTCGTAGTCCACATTGGCACTAACGACATAGGTAGGAAAGGGGACAAGGATGTCAGGCAGGCCTTCAGGGAGCTAGGATGGAAGCTCAGAGCGAGAACAAACAGAGTTGTTATCTCTGGGTTGTTGCCCGTGCCACGTGATAGTGAGATGAGGAATAGAGAGAGAGAGCAATTAAACACGTGGCTACAGGGATGGTGCAGGTGGGAGCGATTCAGATTTCTGGATAACTGGGGCTCTTTCTGGGGAAGGTGGGACCTCTATAGACAGGATGGTCTACATCTGAACCTGAGGGGCACCAATATCCTGGGGGGGGGAGATTTGTTAGTGCTCTTTGGGGGGGTTTAACTAATTCAGCAGGGGCATGGGAACCTGGATTGTAGTTTTGATGGGATCCTGGATTGTAGTTAAGGGTACGGGAGATTGAGAGTATAGAGGTCAGGAGCACATATTTGACTTTGCAGGAGGGTGCCAGTGTTCAGGTAGGTGGTTTGAAGTGTGCCTACTTCAATGCCAGGAGTATACGAAATAAGGTAGGGGAACTGGCAGCATGGGTTGGGACCTGGGACTTCGATGTTTTGGCCATTTCAGAGACATGGATAGAGCAGGGACAGGAATGGTTGTTGCAGGTTCCGGGGTTTAGGTCTTTTAGTAAGCTCAGAGAAGGGGGCAAAAGAGGGGGAGGTGTGGCGCTGCTAGTCAAGGACAGTATTACGGTGGCGTAAAGGATGCTAGATGGGGACTCTTCTTCTGAGGTAGTATGGGCTGAGGTTAGAAACAGGAAAGGAGAGGTCACCCTGTTGGGAGTTTCCTATAGGCCACCTAATAGTTCTAGGGATGTAGAGGAAAGGATGGCGAAGATGATTCTGGAAAAGAGCTGGGCTGAGGTGGCAAATGGAGTTTAATGTGGAGAAGTGTGAGGTGATTCATTTGGAAAGAATAACAGGAATGCGGAATATTTTGCTCATGGTAAAATTCTTGGCAGTGTGGATGAGCAGAGGGATCTCGGTGTCCATGTACATAGATCCCTGAAAGTTGCCTCCCAGGTTGATAGGGTTGTGAAGAATGCCTATGGTGTGTTGGCCTTTATTGGTAGAGGGATTGAGTTCCGGAGCCATGAGGTCATGTTGCAGTTGTACAAAACTCTAGTACGGCCGCATTTGGAGTATTGCGTACAGTTCTGGTCGCCTCATTATAGGAAGGACGTGGAAGCTTTGGAACGGGTGCAGAGGAGATTTACCAGGATGTTGCCTGGTATGGAGGGAAAATCTTATGAAGAAAGGCTGATGGACTTGAGGTTGTTTTCGTTAGAGAGAAGAAGGTTAAGAGGTGACTTAATAGAGGCATACAAAATGATCAGAGGGTTAGATAGGGTGGACAGCGAGTGCCTTCTCCCGCGGATGGAGGTAGCTAGCACGAGGGGACATAGCCTTAAATTGAGGGGTAATAGATATAGGACAGAGGTCAGAGGTGGGTTTTTTACGCAAAGAGTGGTGAAGCCGTGGAATGCCCTACCTGCAACAGTAGTGAACTCGCCAACATTGAGGGCATTTAAAAATTTATTGGATAAGCATATGGATGATAAGGGCATAGTGTAGGTTAGATGGCCTTTAGATTTTTTCCATGTCGGTGCAACATCGAGGGCCGAAGGGCCTGTACTGCGCTGTATCGTTCTATGTTCTATGTTCTATGATCTCCGCAACCTATCTTAAATTGTAGGACGGCGTTAGCTGTTCTCAATTCCTCTGACACCTCTCTACACAATTCTCCCGGACCTGGCGTTTAATTCATTTAAAAGCCTTCCAACACCTCCTATAATTTGTCACACCTATATCAATTTGCTCAAGAACGTCACTGTCTTACTGCCTGGGTTCCATTCCTACCTCCACATTTTCATGGGTGAATACAAGTGTGAAGTATTCGTTTAAGATCTGTTCTTGAAAATACAGAAAAATGTGTCATTTGAAACATGGAAGTCTGGCAATATCTGGTCTGAGAGGGTACAGGGAAAGCACAAAAGGTTAATAGCAGCTGCAAAGAGCAGGATTGTAAAATGCAGATTGTCAAACACACAGGTTTCATGTGGCAAGCTAAAACAATGGCTCACACCTTCATGGAATGTAACTATCTCAGGAAGTATCTGGAAAGTCATGGATGAGAGTTTCAATTGACGAATGTTTAGTTACATTTTAGCATACAGCTAAAAGCAAAGTTTCACACCTTAATTGAAATAAACTCTTAGTAAACAGCTGGAAAGGATGGAAGATGCTCAGTCGAATTTGGTGTAAATTCTAAAGTGTAAAATTCTATGGACATCAAGTCAATTAAAAGAAAATTGGAGGCGACCTGTCTACGGGACACACAATTTGAAGTCAAAATCAAAGGCAAAGTTATGAGCTGGGGACAATTGGAAAATTAAGCGATTCAAAAGCAGGAAGTGGAGGTAACACCTATCGAAACCGGGGCGTTTTTTAATCAGATCTGAGAGGTGACGTTATGCGCAAAGTGAATAGTTGGTTGTATTTGGATGTTTGCATCAAGGATACTTTTTGACAATCAAAATGAAACAAGCTCATTTACAATAAAGACGTTAAAACTTGGTGACTCTTCGAAAGAGAATATAAACCTGAAGAAAGGGGACAGCCAGCAGAGCCTGCTCTCACAGCTCGGTGCATGGGAAAGACAGGACACAGCAACCGAGCTCACCAGCGAATACAACTCAATAAGACCAGATTTTAAGATCGATTGTTAAGGCCAGGGCCTGAAGGTCCCTTCAACCAACAGGAAGGATCCCGAAGCAAGATCTTTTTTTCCTTCCTGTAAAGAAAGTGTTTGCAGCTTTTAAAAGAAGAATATAATAATAAAATAACTTAACTTAACCTGAAAAAGTGGTTATTAGCCTACTTTACTTCCTTAACAACGAAGGACCCAGGACATCGATGCTACTAAGGGGTAAGTAGGTAAAATTCTTCGGTGAAGGTATGGGTTATACTGGGGGATAACTTGAAAATATAGTTTGAACTAAATAGCACCCACCGAAGCCTGCATCGGAGTCAGGGAGTCAGAATCCCTGTTCACCATTTAGAATATCGACCATTTTTTGGTGTAGGGGGAATTCTAAGAATAGTGGTGAGTTTAAAATTCAGATCCTTACAATGCCCCCTGGCTCCACCAACAGGTTTCCCCCCTTGGACCCGAGTGGACCCTATTTTTTCCGTGGTCTCCTCCTCGCATTGATATACTTATAGGATATCTCGGAATTTCCCCGACTTTTACCAGGTGTTTCAGAGTTTTCTTATATCCTCTCTTTCCTGTCCAAATTCATAACTTAAGTTCCATGCTGCACATGCTGTTCTGCACTAATAGTTCGCTGATGTGACTTCCTTGTATTTGCTAAATGGCTCTATTTTCCTTCCCTCATATTCTGCATATCTCTGGCTATCCACTGTCCCATTAGACACCGGCATTGCACGGAGTGAGATGCATAGATATCGCCTTGAGGGAAGATTTAATCTATAAATATAAATAGAAGGAGATTAACACATACACACATATATACATATTCACATAGGGACACAAACGACACAAGAAAACACAGACATACATATACACACATAGCCTCCATTGATTCCTGAGATATCACCACCCATTCCTCCGAAATCTCCTCCACTAACATCTTCAGAACACTTGCCTGTCGTCCTTTTGGTCTGGGTAATTTATGTATTGAAGATTTTCGAAGTTTCCAAGTGCCTACTCCTTAGTAATGGCCACTACACTCATAACAACATAAGAGCTAGGAGCAGGAGTAGGCCATCTGGCCCCTCGAGCCTGCTCCGCCATTCAATTAGATCATGGCTGATCTTTTGTGGACTCAGCTCCACTTTCCGGCCCGAACACAATAACCCTTAATCCCTTTATTCTTCAAAAAACTATCTATCTTTACCTTAAAAACATGTAATGAAGGAGCCTCAACTGCTTCACTGGTCAAGGAATTCCAAAGATTCACAACCCTTTGGGTGAAGAAGTTCCTCCTAAACTCAGTCCTGAATCTACTTCCCCTTATTTTGAGGCTATGCCCCCTAGTTCTGCTGTCACCCGCCAGTGGAAACAACCTGCCCGCATCTATCCTATCTATTCCCTTCATAATTTTAAATGTTTCTATAAGATCCCCCCTCATCCTTCTAAATTCCAACGAGTACAGTCCCAGTCTACTCAACCTCTCCCCATAATCCAACCCCTTCAGCTCTGGGATTAACCTAGTGAATCTCCTCTGCACACCCTCCAGCGCCAGTACGTCCATTCTCAAGTAAGGAGACCAAAACTGAACACAATACTCCAGGTGTGGCCGCACTAACACCTTATACAATTGCAACATAACCTCCCTAGTCTTAAACTCCATCCCTCTAGCAATGAAGGACAAAATTCCATTTGCCTTCTTAATCACCTGTTGCACTTGTAAACCAACCTTCTGTGACTCATGCACTAGCACCCCAAGTCTCTCTGAACAGCGGCATGCTTTAATATTTTATCGTTTAAATAATAATCCCGTTTGCTGTTATTCCTACCAAAATGGATAACCTCACATTTGTCAACATTGTATTCCATCTGCCAGACCCGAGCCCATTCACTTAACCTAACCAAATCCCTCTGCAGACTTCCAGTATCCTCTGCACTTTTCGCTTTACCACTCATCTTAGTGTCATCTGCAAACTTGGACACATTGCCCTTGGTCCCCAACTCCAGATCATCTATGTAAATTGTGAACAATTGTGGGCCCAACACGGATCCCTGAGGGACACCACTAGCTACTGATTGCCAACCAGATAAACACCCATTAATCCCAACTCTTTGCTTTCTATTAATTAACCAATCCTCTATCCATGCTACTACTTTACCCTTAATGCCATGCATCTTTATCTTATGCAGCAACCTTTTGTGTGGCACCTTGTCAAAGGCTTTCTGGAAATCCAGCTATACCACATCCATCGGCTCCCCGTTATCTACTGCACTGGTAATGTCCTCAAAAAATTCCACTAAATTAGTTAGGCATGACCTGCCTTTAACGAACCCATGCTGCGTCTGCCCAATGGGACAATTTCTATCCAGATGCCTCGCAATTTCTTCCTTGATGATAGATTCCAGCATCTTCCCTATTACCGAAGTTAAACTCACTGGCCTATAATTTCCTGCTTTCTGCCTACCTCCTTTTTTAAACAGTGGCGTCACGTTTGCTAATTTCCAATCCACCGGGACCACCCCAGAGTCTAGTGAATTTCGGTAAATTATCACTAGTGCATCTGCAATTTCCCTAGCCATCTCTTTTAGCACTCTGGGATGCATTCCATCAGGGCCAGGAGACTTGTCTACCTTTAGCCCCATTAGCTTGCCCATCACTCCCTCCTTAGTGATAACAATCCTCTCAAGGTCCTCACCTGTCATAGCCTCATTTCTATCAGTCGCTGGCATGTTATTTGTGTCTTCCACTGTGAAGACCGACCCAAAAAACCTGTTCAGTTCCTCAGCCATTTCCTCATTTCCCATTATTAAAACTCCCTTCTCATCTTCTAAAGGACCAATATTTACCTTAGCCACTCTTTTTTGTCTTATATATTTGTAAAAACTTTTACTGTCTGTTTTTATATTCTGAGCAAGTTTACTCTCATACTCTATCTTACTCTTCTTTATAGCTTTTTTAGTAGCTTTCTGTTGCCCCCTAAAGATTTTCCAGTCCTCTAATCTCCCAGCAATCTTTGCCACTTTATATGCTTTTTCCTTCAATTTGATACTCTCCCTTATTTCCTTAGATATCCACGGTCGATTTTCCCTCTTTCTTCCGTCCTTCCTTTTTGTTGGTATAAACCTTTGCTGAGCACTGTGAAAAGTCGGTTGGAAGGTTCTCCACTGTTCCTCATCTGTTCCACCATAAAGTCTTAGCTCCCAGTCTACCTTAGCTAGTTCTTCTCTCATCCCCTTGTAATCTCCTTTGTTTAAACACAAAACACTAGTATTTGATTTTACTTTCTCACCCTCCATCTGTATTTTAAATTCCACCATATTGTGATCGCTCCTTCCGAGAGGATCCCTAACTATGAGATCATGAATCAATCCTGTCTCATTACACAGGACAAGATCTAGGACCGCTTGTTCCCTCGTAGGTTCCATTACATACTGTTCTATGAAACTATCGCGGATACATTCTATAAACTCCTCCTCACGGTTGCCTTGACCGACCTTGTTAAACCAATCACCACTGTCTCGTGGCACTCCTCAGGTTCTAGTATCCCATTGGTGACTCCGACTCTGAAAACTGCTACCAATTATCTATTCATTACCTCTGCTATTTTGTTATTCGCTATTGCTACTTCTCTGGACTCACCTTCCAGCGGCCCAAATTCCATTCTTGCCACTCTCTAATTTTTATATATCACAAAAATCTATTTTATATTACTAGCTAGATTACACTCACATTTCATCATCCATCCCTTATGTCGTGTAACAGATACCCAGGACTGAGTTCCATAAAAGACAATAATCAAGAGTACCGAGGTGGTTTGTACATGGAATAGCGGGTGTCTCGTAATGAATTAAATATTGCCATCCATATGAGAAGAGTTTAAGCGTGGTTTACATACCCATAAGAGCCATAAAGTATAGGAGCATAATTAGTCCATTCGGCCTATCGAGTCTTCTCCGCTTGAATCATGGCTATATGCTTCTCATTCCTCTTATCCTGCCTTTTCCCCATAACGACTGGTCCGCATTTCTTCATTAAAGCTTTTTTTTAAGGCATTAATAATTTAATATCAGTAAGCGGTACAAATAAAAATATAAACATAGTGCAAAAAACATCTCTCCATCTCTCACTACTCCTGCCTACCCTCAGCACAAAGTAGCCTAACTCTCCCCTACTAAGGGGAAGAGTAGACAGGGAAGAGATGATGAACACAAAGGTGGTCTGATGTGCATTTGTTTTAATGCGAGAAGTGTAGCAGATAAGGCAGATGAACTTAGGGCTTGGATCAGTACCTGGGAATATGATGTTATTGGTATTACTGAGACTTGGTTGAGGGAAGGGCAGGACTGGCAACTGAATATCCCAGGGTATAGATGCTTCAGGAGGGATAGAGAGAGAGGTAGAAGGGGTGGAGGAGTTGCATTACTCGTCATAGATGATATCATAGCTGTGATTACTGAGGCAATATGGGTGGAGCTGAGAAATAGGAAGGGTGCAGTAACATTGTTAGGACTATACTACAGGCCTCCCAAAAGCGAGCATGAATTAGAGGTACAAATATGCAGACAGATTATAGAAAAATGTAGGAGCAATAGGGTGGTTGTGATGGGAGATTTTAACTTCCCCAACTTTGAATGGGATTCGTGTAGTGTTGGAGGCGTAGATAGAGCAGAGTTTGTAAGGAACATCCAGGAGAGTTTTTTTTTAGAGCAGTGTGTAAATAGTCCAACTCGGGAAAGGGCCATACTGGACCTGGTATTGGGGAATGATCCCGGCTAGGTGGTTGATGTTTCAGTCGGTGATTACTTTAGGAATAGCGATCACAATTCCGTAAGCTTTAGAATACTCATGGACAAGGACAAGAGGGGTCCGAAAGTACGAAATTGGGAAAAGGCAGAGTATAACAAAATTCGGCAGGAGCTAGGGAATGTGGATTGGAAGCAGCTGTTTAAGGGTAAATCCACATTTGAAATGTGGAAGTCTTTTAAGGAAAGGTTGATTAGAGTGCCGAACAGACATGTTCCTGTGAAAATGAAAGATAGAAATGGCAAGATTAGGTAACCATGGATCACGGATGAAATTGTGAGACTAGCTAAGATGAAAAAGGAAGCATACATAGGATCGAGGCAGCTCAAAACTGATTAAGCTTTGGAGGAATATCGAGAAAGTAGGATAAATCTCAAACGCGCAACAAAGAGAGCTAAAAGAGGTCATGAAATATCTTTGGCTAACAGGGTTAAGTAAAATCCCAAAGCATTTTATTCGTATGTAAGGAGCAAGAGGGGAACTAGAGAAAGGACTGTCCCACTTAAAGACAAAAGAGGGAATTTATGCGTGGACTCAAAGGAAATGGGTGAGATTATTAATGAGTACTTTGCATCGGTATTCATAAAGGAGATGGACAAGATGGATGTTGAGGCGAGGGATGGATGTTTAAATACTCTCTGTCAAGTTGTCATACGGAAGGGGGAATTGTCGGGTATTCTGAAAGACATTAATGTGCACAAGTCCCCAGGACCGGATGGGATCTATCCCTGGTTACTGAGGGGAGCGAGGGTCGAAATAGCTGGGGCCTTAATTGATATATTTGCAGCATCCTTGAACACGGGTGAGGTCCCGGAGGACTGGAGAATTGCTAATGTTGTCCCTTTGTTTAAGAAGGGTAGCAGGGATAATCCAGGGAATTATAGACCTGTGACCTTGACGTCAGTGGTCGGCAAACTGTTGGAGAAGATACTGAGGAATAGGATCAATTCACATCTGGAAGAAAATAGACTTATCAGTGATAGGCAGCATGGTTTTGTGCAGGGAAGGTCATGTCTTACAAACCTAATAGAATTATTTGAGGAAGTGACAAAGGTAATTGATGAGGGAAGGGCTGTAGATGTCGTATGCATGGACTTTAGTGAGGCGTTTGATAAGGTTTCCCATGGCAGGTTGATGGAAAAAGTGAAGTCGTATGGGGTTCAGGGTGTACTAGCTAGATGGATAAAGAACTGGCTGGGCAACAGGAGACAGAGAATAGTGCTGGAAGGGAGTGTCTGAAAATGGAGAAGGGTGACTAGTGGTGTTCCACAGGGATCCGTGCTCGGACCACTGATGTTTGTGATCTACATAAATGACCTGGAGGAAGGTATAGGTGGTCTGAGTGGCAAATTTGCAGATGATACTAAGATTGGTGGAGTTGCAGATAGCGAGGAGGACTGTCAGAGAATTCAACAAAATATAGATAAATTGGAGAGTTTGGCAGAGAAATGGAAGATGGAGTTCAATCCAGGCAAATGCGAGGTGATGCATTTTGGAAGATCAAATTCAAGAGCGGACTATATGGTCAATGGAAGGGTCTTGGGGAAAATGGATGTGCAGAGAGATCTGGTAGTTCAGGTCCACTGTACCCTGAAGGTGGCAACGCAGATTGATAGAGTGGGCAAGAAGGCATACAGCATGCTTGCCTTCATCGGACGGTGTATTGAGTACAAGAGTTGGCGGGTCATGTTACAGTTGTATAGGACTTTGGTTCGGCCACATTTGGAATACTGCGTGCAGTTCTGGTCGCCACATTACCAGAAGGATGTGGATGCCTTGGAGAGGGTGCAGAGGAGGTTCACCAGGATGTTGCCTGGTATGGAGGGTGCTAGCTATGAAGAAAGGTGGAGTAGATTAGGATTGTTTTCGTTGGAAAGACGGAGGTTGAGGGGGGACCTGATTGAGGTGCGCGCTCCACTCTCGTGTGCTTCCTCCGCTGCCCCAGACTCATAGGGCTGCAAACTACCACTGGGCATGTGAAATAACGGGCCGGGAAGAACGGCAGAGGAGCCGTTCCATTTCCAATGGCCCCAAACCTGTGCCCTCATGCGATGCCGCCTCTGCTCGCTCCCACACCGAACCCCCCCCCCCTACCCACTTCCTGATCATGGCATTAATTGTGCTCCACTAGTAGTTACTAAAGTTCCGCAGTGCCAGCCTATCCTCCCTTTGACTCCGCTCCAGCAGCACTTTACCCGCCCGCACAAAACCAGAGATCACCCTATTTAACCGTTTTTTTAAAAAGCCTTTGGTATGAAAATAGGGAGGCATTGGAAAACAAACAAAAACCTCGGCAGGATCGTCATTTTCACGATCTGTACCCTCCCCGCCAGTGACAGCGGGAACGTGCCCCACCTCCGGAAGTCCTCCTACATTTGTTCCACTATCCCTGTCAAATTTAACTTCTGTTGCTGCTCCCATCCCCGTCCCACCTGAATTCCCAAAGAACGGAAACTCCCTCCCACCTCTCAGAACGGCAGCTCCCGCTGTATCCCATCCTATCCCCTTATCCGCATTGCAAACACCTCACTTTTACCCATATTCAATTTGTACTCTGAATACCGGCCAAATTCACCTAAGAACCACGTAATGTCCCTCATCTCGCCTAACGGATCGGAAATATATAAGAATAGGTCGTCTAGGTATAGTGGGACCGTTTGTTCCACCACCCCCCCCCCCCCTCACCCCCCACCCTCCAACTATCCCTTCCAGTCCTTTGATGCTCTTTGCGCCATCGCCAGTGCCTCTATTGCCAAAACAAACAATAGTGGGGAGAGGGGACATCCTTGCCTTGTCCCCCGGTGCAGTCTAAAGTAGTCCATCATCAGGCAATGTGTCCATACGCTCACCACCGGAGCCTGCTACAACTACAGAACCCAATCTATAGAGCCCTGCCCAATTCCGAACCGTCCCAACACCTCACACAGATAATTGCGCTCCACCCGGTCGAAGGCCTTTTGCCACGTCCAGAGCGACCACTGCCTTCATCTCCCTCCCGTCGGGTCGCATTTAAAAGTCTTCTAACGTTGACCGCTTGCTGCCTGCCTTTACCAGACGCTGTCTGATCTTACCATATCACATCCGGGACGCAGTCTTCCATCCATGAGGCCAAGATTTGCGCCAGCAGTTTGGCATCAACGTTCAGTTTAGAAATTGGCCTGTATGACCTGCATAGATCTGGGTCCTTCTCTTTCTTCAGGATCAATGATGCCAAAGCCTTCAACAGTTGGGGAAGCTGCTCCACCGCCTTCCCTGTGGATAATAGACCAAACTCCATCTGAAGCTTCTGCTGCTCTTTCAGTAACACTGCCTCCGGAGCCTCCGAATATCTCCTGTGCACCTGGAGCATTTCCCTGATATCGTCCCAAAAAACTTCTTCTAAAATTCCACTGGGTATCCGTCCGGGCCCGGGGCCTTACCCGAATGCATGACCTCCAATCCATCTACTACTTCTGAAATCCCAATCGCGGCTTCCAACCCCTCCACCAACCCTTCCTCCAACTTCGGAAACTCCAAACCGTCCAAGAATTGCCTCATCCCCTCCACGCCAGCTGGGGGTAGCGACTCATACAACGACTGTAAAACTCCTTAAACACTCCGTTCACCCCTGCTGGGTCCACGACCATATTCCGTCCTCCGTCCTTCACTCTTCCTACCTCCCTGGCCACCTCCCTTTTCCGTAGCGTGTGTGCATGGATCCTGCTGGCCTTCTGCCCTTACTAATATCTCACCCGCTCTCCTTCTTCAGCTGCTCCACCGCCTTCCCTGTGGATAATAGACCAAATTCCATCTGTAGCTTCTGCTTTCTTTCAGTAACACTGCCTCCGGTGCCTCCGAATATCTCCAGTGCACCTGGAGCATTTCCCTTCCCAGCCTATCTATCTCTGCTCGCTCCGCCTTCTCCTGATGGGTCCATATCGAAATTAGCTCCCCTCTAACCACTGCCTACAGCATTCCCACACCGTTGCTGCCGAGACTACCCCCATGTCGTTTATTTCCAACTTGTTCTGGATGGCTTCCCTCACAAGTCCGCAAACCCCCTCTTCCACAAACAGTTCTACATCCAATCTCCATTGCGCGCCCGTGATCCATCCCTCCTCACCCGTGATCCATCCAGTGTGCTGCATAGTCCAACACAGCATTCGCAAAAACTTCGTATCCACCAACTGCGCTGGCAGAGCCCTGTTCAGAATGGAAAAAATCGATCTGGGAGTATACTTTGTGCACGTGCGAAAAGAAAGAAAACTCCTCCGCTCTTGGCCGTTCAACCTTCCACTGGTTTACCCCTCTTCCCCCCCCCCCCCCCCATCAGTTCCATAAACCCCTTGAGTTCGTTCACTGCGACTGGCACCCGCCCTATTCTCGGACTCGACCGATCCAGCCTCCAATCAATGACCATATTGAAGACTCCCCCACCATGATCAGCTTATGCGAGTCCAGGTCCGGAATCGGAATCTTCCCTAACACCCACCTAATAAATTCTGTGTCATGCCGTTTGGTGCATTAATGTTTACTACCACCACCAGCATCCCTCCAACTTCCCACTCACCATGATATACCTACCCCACGAGTCTGCAACTATATTCCGTATCACACGTTTATTGATCAGTATTGCGCCTCTCCCTCGTCTTAGAGTCCATGACCGAATGAAATATCTGCCCGACCCACAACATCCTTGTCTAGTCTGATCCGCTAATTTGATGGAGCATTGCCATGTCTGCCTTCAACTTCCTCAAATAAGCAGAAACGCGAGCCCTCTCGCCCGTCCCATTCAGCCCACAAACGTTCCATGTGATCAGCATGGTCGGGGGGAACCGCGCCCCTTCCCTGCCGATCAAGCATCAGCCAGCAGCCTGCAGTTTGCATCCAGCGCTTTCTCAGGCCCGCCCTCGGGCGTCCACCGTCCTCGACTTCCGATTTGTATCCCAACAACAGTCCCTTCCCTGTCAGCAGAGCAATCCCCCCTCCCACCCCTCCCCCATTAACAAACAACAATCCCAACCGCCCTTATCACCTGATCAACTCCCACTGCACTTCCGTGAGCTAGCCCGCCATGCTCGCCTGGTAGCCCCCACACATCACGCCGAACATCCTGACCCTACATTTCTCCCTCCCTTTCCCGCTCGAACATACATATTCTAAACACCAGAATCCCCAACAAACACAAAGAAGGAAACTCTACCCACCATCCCCGAAAAGAACAAAGTTAACTCACATACAAAACTGAGCAACGGCCCAAAAACTGATGCAAAATGCACTCGACGTGCAGCCCAAAACAAAATTAAATTGAGCAGCAGAGGCATGGCATTGCTCGTCCCCCAAATTCAGTGTCCTCAATCACCTGCCAGTCAGTTGTCCTTAACAAAGTCCATCGCCTCGTCCGGCAATCCAAAGTAATGTTCTTTTTTTAAAAATAATTTTTATATATGTTTTTCAATAACACATTTTCTTTCCACAATTTAAAACAAACAAGGCGTGTTACCACACCAACACAAGAAAAGAGAACTCACCCCCCCCCCAAAAAAAAATAATAACAAAAAACTAACAGCAATACAAGAAAGAAGAAAATAACAACATAGCAAACCCACCGCCGCAAAAACAAACCCCCTAACCATCCCCAAACCACCCCTCCCCCCCCCCAAGTTGATGCTGAGACCGACCACTCTCTACCCCTTCACCAGGAAGTCGAGAAAGGGCTGCCACCGCCGAAAGAACCCCTGTACCGACCCCCTCAGGGCAAACGTCATCCTCTCCAACTTAATGAACCCAGCCATGTCGTTGATCCAGGCCTCCGAACTCGGGGGCCGTGTATCCCTCCACTGTAATAGAATCCTGCGGCAGGCTACTAGAGACACAAAGGCCAGAATGCGGGCCTCTCTCGCCTCCTGCACTCCCGGCCTAGAAGCTACCCCAAAGATCGCGAGCCACCAGCCCAGCTTCACCCTAGACACGACCACTTCCGACAAGGACCCCGCCAGCCCCTTCCAAAACCTTCCAAGGCCGGACAAGCCCAGAACATATGGGTGCGGTTCGCCGGGCCTCCCGAACACCTCTCGCACTTGCCCTCCGATGAACCGGCTCACCCTTGCCCCTGTCATGTGAGGCCTATGCGTGCACAAGAGGAGGAGGAATTCATCCTCTCCAGGGCGGCCGACCACGTTCCATCTTCAATCTCTTCACATAGATCTTCCTCCCACTTCGCTTTGAGCTCTTCTACTGAGGCCTCCTCCTCCTCAGGATTGCTACCAGTGCCACGAGCTAGTCAGAGTAGGAACGTCAGGATAGATAGGATGAATGCGGGGCTCGAAAGATGTTGTAAGAGGGAGGGATACAAATTCCTTGGGCATTGGACGCAGCATGGGTTCATAAAGGGCAGGTCATGCCTAACTAATTTCGTGGAATTTTTTGAGGACATAACCAGTGCAGTAGATAACGGGAAGCCGATGGATGTGGTATATCTGGATTTCCAGAAAGTCTTTGACAAGGTGCCACACAAAAGGTTGATGCATAATATAAAGATGCATGGCATTAAGGGTAAAGTAGTAGCATGGATAGAGGATTGGTTAATTAATAGAAAGTAAAGAGTGGGGATTAATGGGTGTTTCTCTGGTTGGCAATCAGTAGCTAGTGGTGTCCCTCAGGGATCCGTGTTGGGCCCACAATTGTTCACAATTTACATAGATGATTTGTAGTTGGGGACCAAGGGCAATGTGGCCCAGTTTGCAGATGACACTAAGATGAGTGGTAATGCGAAAAGTGCAGAGGATACTGGATGTCTGCAGAGGGATTTGGATAGGTTAAGTGAATGGGCTAGGGTCTCGCAGATGGAATACAATGTTGACAAATGGAGGTTATCCATTTTGGTAGGAATAACAGCAAACGGAATTATTATTCAAACGATAAAATATTAATGCATGCCGCTGTGCAGAGAGACTTGGGTGTGCTAGTGCATGAGCCACAGAAGTTTGGTTTACAGGTGCAACAGGTGATTAAGAAGGCAAATTGAACTTTGTCCTTCATTGCTAGAGGGATGGAGTTTAAGACTAGGGATGTTATGTTGCAATTGTATAAGGTGTTAGTGAGGCCACACCTGGAGTATTGTGTTCAGTTTTGGTCTCCTTACTTGAGAAAGAACGTACTGGCACTGGAGGGTGTGCAGAGGAGATTCACTAGGTTAATCCAAGAACTGAAGGCGTTGGATTATGAGGAGAGGTTGAGTGGACTGGGACTGTACTCGTTGGAATTTAGAAGGATGAGGGGGGATCTTATAGAAACATTTAAAATTATGAAGGGACTAGATAGGATAGATGCGGGCAGGTTGTTTCCACTGGCGGGTGAAAGCAGAACTAGGGGACATAGCCTCAAAATAAAGGGAAGTAGATTTAGGACTGAGTTTAGGAGGAACTTCTTCACCCAAAGGGTTGTGAATCTATGGAATTCCTTGCCCAGTGAAGCAGTTGAGGCTCCTTCATTACATGTTTTTAAGGTTAAGAAAGATAGTTTTTTGAAGAATAAAGGGATTAAGGGTTATGGTGTTCGGGCCGGTAAGTGGAGCTGAGTCCACAAATGATCAGCCATGATCTCATTGAATGGCCGAGCAGGCTCGAGGGGCCAGAAGGCCTACTCCTGCTCCCAGTTCTTATGTTCTTATGTTCTATGTTCCTCCTGCATCAGATGGTGCATAGCCGAGATCTTTCCTTCACCGACCTACGTTCCCGAAAGCACCCTACTTGCACGCCCCTTGGCGGCAGCCTTGGAAACTCCGCCACCTGCTTCTTAACAAGTGCCCTGACCTGCATATACCTAAAAGAATTTCCAGGGGGAGGTTCCACTTCCCCACCAGCTCCACCAGAGTCGCGAACTTCCCATCCAGGAAGAGGTCCCCAAACTGTCTGATGCCTACCCTGTGCTAACTCCCACATCCTCCACCCGTTCTCCCCGGCGCAAAACGGTGATTGCCCCATATCGGGGCCCGAGCTCAGGCCTCCCACCCCACCCCACCCCCCCCATACCGCCGCCACTGTCCCCAGATTTTAAGGAACGCAACCACCACCGGACCTGCGGAGTACTTTGCCGGGGGGAGTGGAAGTGGGGCCGTCACCGAAAGCTCCAGAATCGTACCCGTACAGGACGCCACCTCCAATCGCTTCCGTGCATCACCCTCCCCTTCCGTCACCCACCTGCGAATCGTCGCCACGTTCGCCGCCCAATAATACCCAAACAAATAAGGCAGCGCCAGGCCCCCTACCTCCCTTCTTCGCTCCAAAAATACTCTCCCTACTCTCGGGGCGTTCCGCGCCCACAGGACACCCAGAATCGACTTATTCACCCTTCTGAAAAAAGCCTTTGGGAATAATGTGGGGAGGCACTGGAAAAGAAACAAAAACCTCAGAGAGCACTGTCATCTTAATCGACTGGACCCTGCCCGACAACGAAATCGGTAGTGTGTCCCACCTCCTAAACTCCTCCTCCATCTGCCCCACCAGCCTTAAAAGGTTAAGTCTATGCATGGCCGCCCAGGTCCTAGCCACATGGACCCTAAGAAACCTAAAGCTCCTCTCAGACCTCTTCAACGGGAGTTCACCTATCTCCCTCTCCTGATCCCCCGGGTGCTGGACAAACAGCTCACTTTTCCCCACATTGAGCTTATAGCGCGAAAAGCCCCAAACTCCTCAAGTATCTTCAGCACCTCTGGCATCCCCTCAGCCGGATCCGCGACATACAACAGAAGATCATCTGCATACAGCAACAACCGGTGCTCCCCTCCCCCCCACACAATCCACCTCCAACTCTTCGAGTCCCTCAGTGCCATGGCCAGCGGCTCAATCGCTAACAAGAAGAGCAGTGGAGACAAGGGGCAGCCCTGCCTCGTCCACCTGGAAAGACGAAAGTCCGCCGACCTCCTTCCATTCGTCACCACACTCGTCACCGGGGAGGTGTACAGCAACCTCACCCAGCTGATGAACGATCCGCCACCACCTTGGACACAACGAACGACAGGCTCTTACCGACCAAAATTGCACCCCCACGGTTCTTCGCATCAAGCCCCAAGTGAAACACCTGTCCCACCCAACATTTTCTCAGCCTCACCTGATCCGTAACCCTGAGGTGCATCCCCTGGAGCATAGCCACATCCGCTCCCAACCCCCGCAAGTGATCCAAGACCCGGCATTACTTCACCGGATCATTCAGCCCCCTCACGTTCCATGTGACAAGCTGAACCCGTGGGAGGGGCAACACCCTCCCCCTTGGCCGATCATTCATAGCTCTTCCTCAAACCGCCACACATAGAACAGTACAGCACAGAACAGGCCCTTCGGCCCTCGATGTTGTGCCGAGCAATGATCACCCTACTCAAACCCACGTATCCACCCTATACCCGTAACCCAACAACCCCCCCCCCCCACCCCACCCCCTTAACCTTACTTTTTAGGACACTACGGGCCATTTAGCATGGCCAGTCCACCTAACCCGCACATCTTTGGACTGTGGGAGGAAACCGGAGCACCCGGAGGAAACCCACGCACACACGGGGAGGACGTGCAGACTCCGCACAGACAGTGACCCAGCCGGGAATCGAACCTGGGACCCTGGAACTGTGAAGCATTTATGCTCACCACCATGCTACCATGCAACCCCCACACGTCGAGGGAACACACCAGGTCCGCTCCCCACGGTGGCAGACACCCCTCCTAACCCCCCTTCACCATCCATTCCCTCACAGTCCCTGCAGCAACAACCCGGTACCCACCACCCTTCTTCCTCCCCCCCAACTCCCCCCCCCCTCCAAGCTAGGGCCCCCCTAGCTGCGTTTCCCGAACATTGTGCTTCCGTGAGTCAGCTGACTTCTGCTGACCCCGGCTACTCCCGCCGTAACCACGACTCCCCCCAAACGCAACACAGCCACCAATCCCTCCCAACCAGCGCCGGCTTCGCCCCCAATTCTTCCAGCGCGGTAAGAAAGCCCGCGCTTCCAGCCCGAGCTCCGCCCCTTAACACAACCCGCGGGAAAAATACGGACACATGACCCATCGGGACCCCAAACTACTCCCCAACCCACCAGTGGAGAAAACAAACAAAACCACCACAGTAAATAAACAACAGGCCAGAAAACAACCCCGAAAAATCGAAAACAGAGAAAACAAACAGGCAACATCAATCAGCAAACATAGCCAATATAAACGACAGGATACCCAGGAGGGCAAAGCCTCCAAACAAAGTACATTTTTCCCCAGCCCCCAATCCAAAGTTCGAATCCAAGTTCTCTGCCTGGACAAAAGCCCAGGCCTCTTCCGGAGAGTCAAAATAGAGCTGGCTGTCCTTGTCAGTGACCCAGAGGCGAGCCAGCTGGAGAAGGCCAAATCTCACCCCCTTCCGATGAAGCACTCCCTTCGCTCGATTGAAGCCAGCCCTTCTCTTCGCCACCTGCGTGCTCCAGTCCTGATAAATCCTAACATCCGTGTTCTCCCACCTGATGCTCCTCTCATTCTTCGCCCATCTCAACACGCGCTCCCGGTCGACCAAGCGGTGAAAACGGACCAGTAGCGCCCTGGGTGGCTCGTTCGGCCTCGGCGTCCGCTGCAGCACTTGATGAGCGCCCTCCAGCTCCAGGGGGCCACGAAACGACCCCGCACCCATCAGCGAGTTCAACATTAGGACAACATAGGCCCCCAAATCCGAGCCTTCCAGCCCCTCCGAGAGGCCCAAAATTCGCAGATTCTCAAAGTATTGTTCTTGACCATCATAGGTGACCATACAAAGGATCTGGATAGAACAGACCAAACTTCACCCCCTTCTTGAGAGGTCTACAAAATTATGACAGGGATGGACAGGTTGGACAGCAACAAGCTTTTCCCAAGAGTAGGGGTGTCAGTTACAAGGGGTTATGATTTCAAGGTGAGAGGGGGAAAGTTTAAGGGAGATGTGCGTGGAAAGTTATTTACGCAGAGGGTGGTGGTTTCCTGGAACGCTTTACCAGCGGAGATGGTAGAGGCAGGCACGATAGCATCATTTAAGAAGCATCTAGACAGGTATATGAATGGGCGGGAACAGAGGGAAGTAGACCTTGGAAAAAAGGAGACAGGTTTAGATAAAGGATCTGGATCGGCGCAGGCTGGGAGGGCTGAAGGGCTTGTTCGTGTGCTGTAATTTTCTTTGTTATTTGTTCTTGAAGAGAGCTGACATTACCGCTCGCTCTTATTTTGGCCAGTTCAGGATCCACGTCCTGATAGATGACGCTCATTGTTATTTAATTTGCTGCTCCGTGTCTGCTTGACCCACCGCAAAATCTGTTCCTTGTCCAGGAACCAGGACATTTGCACCAACATTGCCTTCGGCTGCTCATTCAGATGTGTCTTCCTCGCAGGTGCGTCTTGTCCACTTCCAAGGGTCGCGCAAAACCCCCATCGCCAAGCAGGTTTTCAAAGATGTGCCCCTGCGTCCGATCCTTTGATGCCCTCCGAGAGGCTAATGATCCTCAGGTTCTGCCTGCGGGACCTGTTCTTCAGATCCTCCACCTTCTACTGCAGCCTTTTTTGGTGGTCCCTCAGCCCCATCTCCGCCTCCATCATAGTCAGCTGGACCTCGTGCTCAGCCACCTTCTCTTCCACCTTCAGGATGGCCAGTCCTTGGGCTTCGTGTTGTTGTTCCACCCGATCAATCCCTTCTTAATGGGGTCCAAACATTCCCGCTTTTGCTTGGCGAAACTCTTCTGTATAAGTTTCACCAGCTGCTCCGTTGAGCTCTGAGCCGCCAATCCCGGCTCCTGTACCTCTGCCATGTTCTCCTGTGGTGTCGCTTCCACACCCTTCTTTTTTGCCCGGCAATCTCTTCTTTTCAGACCACTTCCACGGATTCACCCTCTGGCTGAATAAATTCTTTATTATCTCTATTTTAAAAGATCGTCCCTTCGATCTGAAGCTGTGCCCTAGGGTTATCACTTCTCTAACTAGTGGAAACATCCGTTCCACGTCCACTCTCTGGACTTTTTAGTGTTCTGTACTTTGCAATGTCCCCTGTAAATGTTCTAAAATGCATCGTAGTACAGACCTAGAGTGTACAGCCACTCCTCGTATGACACCGTCTTCATCTGGGACTCATTTCTGTGAACTTCCTCCGGAACCTATCAGGCCAGCACATCCTTCGTTAGGACTCAACTGCTCACAATATTCCAAATGGAGTCTCACCAGAGCCGTATTCAGGCTCAGCAGTACATCCCTGTCATTGTATTCCTGATGCCTCGTCATGAGTGCTAACTTTGCATCTGCCTTCCCAACTGTCAACTTTGTTCATGTTAACCTGAACAGAACTTGAAGTAGGACTGCTAAGTTTATTGTTGGAGAGTACTTTATATGTAGAGTACAAATAACGAGCAGCGAGTGACAAATTTCAATCTAATTGAAGGGTCCGGTGTGGTTTATATAGAGAATAACAGACAGCTCAGAGTGAGTTACAGACTGGGAATTAGTCGTGGGAACCAGGGTGGTATATTGGTTGAATAATAGAAATCTAACATCCAGAAAAAAATATCATTGAAACAATTTTAGAAAAGCGAATTTCAATTCACAACAGCAAAGTCTGGGATTTAAAACTTGTAATTGATTGCCTAAGATTGAAGTTTCACACCTACACATCTACATTCTGAAACGGGAGGGAGTCTTACAATTTCAGTCCTAGCATCATGGATGTGTGTTTCATACTGTCCCTGTCCCTTTAAACGCGTCTCAATACTTGGTGTATTATTCAATCAATGTCAAACCACTTCATTTCCTAGGGCCATTCCCTGTGATACAGATTCTGCAAAGACATACAATTCAGTTCATTTCTCACTCAATAACCAAAATCAACTTCAACTCTGAAGAGAGTGTTCATCTGTGTAGGAATGTCAGCTGTTGTCATATTTCCGAAAACAATTGCCAACACTTTTTTTGAGCACGGGCTAAGCAGTATCAGCTTACATTCTGGGAAGGGCAGCACGATGGCCTAGTGGTTAGCACAGCCGCCTCACGGCGCTGAGGTCCCAGGTTCGATCCCGGCTCTGGGTCACTGTCTGTGTGGAGTTTGCACATTCTCCCCGTGTCTGCGTGGGTTTCGCCCCCACAACCCAAAAGTATGCAGAGTAGGCGGATTGGCCACGCTAAATTGCCCCTTAATTGGAAAAAATAATTGGGTAATCTAAATTTATAAAAATTAAAAAAAGCTTACATCCTGAGGTCCGAAATTAATCTTTTCAAATGCAGAAAAAAAGTAACCCCAAGTTTCGTTTTTCCTGTATATATTTATAATTTCTCTGTTTCAATTTTCACTCCTCGGCCTTTGATTCAAAATACATCAATTCCTCATTCTCAGCATTGATGTTTCACATCGTATGTCTGTCTGTTTCTTTGAATAGCCACTGCGTGTTCACATGGATAATGTTATGAAGGACAGATATATAGTGGTGGGAAGCAGTGGTATACACCGTCAAAATATCCACAAGTGAGTCAGTTAAATGATTTCATGTCCATTTGCTTAGCACATTGATTAATTTGCTATTTATTAGGCAATGAATGATCCAAAAGAAGCATCAACTATTTCATGTGCAAGTACAGTAATGTCATCAATGTTCCAATATTTGAATTGCTTGATTAGTATAAGAATAATTTTAAGTTCGAATATTCATCACAGATAATGAAATAAAATCTACAGTGCAGAAGGAGGACATTCAGCCCATCAAGTCTGCACAGGTCCCAGGAAAAAAAACCCGAAGTAACCAGACACCACATTATCCCGGTAACCCCACACTTTTTGGATCCTATGGGTAAATATAGTATGACCAATCCATCTAACCTGCACATCTTCAGACTGTGGGAGGAAACTGGAGCAACCGGAGGAAACCCACGCAGATATAGGGAGAACGTGCAGACTCCGCAAGGACAGGCCAAAGGCGGAAATCGAACATGGAGCTGTGAAGCAACTGTGCTACTGTGTCACCCTTGATTTATTAAAAATGTTTTTTCTCAGGTTTTTGATTTTATACAGTACAAAATAAACAAGACTGTGTGGACAAGGTACAATTTACAAAAGCCAAACATTGGATGGAGACAATACGCAATATCTTACCTACTTAACCCCTTCCACACCCTGAACCCCTGTCCTTTTCAAATTTTCTCTTTCAATACTTTTATTGAACTTTTACATCCGGATACTATACAGTAGGTGAGCAAGGTGATTAATATGTACAATTTTGTTACTGTTGCTCCAATGGCTTTGCTGGGTGTGCGGATGCTCCCAACACCTCGTCTGTCATGTTTCCGTGTCCCGTCCTGATGTTTCGCTGGGGTCCTTCCTTGCTGCCCCCTCTCCCCCTCCTTTTGCTACTGTGTGGTCCCATATCCCCTCAATGCATCGACCCCTGCATTCCTATCCGACATTGCCCACCTACAGGTCTTGGAGCACGCTGATGATTAGCCCCATGCTTTGTGGAAACTCTAGTCCGTATCTGACATGGTGTCTTCGGTCTTCACCAGATGGAGAAATTCCCACAGGTCTGTCAGCCAGCCCACATCTGTGGTAGTGCTGCTGATTGGTAACCAACGAGGATTCTCTCGCGTGCGATCGCGGAAGTAAATGCAAGGGCGGCGTCCCTCTTCCCCATATGAAGTTCCGGCTGGACCGAAACCCCGAAGACTGAGGTAATAACATGATGACTATCAAATTGAGGTGGAAATGCCGGCATTGGACTGGGTGAGCACATTAAGAAGTCTTACAAAACCAGGTTAAAGTCCAACATATTTGTGTCAAACACTAGCTTTCGGAGCACTGCTCCTTGTGGTAGGAGCAGTGCTCCGAAAGCTAGTATTTGAAACAAACATGCTGGTCTTTAAACTGGTGTTGTAAGACTTCTTACTGTATCACATTGAGTTGATTGATTAATATTTCAGGTGAATCGTCAGTTGAGTAATTCTTCGAAATGATTCTTGATGTATTTCTTCGAAATATTCTTTCAATAATAAGAACATAACTTAAGAACATGATAACTCGGAGCAGGAGTCTTCAATGCCGCCCATCGTGCCCGCTCTGCCATTCAGCACGATAATGGCGGAGTAAGCATCCGTACTCCATCTAGGGGGTCAATAGGATTTTCATTTCATACACCTCAATTATATCTCCTCCTATCCTTCGGAACTCAAGAGTAAATACCGAAACTGCTCAAGATCTCTTCAGAACACAAGACCTTCATCTCTGGAATAAATATTGTGAACATTCTCGAACTGCATCTAATGTAACTAAATCCCACCTCAACTGAGTGAATCAAAACTGCACACAGTACTCGAAGTGCGGTCTCACCAATATATTGTACAGTTTCCACAATAATTTGGTACTTTAACACAAAGTCCGAAATCCCATTTGCCGTCGATATTACCTGCGTTACCTGCACAATAGCTTTCTACATTTCTTTGGCGAGGACAATAAGATATAGACTTGACAATGCAGAAGGAGGCCATTCGACATATTGCGTCTGCATCAGCCGTTGGAAAGAGAACCCTATCCCTGCCCACGCCTCCACCCCATTCCCCGTAACCCAAATTAATCTTTTTGGACACTAAGGGCAATTTATCATGGGCAATCCATCGAACCTGCACATCTTTGGACTGTGGGAGAAAATCTGAACATCTGGAGGAAACTCACGCAGACACAGGGAGAACGTGCAAACTCCACACAAGCAGTGACACACGCCGGGAATCCTACTTCGGAACCTGGAGCTGTGAAGCAACTGTGCTAACCACTGTGATACCGTGCTGCCCGGGGCAGAATTGGGCCCTTGTCCCATCGAGTCTGCTCCTCTCTTCTCTCCATAAGCCCTGATATCCATCGTAACAAAGAAACTGTCTATCTCTGTCCCGAAGACACTCGGTGCCTTGGCCTCCACAGTCTTGTGCGGCAATGGGCTCGACAGACACACCATTGATTCGCTGAGGAAATTCCTTATGATCGGTGTTGACTCCTGAGATCATTTGTGCTTCGGACTCAGAAGCGTCTTCCCATATAGCCAATAATCTGGGCCACTATTCATTCTACTAAAGAGCTTAACCTTACACCTTTAACACTTTGTATTCCATCTGCCTTTTCTTTACCCACTCTCCCAGACTGCTCAAGTCCTTCTGCTGACTCTCTGCGTCCTCTACACCACCTGACTTCTACATATCTTTGCATCATCCTCAACTTAACAACAATATGACCAGTTATTTCGTCGAGATCATTAATGAGTTACATAATGACATGTAATCGTGATTTTCTGTGTAGTTTATATGCAGAGTAAAAAATATCCAGGAGTGAGTTACAAACTAGAAACTAATGGAAGGTTCCACTGTGTTTCATGCATCGAAAAGCAGGTATCCGGGGATGAGTTACAGAATGAAAACTGGCAGAGGGTTTCAGGAAAGTTTATATATAGACTAAATGATACTGGGAGAGAGTTACACACTGGAATCTAACCGACGGGTTCGGATTATAATAAAAATAGAATACCTGATACCGGGGAATGAGTTACAGATCAGAATCTTATCGGGGGCTCCGGGAAGGTTTATATATAGAATAACTGATACCGAAGGAGTCACAGTCCGGACGATAATCGAGCGGTTCGGGGTGGTTTACAGAAAGAGTATTTGATTCCGGGGAGTGAGATGCAGACTGCAAACTAATTGAAGGTTCGGTATCCTTTTATCCCGCCCAGAACGTACTTGGTCGATTTGTTGTTCATACCTAGCTCTTTTTCTCAAAGAGCAAAGGAAATTACAGCACAGGAACAGGCCCATCGGCTCTCCAAACCTGCACCGACCATGCTGCCCGTTAGAACAAAATGCCCCAATCCTTCCGGGCACCACATGCCACTACTCCCATCATATTTGTCAAGACGTTCCTTAAAAGTTACTATCATATCTGCTTCCACTATCTGCCCCCAGCAGCGAGTTACAGGCTCCCGCCACCTCTATTATATCGCCTTGCATATCCCCTTTAAACCGTGCCATCCGGACCTTACACATGCCCCCTAGTGGTTGGCACTTCCACTCTGTGAAGTAGCTTCTGAATATTCACTCTGTCCATGCCCCTCATGATATTGTAGAATTCTATCAGGAGGTCCCTCAATCTCCGCCGTTCAAGTGAGAACAAAGCAAGTTTCTCCAACATCTCACCATAGCTACTGTTCTCCATACTAGACATCATCCTGGTAAATCTTTTCTGTACCCTCTCCAAAGCCTCTACATTCTTCTGATCATGTGGCGACCAGAATGGAACACTATGTTTCAAGTGCAGCCTCGCTAATGTTGTATAAAGCTGCAACATGACTTGCCAGTTTTTAAATTAAATGCCCCTCCCGATGAAGGCAAGCCGGCCGTATGCCTTCTAGTCTACATTCTCCGCCTGCGTTGCTACATTCAGTGACATCTGTCATTCACTGATTCCACAGACCTCAATTAGTTCTCCGCTCTTTCGTCTAACCTCGAATGTAGAGGCTTGAACTGCTCAATCTCTATTCTTAGCAACAAACCCCTCATTTATTGAATACATCGATTGAACCCCTTCTGAATTACCTCCAATTCAACTTCAGACCCCTGTCAGGCGACTGAATCGGTTTACAGTACTCCCGGCGGCGTCTCACCAATACCTTGTACAGTCACAGCAACATTTTGGTAGTTTTAGATTCCATTATTTTAGCTAAAGAGTTCAAAATTCCACTTGCATTGTGTAATAGACTGTGCGGGATCCATGCGGTGTGAATGATTATTTTTTCAGTGTAGCTCGAACATTATGAGATCTTCTGCTATCTCAGGGCCTGTTCACCATATGTAATTGAATGATGAATATAACATTGAGTTGATTGACTAATATTTCATTTGAATCATCAGTTCGGTAATGCCTGTCATTACTGGTTGAATTAATATTCCAAATAATGTAAACACTACTTAAGAACATAAGAACTAAGAGCATGAGTCGGTGATTATGCCCCTCGAGCCCATTCCGCCATTCACTATGATCATGGCTCAGAAAGCATCCATACAGCATCAACTTTGCCAATACCTTTATCATTTTATATACCTGCATTATATCTCCTCTCATTCTTCTAAACTCACGAGTATTGACGTAAACTGCTCAACCTCCCTTCATAAGACAAACCTCTGATCTATGTAATCAATCTTGTGAACCTCCTCTGAACTGCCTCAAATGCAATTACATCCCTCCTCAACTTAGGGGACCTAATGCATGTAGTACTCCAGGTGCTGTCTCACAAATATGTTAACAGTTGCAGAAATACTTTGCTACATTTACATACCATTCCTTTATCTATAAAGGCCAAACTTCAAATTGCTTTCCTTACTCCATGCTATACCTGCACACTAGCTCCCTTTGTTTCATGGGCGAGGACGATGAAATTCAGGGGCTGAATTAACTGACAGATTTTTGATCCCTGATCCATTTAGTAATCAAGGAACTTTCTACCTCTGTCTTAAAGATACTCAGTGACTTGGCCTCCACAGGCCCCTGAAGCAATGAGTTCCACACATGTACGACACTCTGGCTGAAGAAATTCCTCGTCATCTCTGTTGACTGCTAAGTCCCTTTGTGCTTCTGATTCGCCAATACTTTCCTACGTAGAAAATACTCCATGCCTCTATTCTGCAAATAAAGTGCATCACCTCACACCTTTCGACTTAGCTTTCCATTTGCCTCTACTTTGCCCACTCTCCCAGCCTGACCAAGTGTTTCTGCAAACTCAACACTACTTGTCCGCCTACTGAACACTGTATCATCTGAAAATTTAGAAACAATTCTCTCAGTTCCTTCAAATCGTTAATTGCATTGCAGATTCGAATGTAATCGAGTTTTTGAGAGTGGTTTGTATATAAAGTACCGAATGCTCAAGATTAAATGGAATCGAATCCCGGGTCCTGGGTGCTTTATATATAAGAACACATAATGGGGAATGAGTTACATACTGGAAACGGTGGTTTATGTTTAGAATATCAGACACCAGGGAGAAACTTTCAGACTGGAAGCGAAGCGACGGGATCCGCATTTGTTTTAATAGAATAACAGATACCCTTAAACGAGGACTAGAATCTAAGAGAAGACTTTGAGTTTCAGATAGAGAAGAACAGAAACTTGTGTAGGTTACAATCAGGATTCTAATCAAAGGGTTCCGCCTGGTAAACATACAGAACACGAGATACCCGGTTGCAAATTAGCGACTGGAATGTAATCCAAAGGATCCATGTGGTTTGTATACAGAATAATGGATCCCCGAGTGTGGGTGACAGACTGAAATCTAATCGAGGTGTTTGGGGTGGTTTGTATATGGATAATAGATACCCGGGAGTTGGTTACAGACTGGAATTTAATCGAGGGATTCCTTAGTTTAAAAATATATAATAATAGATACCTGGGATTGAGTTACAGACTGGAATATAATCGAGGGATTTATGGGTTTTTATATTTACAATAACAGATACCTGGGTGTGAAGTACAGACTGGAATTTAGTCGAGGGTTTCAGACTGGGTTGTACACAGAAAAAACAGATACCCATCATTGGGTTACAGACTGGAATCTAATTGAGTGGTCTCAGTGCTTTATTCGCATAACAACAGCAACCCGGGATTGAGCAACAGACTAGAATTTCATAGAGTGGTTCAGAGTCGATTATGTACACAATAACAGGTGCTCGGGATTGAGTTAAAGATTGGAATCTCATCAAGGTGTTCAAACTGGATTACATACCAAAAACAAAATCAGATACCCGGCAGATGGAATACAATGTTGACCAATGTGAGATTTTCCATTTTGGTAGGAATACCAGCAAAATTGATTAGTATTTAATCTGAACTGTGCTCAATTTTGGTCTGCTTAGCTGAGAAAGGACATACTGGCACTGGAGGGTGTTCAGAGGAAATTCACAAAATTAATCCCAGAACTGAGGGAATTGGATTATAAAGAAAGGTTGGGTAGACTGGGACTGTACTCGTTGGAATTTAGAATTTAGAAGGATGCGGACGGATCTTATAGAAACGTAGATATTTATGAATGGAATAGATAGGATAGATGCGGGCAGTTGTTTCTAATGGCGGGTGAAAGCAGAACTAGGGGGCATAGCCTCAAAATAAGGGGAAGTAGACTTAGGACTGATCTTAGAAGGAACTTCTTCACCCAATGGTTTGTGAATCTATGAAATTCCCTGCCCAGTGAAGCAGTTGAGGCTCCTTCATTTAATGTTTTCAAAATAAAGATTATATAGCTTTTTGGAGAATAACGGAATAAAGGGTTCGGGCTGGAAAGTGGAGCTGAATCCACAAAAGATCAGCCATGATCTCATTGAATGGTGGAGCAGGCTCGAAGGGCCAGGTTGCCTCCTCCTGATCCTAGTTCTTATGTTCGGGCAGAACGGTAGCATAATTGATTAGCACTGTGGCTTCACAGCGCCTGGGTCCCAGGTTCGATTCCCTGCTGGATCACTGTCTGTGCGGAATCTGCACGTTCTCCCTGTGTCTGCGTGGATTTCCTCTGGGTGCTCCGGTTTCCTAACACTGTCCAAAGACGTGTATTCTAGGTAGAGTGGCCATGATAAACTGCCTTTAGTGACCAAAAAGGTTAAGGAAGAGTTATTGGCGAGGCAGGGGTGCTCCCTTCCCCCCTGCTCTTTGCGCTGGCGATTGAACCCCTGGCCATTGCGTTCAAGGAGTCGAGGAACTGGAGGGGGAGAGTGCAGACGGGGGGACGGAGGAGCATCGGCTGTCGCTATATGCGGAGGACCAACTGTTGTATGTGGCGGACCCGCTGGGGGGAATGCCGGAGGTGATGTGGATCCTTAGGGAGTTTGGTGATTTCTCTGGTACAAGCTCCATATGGGCAAGAGCGAGCTGTTCGTAGTCCACCCATGGGACCAGAAGAGGGGAATTCGTGAGCTTCCACTGAAAAGGGCAGAGAGGAGTTTTAGGTACGTGGGGGTACAGGTAGCAAGGAGCTGGGGGGGGGGGTATTTACATAGGCTTAACTTTACGAGGCTGGTGGAGCAGATGAAGGAGGAATTTAAGAGGTGGGATGTTCTGCCACTATACCTAGCGGGCAGGATGCAGTCCATCAAAATGACGGTGCTCCCGAGGTTTTTGTTTGTGTTCCAGGACCTCCCTATCCTGATTCCTCAGGCTTTTTTCAGGCGGGTCAGTAGGAACGTTATGGAGTTTGTGTGGGCGCAGAAGACCCCGAGGGTGTAGCCATGCTGGCCACGCAAAATGGACACTGAGCCAAACTAAAATGGAAGACAGCAGGGAAAGCCTGTTTCGTGAGAACAGACAGCCTGCTCTCAACTAATTAGCATTTTGCAAGCAGCAAACCAGTTTTCTGGCCAGGTGCAGATCTCCAAGCCAAAGGTGTTAATGGCAAAGCGCTTAACATTCTGATGAGGCAGCCCAGATCCAGGCACACACAATGGCAACATTTCCATCTCAATGTAACACTTAATTGGTTGTGCAAACAAGATGGCACCAGGGTAAAGAATATCGAAACCACCCCACAACATCGAGGGAAGCCCCCGCATTGGAGGATTTCGAAGGTAGCCGTTTGGAAACGCTCCAATCGGTACCGAAAGGTAGAGCCCGCCTAGAAGGGGGCAAGGACATTAGAGAGGGGTATAAAAGCAAATTCCCCACAGAGCCCGGTCTGTTAAACTCGTGCTCCGGCTCTGACTGACATCTTGCATCCTGACTCCAGCCGTTGAGCACCAGCCGCCGAAACCGTAAGTTCAACGCTCGCTACGCGATCCAAGCCCACTAGACTCCCAAATACCAGAACGCTTGCTGAAGGCTGCAGTACAAGACCAGGACGAAGGCCTCGTTCTCTGACCTTGCCTGTTCCTGTTAGATAAGTATTCTGTTCACTTAAGTTTAGTTATAGCTTAGTCTCTTAGTGTGTGTATGAATATTTATTATAACTGTATAATAAATATTGATCGTTTGAACCTTACTAATCGGTGTATCGTCTTTATTACTTTGAACTTGACCTTGGAATACTTGTGACGTTGTCTATACGGCAACTGGCGACTCCAGAGCTAAATAATTACATACAACAGAGCCTAGTAGTGTTAAGCACACGTCGAACTCGGAGGCGTGTTAATACACTCCAATAAACGCGTTTTACGCCCATAGTAAAACGTGCAACATTTAGTGGCGACTCTGGTGGGACACGGTTGTAAGTGGAAACCCCACACCGTCCAGGACCCTGAAATTTGAATTAGGACTCCAAATTGCAGAGAAAGAAAGAGATCACAAGTATTCAAGGTGTTCAAAATAATAAGCGAAATTCGGAAGTGTGTTTAGTGCATGCGTACTAACAGGGCTGTAAGGTAAAACTGAAAGCTTTTTGTTGCGACAAACTTTCGGTAGTTTTGTGATCGGAAAATAGCGTAAGCCGTACCCTTTTCTCGAAACACCACCCCAGCAACCCCCTGTTCCAAATTATACAAAGAGAGTCAGAGGAAATGGCCATGCAGGCAATGGAACGTCTGATGGATCCAGCAAAGTTTGTGGTCGCAGCGACCAGCAGCAGTAGCAGGGTAGGCCAGTGTCCCACGTGGGAGCTGGAACTCCGCAAATATTTACAAGGAAAGGGATGGCCCCTTTGGAAAGAGTTTTGTGCAAATGAGGAGACAGGTCCCGGGAGTATAGGTCATACTTGGAGAACCTCTCTCAAATACACAAAAAGAATCTAGGTAAAGCACGCAAGCCGATGGCGATTGTGTCCTGTTTGGCACAGTTGCGAGGCGCAGAGGAGGTCATCAGGACGCTCCGGACAGATTTAGAAGAGAGGAATAGGATGAGTAAGGTCGATGTCAGGGACATCGAGAAGGAGAATCTGGATCTCAAAGGGAAGTTGGCAGAGAAGGATAGAGAGGTGGATGATGCCAAAAGGGCTCATCAGTCTTGTCTAGCTCATCTGAACAGTTCCCAGACCCAGTATGAGAAAGCCTATCAGGACGTGCAACGTGCCGTTCTGATAAGACAGGAATCAGAAAAGCAGGTGGAGGCATTGCAGAGGCAATGTTCTGATCTCAAAGCAGCTTTGAGAGCACTCCATGCTGCAACGACCGAACAAAGACAAAGCACAGTTGACCACGCGAAATGCAGGAAACAGATTGCGGAACTGCAATCTCTGCTTTCGGTGCAGAATGGCTTCCAAAGCACCTTTTGGAGCACAGTTAGATGGAGAAAACGCCCCAGATTGGCAAAAATTAAGTGAGACAGCGCAGCGTTATGTTCAGGGAACATGTGCGCCCGCAGCTCAGCAGAAACGACAGGCACCCCAACCCCCCACAGCTCAGACCATAACCGCACCCATGAATCCCGTAACCACGCAGAGAAAAGCCGAATCAGAAGGCGCCCCAGACATAACCTACACCACCCCTTTAACAGTAACCCAGCTAAGGGACGCTTGTGAAAAGATCACTCCGTTCCTCCCCACCGCAGACCCCCACCAGTTTTTCGCTAAAGTAAAACAGCAGGCTACCATGTACGGCCTGGATGAGAGAGAGCAGGTTAAGCTCACCGTGCTGAGTTTAGACCAGAGTGTAGTAGCAGCCCTCCCCGACCCACAGAACGTGGCAGGAGGCAGCCTAGAGGAGATGCACACCGCCATTTTAGATGCCATCGGGTACAATAGAGGTGACCCCGTAGAAGGATTGAATAAGTGCAGGCAGAAAAGATCCGAACACCCCACAGCATTCGCAGGAAGGCTGTGGATTCATTTCAGCGCAGTTTTCGGACAGTTAGATAGAGCGCATCTAACCCGCGAAAACATGGTTAAGTGGACGCGCACAATTATCTCACACGCAACAGAAGCAGGACAGAGCGCTTGCAATAGCTATGACCCCTCAGAAGAGGCCCATAACGAGAAATGGGTCCTGAAAAGATTGTCCCGCGCTTGGGAGCAATCGCTTCAGGAAAAAGGAAAAGTTAGATCCCCAGAAGAGGCTCAGGCTGCTGCAGATATCCAAGCAGTCAGAGAGCACCAGAATCCCGCATGGGTAAATGAAGGCAAGAGCAGCCCTCAACAGAAAGGACAGGAATGCTATAACTGTGGACAGTTAGGGCATTGGGCAAAAGAGTGCAATGCACCCCAGCGATCTCAGAGAGGCCAGCAGACAGGCACTCTGAACCGCAATAAGTCAAAACCGATCCACAATGTAACAGTACAGTCAGGACCCACCAATGTGGACGAGACGAACTGACGGTGTTCGGGCTCCCCCACTTGGGTCTGTGACACACTATGGGACTCATCAGGGAGGCCCGTAGTCACAGCAAAAGTCAAAGGGAAGCCCATAGAGTTACTGTGGGACACAGGAGGATCCCGCACCACCATTAACTCCACAACCACGGCACACGCAGACACGTGGCCGACCACCTCCACCATCACACTTAGCGGGTTCACCGGACACTCGCAGCAGGGACATATCACAGCACCCGTAGCGATCCAGCTAGGGAACATTAGCACAAGGCACCCCGTAGTTCTAGTAAATCTTCCCCGGACGGCAGAACACATCCTGGGGATAGATTTTATGAACGCTCACAGCTTGTCGTTCGACCCAGTGAACCAGTGTGTCTGGCGAATGGCTAGATCAGACAGAGCACCAGCCACCCTCACAGTAGGAGACTACGCTAATCGGATTAGCGCAGTGGGAGAGTACTCATTCGACCTGACTACACTCCACACCGACCGACAAATTAAGGCCCTACTAAACAAACACAGGACAGCATTTGCAAGTCACCGTCATGACTGTGGCAGAATGACTGGACAAGTTCATGTTACCGGACAGGACCCCCGACCGCAAAAGCAATACAGATTTCCCCTTGAAGCAGAGGTGGAAATAGAAAAGGTTATAGGTAGCTTGTTGGACCAAGGTGTACTGAGAACGGTAGCCTCCACCAACAATGCCCCTATTTGGCCAGTGAGGAAGCCCGATGGATCATGGCGTCTGACCATCGATTATCGGGAACTCAACAAAGTAACCCCCGCAGTAGCCCCAACGGTAGCTACTAGTCCCGAGACCATGCTCAAGCAGGGTCTCAACGCCAAGTACTTCACGGTATTGGATATCAGTAACGGATTCTGGTCCATACCATTGGCAAAAGCGTGCCAATACAAATTTGCATTCACTTTTAAAACTCAGCAGTATACGTGGACATGCCTCCCACAGGGATTCCACAATTCCCCCTCCATTTTCCACCGACAGCTGGCAAGTGGACTAGAAAAATTTTCCCGCCCCGAATGTCTGGTACAGTATGTAGACGACCTACTACTGCAGACAGACACAAAGGCAGAGCACATTTCGCTTCTGGCCGAACTCCTGGAATTGTTGACTTCAATTGGATGTAAAGTTAACCCCAGAAAGGCCCAAATATTGGAAAGTAAAGTGATGTATTTGGGATCAGTCATCACGCACGGCAAACGCGAGATCGAATTCAAAAGAATTGATTCGATTGTCAAATTGCCCCTTCCCCAGAATGTATCAGCCCTCCGGTCGTTTTTAGGACTGGTTGGCTATTGTCGGAACCACATAGACGGATTCGCGACAAAAGCCGCCCCACTTTCAGACCTCCTTAAGAAAGGAGCCCCCTGGGAATGGCTTCCGCAGCATACAGGCGCTGTGGAAGAGTTAAAACGAGCCCTTAGTGCAGCACCCGCGCTGCTAGTCCCAGACCAACTTTCCCCGTAAGCAATCGAGGTAGCTAGCACAGATCTAACCCTCTCGGCCGTGTTGCTTCAGGAACGGCACGAGCAGCTAAGACCAGTGGCTTATGCCTCCCGACTGTTAGACCCGGTAGAACAAGGATTTTCAGCCTGTGAGAGGCACCTCCTTGCTGTCTTCTGGGCAGTACAGTACTTTTCATACATAACCGGACTAAACCCCATCACCATTCTAACCGAACATACACCCACACAGCTACTACTAGACGGTCGACTGAAGGACGGTTCAGTTAGCCAGATTAGGGCAGCTAGGTGGACCCTACTTTTACAAGGACGGGACATTACAGTAAAACGGACACGCACACACACATATTTAGCAGACAACCTCCAATACCCCGGACAGCCCCATGACTGTGAAATTGTAGCTCCCCTGCATAACACAGGACCCTTTTTAGCAAAAACACCCCCCAGGAAGATAGGGAACCCAAAACAAAGCCCCCAGCCCACAGACACGTGTGGACCCTTGAGGATTTATGTAGACGGTTCCTCCACAGTTTTAAATGGTGAGCGTATCACAGGATGCGGCATCTATGTAGAGGACGCGCAGGGGCGCGCTCTCGAAGAGATAGCTCTTAAGTTACCAGGTCACTTAGGCGCGCAGGCAGCAGAGCTAGCGGCCATAGCGTATATAGTGGACCACCCCGATTCTTTCCCCAGCCCAGCAGACATATATTCAGACAGCTTATATGTCTGCAATAGCCTAACAGATTTTCTGCCCCTGTGGAGGACACGAGGTTTTGTCTCCGCAGACGGAAAACCCCTTCCATCAGCCCCCTTACTCCAGCATATCCTAGAGAAAGCGAAGGACAGGACCTTCGGCATTATAAAAGTTCGCAGCCACCATAGGTCATCACCCCCTGGGAATGTAAAAGCCGACGCATTGGCTAAGGCAGGTTCCAGGATAGGACACTTATGGACCCCCCCCCCCCCCCAGCTAGCGCACCAGCTAGCGCCCCTGTGAGCGCAGTACGTCTCACAAACAGAGGTTAAAGATCTCGTAGCAGCACAGAAACAGGACGGAGACCTCAGGGAGGTTTTCAAGGGAAACTTTGTGCCTGCGTACGAACACTTTAAACACGCACTGACCACACATGAGGGTGTGATCATTAAGGATCAACTTTATGTGGTCCCACAGCAGGATAGAAATGCCATGATCGCTTTATTTCATGATAACCACGGACACCAAGGAATTGATTCAACCACGAGGCACCTCAGGCAACTCTGTTGGTGGCCTAATCTCAGGAATGATGTAACGCACTATATAGAGAATTGCCTGATTTGTGCTCAGAATAACCCGGAGCGGTATTCTAAGAAAGCACAGCTTCGGCATACTCGCCCAGTTAACGGCCCTTGGACAAACCTCCAGATCGATTTTATAGGTCCATTGCCCCCTTGTAGGAATGGCTATAAGTATGTTCTGGTGGTGATAGATACCTTTACAAAATGGGTAGAGGCATTTCCATCACGTACAAACACAGCTAAGACAGCTGCAAAGATCCTGACCCACCACATCTTCACGAGATGGGGTTTACCCCGAAGTATCGATTCGGACCAGGGATCTCACTTTACAGGACGGGTCATGAGGAACGTCCTGACAATATTCGGTATCAAACAAAACTTCCATATTGCGTATCATCCACAGTCCAGCGGGATTGTGGAGCGCATGAATCGGACCCTAAAAACGACCCTCAGGAAAATGGTTCAACAGAACAATTCCACATGGGATTCAGTGCTCCCCTTTGCACTCATGTTCATAAGGAACACTGTCTCCACATCTACAGGATACACACCACATACACTCATGACCGGACGCCCTATGAAAGGTACAGAATTCCTTTTAGGACTGGACATGACAAGCCCCGAAGTGACGGCCCTCACACATGAAAAGGCAGTTAAAGATCTAGTTGAGACTGTGAGGTCTGCACAGATCGCAGCCGCAGTCCAGCTAGGGAAACGCCGACAGCAACGCACTGCCTGTTTCAATAAGACCGTACACACCACAGAATTCCAGGTTGGGCAACAGGTAATGTTATCTGTTTATAACCCCAGCA